>NC_057806.1:484421868-484772227 GCF_018294505.1 Triticum aestivum
TGATGTCATAAATGCATTTTCGAATTAATTAAATAATTAATTAAATTCCAGAAATTAATAAAATCTTTTAAAAATCATATCTTTTAATCCGTAATCCGGATTAAAATATTTTCAACATGAAAGTTGCTCAGAACGACGAGACGAATCCGGATACGCAGTCCGTTTGTCAGCCACACACCCCTAACCTATTGAACCTGCAACTTTTCCCCTCCGGCTCCTCTGCCCGAAAACCCTAAACGCCGGGAATACTTTCCCGGATGTTTTTCCCCCTAACCAGTACCCCTCATACCACGTTAGGGCACGCCTAGCATCGCTTCTTGACATGTCATGCCTCGATATGCATCTGTTTACTTGGTATTCATTGTTTCTTCCCCCTCTTCTCTCCGGTAGACTACGAGACCGACGCTGCTGCTGCCCAGTTCGACTACGGAGTTGACGACCCCTCTCTCTTGCCAGAGCAACCAGGCAAGCCCCCCCCTTGATCACCAGATATCGCCTATTCTTCTCTATACTGCTTGCATTAGAGTAGTGTAGCATGTTACTGCTTTCTGTTGATCCTATTCTGATGCATAGCCTGACATTGTTGCTACACCTGTTGATACCTTACCTGCAATCCTAAATGCTTAGTATAGGATGCTAGTTTATCATCATTGGCCCTACATTCTGGTCAGTCTGCCTTGCTATACTATCGGGCCGTGATCACCTGGGAGGTGATCACGGGTATATACTATACATACATACATACTATACAGATGGTGACTAAAGTCGGGTCAGCTCGAAGAGTACCCGCGAGTGATTCACGGATTGGGGGCTGAAAGGACCTTTGTCCCGACGGCCCTCTGTGTGGAACTTTTGTGGCGGAGCGACAGGGCAGGTTGAGACCGCCTAGGAGAGAGGTGGGCCTGGCCCTGTTCGGCGTTCGCGGACACTTAACACGCATAACGAGATCTTGGTATTTGATCCGAGTCTGGCTACGAGCCTATACGCACTAACCATCTATGTGGGAGTAGTTATGGGTATCCCGACGTCGTGGTATCAGCCGAAGCACCTCAGACGTCAGCGACGGAGCGGCGCGCGCCGAATTGGACTGGAACGCCATTAGGCTAGGTCTGCTTTCGGCCGCCCTCGCAACGTGCAGGTGTGCTATGGGCGATGGGCCCAGACCCCTGTGCGCTTAGGTTTAGACCGGCGTGCTGGCCTCTCTGTTTTGCCTAGGTGGGGCTGCGACGTGTTGATCTTCCGCGGCCGGGCATGACCCCGAAAAGTGTGTCCGGCCAAATGGGATCGAGCGTGTTGGGCTATGTGGTGCACCCCTGCAGGGAAGTTTAATCTATTCGAATAGCCGTGATCTTCGGTAACAGGACGACTTGGAGTTGTAGCTTGACCTTATGACAACTAGAACCGGATACTTAATAAAACACACCCTTCCAAGTGCCAGATACAACCGGTGGTCACTCTACCTCAGGGATATGAGGAGGGGATCGCTGGGTAGGATTATGCTATGAGTTGTTACTTGGAGATGTTACTTGGAGATGTTACTTGGAGATGCTACTTGGAGGACTTCAATCTGCTCTCTTATACTTGATGCAATACGAAGGTGACCAGAAGCGTAGTCTTCGACAGGATTAGTTATCCCCCTCTTATTCTGGCATTCTGCAGTTCAGTCCACTGATATGGCCTCCTTACACATATACCCATGCATATGTAGTGTAGTTCCTTGCTTGCGAGTACTTTGGATGAGTACTCACGGTTGCTTTCTCCCCCCTTTTTCCCCCTTTCCTTCTTCCTGGTTGTCGCAACCAGATGCTGGAGTCCAGGAGCCAGACGCCACCGTCGACGACGACTCCTACTACACCGGAGGTGCCTACTACTACGTGCTGCCCGCCGACGACGACCTGGAGTAGTTAGGAGGATCCCAGGCAGGAGGCCTGCGCCTCTTTCGATCTGTATCCCAGTTTGTGCTAGCCTTCTTAAGGCAAACTTGTTTAACTTATGTCTGTACTCAGATATTGTTGCTTCCGCTGACTCGTCTATGATCGAGCACTTGTATTCGAGCCCTCGAGGCCCCTGGCTTGTATTATGATGCTTGTATGACTTATTTTATTTGTAGAGTTGTGTTGTGATATCTTCCCGTGAGTCCCTGATCTTGATCGTACACATTTGCGTGCATGATTAGTGTACGATTGAATCGGGGGCGTCACACATGTGCTCTGATACCATCTCTGTAGCGACCCGACCTCAAACGGTCAAGCCTCTGTGTATCCGTGCCATCCCTGGATCGGTATGCTGGCACACACAGTACATCATTGTATATATCAAAGTGCAATCACATGTATAAATAACGTAAAACTGATATATACCTCATAAGTCTCAGCGGAAACAACATAAGGGTGTGGAGTCCATCAACGCCAACGGCAAGTTGAGTGTAGACCGTAACCCTACAACATAACTCTTACTCGTTGTAGAAAATTCCTGCAACATAAGACGTTGCAGCCATGTAGGTCAGTACATTGAATGTACTAGCAAGTCACATCATAAGAATAATGAACCTATTTGTACATGCAATTTGGCTGGTGGAAAGCTCTAAGTTTAGTTTTTGCATAAAGCTAGTTTTCCCTAGAATAAAAGATATTATTCTACCACTACAGTATGGCATAGGATGAGTTGGCAAACCCAACTCAATCCATCCCCAAAGTTTCATTTAAAACCCAACCGCTTAATTAAGAGTGATGAGATCTCCCAGCATTTCCACTACTAGATGCTCAAGTTGTCTGTAACCAGGGACACGGCTAATCGATTAGGTTTTAACACTCTGCAGAGGTTTGCGCACTTTTCCCCACAAGACTCGATCGCCTCCCTTGAAGTTCTCGCACTGCCTGGCGTTTGAGAACAGGATGACCGAGACATAGTCCTTTGAAAATGTTCCCCCTTAACCAACGGATAGGCCGGTACACCTACATCATTCTACATTTGCTAGCCTATCTCGGAAGAGATCATACTATCTACTCAACTAAGCCCGAGCCCATATTGGCTTGTGGCTGCACACGGAAGCTTCTAGACATGAGAATACGACTGATCTCTTTGAGCCTGGGCGGCCGACCACTAGTGGTGCACCACCATGGATTAACCATGCATGCTCCCACTGCACTTCGCCACCATTCAAACCAAATACCGCCCAGGTAGTTCATTTACAAGTCTTGGTCCTGATTACTACTTTGTCACTCATGTCTCACCATGCTCGCTTCCCAAACCACGTCTACATTTAGCGAGGCAAAAATAAACTTACACGATGGTGACAAGGATGTATAGATCAGACCTACCTCAGTGAACTACTAGGTAATGGCAGAGCCATCTGGCAACAATAAATCCTAACATGCAATCCTACCACAAAAGGACTAAGTGCATAATATAAAACATAGGTAATTGAAGGAATGATCAAATGTGAACTTGTCTGGTAATAGTTGATGAAGATAATATCGCTCTCAGAAATTTACATAATGGAACTATTCGTTACTCTTCGATGAAAATCTATAAAGTCAAACATTGTGCTCACATAAGCAATCGTTTCAGAGAACCAATAAGAACATGTAAAGCAGAAAGTCTTGGAAAAACCAAATGAACATTCAACACACTTAACTAGCATGGAAATATCCTAAGTGCAAAACAACATGTGACCTAGGGTGCAAAGATGTGATGTGTACTGAAGAGCATACATGGCATAATAGTAAAACTATCATGGACAGATCCTAATGTGTGAAAAGTATCGTGAGATAGGTCCAAGTGATAGGGTTTGGCAACGGTGACACGGTGCAAAAACAATCACATCAATCGGAGCTACAATTTAGGAGATATGGCCAGTTGAAGTTTGAATTCAAACCTGAATAAATTCAAAATTTAAATTGGCCAAAAGTTTTCAAAGCTGGTTCTCTGGATAAATCTATTCGAGACGAACATTTTGTCGTTGGTTTCGTCGAATTTGGAGTTACGGTTAAAAAGATACACCCATTCGAAGTTTAGGGGCTAATTTGAAAACTCAGGGACTAAACAAAGAAAGAAATAACTACAAACAAGCCCCTGTCCACGTGGCGGATCCTAGCTGGCTGGTAGTGTTTGCGGCTTTGGCTAAACGGCGAATGGTCACTAAATAAATAAAACACTACCATGGCTAAATAAAAAAACCAAGACCGGTTTTCACTAAAACCGCACGGTTTAATAAACCTTGGTTAACCGTTTTAAACAAAAAAACAGAATGGGGGGCAGCTCATAGCGAGCGACAGCGTCGGCGTCGGTGACGTGCAGGGGACGGCGGCGCAGCGTTGGGCAGCGACGGGGCGACGGGTACGGCGGCCTCCGGTGGGTTCTGGCGGCGGCAAACTGGGCGGAGGGGTGCGACATGGCGCATGCGACCGGATGGTGGGGTCGGAGGGCGGTGGGGTGGCCGGCATCGATCGGAGGGAGGCGGTGGCGTTCGGTGCTCCGGTGAGGGCGCGGTTTGTCGGGGCGGCGTCTCCAGGAGACCTGGGCGACAAAGAAAATGTCAAACGGGTGCGGGATGGCAAGGGAACAAATTTTTGACAAAGAGGAGAGGTCTTGGGGTTCCACCGACGACGGAAACAACGGCGGAGAGCTTCAGCTCCGGCGAAATCCAAATGGACGGGGTGGCGTCTGTGAGGGGCGTGGTGAAGAATGGATTGGATGAACGGGGAGAGGGGGTCGAGGGCTTCTTATAGGCGCGTCTGTGAGGGTCGAGGGCTTCAATTTCCAATCATTTTCACACAATCAATCACACAACAATCAAACAAACAATTATAATGATTTATTTAATATAACATTCCAAAATTTAGAATTTTTGGATGTTACAAACTACCACCCTTAAAATGAATCTCGTCCTTGAGATTCGGAGAGGCTAGAAAGAAGGTTAGGTTTGGGGGGTCTCCTTGAAAATCCATTCATCAACACAAGGTCTGGGGTGCTACCACCCTTAGAAGCATGGTTACGGTTCCAAAAAAACTCATGTACTCCATCCTTGGTGTTAACGGTGTCGGTCTCCTCATATTCTCCGAGATAACTCCTTCACTTGTGTTCTTCCGGTAAGGGCATGGCCTTTTCCTCAAAATCTGGAGTCCTTGCATCAAATAAGATCCTTCCGAGTCTGGGTCTTCTTCGCTGTCAGGCCATCGCCAGTGCTAAACAACTATCGAAAACCTCATGGTAGTCAACAATTTATGATTTCTCCTGCAGGAAATGGGTCTAGGTTGAACCTCACTACATAACCTACGATTGGCAATAGGTGCCTGTACAGGGTTTCTATCGTCCTGCCATTCTAAGGTTTTTGGCTTATTGTGTCGACACTCTTCTAGGGTTTTAAGTCTCTCTAATTTTCTATCAACATATGATAGCTCATGATAGAAGTCTCCGGTATGGGGGCCAATCCATCCCATACTTGAAACATTACTACATACGTAGATAGTGAATCACGTTTCCTAACACTTGGGCACCCTCACAAGCATTGCAGAACTTCTCTTCTCCACGAACTGGGTTCGGGTAAATCCATTGGTTCTGCAAGCCAAACAAAACCTCTATCGTTTCTTCACAACTCTCGGGTTTACGTAACCTCGTATAAAACGTCTGCTGATGAAATCACAGCTTCTTCTAGAATTTTTTTCTTCAACAAGATTGTGCTTATTTCCTTATCAAATCCTGGGTCCTGTGGGTTATGGCCCACTTCAACACTTGTATATCTTTAACTCATCCTTGGAGTTACTATTGTTCCATATTCCAACATTACATCTCCTTTAAATCCAATAATAATTCATTCCTTCATACTCTTGGGGTAACCATCATAACTAAAACAAAACTCCAACTCATTTGTCCAAACTCCACTCTATGGAATACATTTTCTTTTCCATTGTTCAAGTGTTCACACAAACAAGTATCGCCAAAAATGCACTGGCTCATCCATAATTCATATTCTCCTCATATCAAATCCTTTATTATATCCTTAACCACTACTCAAAACCCAAATTTCAAAAGTACTCTATTACAAAAGCTGCCATCCACATAGTTTGGTATGGTCAAGCATTACTTCCATCCTTATTCATTTGCCATTCTTGAAGATGCTTCAGTCCCACTAGAATTGTGTGATATGATCCTTCAAATCATCGATGTTTTGCTTCATCGTGGTGGCCATGAGCTTCATCTCCATCATCTCTACATGCACCTCCCTCAGGTATTCCTGAGTGTGATGGAGTCTTGCTTCTAGTATGTCTCCAATCTGACGTATGGCTTCCATAGCAGCTTCACGAACAAAGTCAAAGAATATTGCTCGTGGTACTCGAGAGGTGAAAAAGTATTGACCCATAGTCTTTGGGCAAACTCCATTTACACGATGGAGGTGTACCTCCTCATACCAAAGTTCAACTCCCTTCTTCATGAAAGGATAACCCTTGTAGACTGCATCTCCTTCAAGATGAATATGCTTCATCATGTCCTTCAGGATTTTTGGGTAATCCTGATCACTAGTCAAGGTCATGATCATTTCCGGGCCCTTGAGAAAAGACTCGTAAAGGGTTGTCATCTACAGGCATAAGATAGAAGGGGTACTCGGGATAATGTATGTATTTCCTTGGGTGAAATGTGGTTATATTTTTTGGGAAAAGTTTGGGGTCATCTTGTCCATGGGTTCAAGGTTTTAGTCTGGGTGAGATAGCAAGAGAGGTACTCACAATCAACAAACAACTCATGACACCTCATATGAGATTCCAACCACATCAACTTTTATTGCTTCACGAACTATTACAATTCCCATTTCATAACTCAAATCAACATCCCCAATGAAAATAAAAGTGCATTCCAAATTTATTACATGCTTTATTCCAATATCAAGATCTCAACTACTCTGCTCAAGCTCTCCTCAGGTCTGAACATTCTCTGGCAAAATGTTCTACTCCTTTGCAGCATAAAAAAATGACTTCAGACAAATCCAGGGGCTTCCTGGTGGTTACCTTGGCTCCTTGGGTTCTTGGCTTCCTTGCTGGGCATTTGCTAGCGTAATGACCTAAATCCTTGCACCTGTAACAAGTGATTTGACTCAGGTCCTTTTCTGCAAAAATTGGGTTGTTCTGGGGATACTTGCTCTTTCTCTTCCTCCACTTCTTCGTTCCGATCAATTCCTCTATCTCTTGTCGATCAAACTCCACTTCTTCCGTCGGGAAGTTTCCCAGATACTCTTGGCTTTCCTTCGTGCAATACTGCGAAAAATGTCCTTCTTCTCCACATGAATAGCAAGCATTGGAGTAAAATCTGTTTAGGCTTTCTCCATCAGGGTCGTTAACATCTTCCTTCATCATAGGTTTTTTTAACTTTCCTTGAGGGATTCTTTCATTCTTCCTTCTGTTGCTTGGAAATTTCTTGTACCTTGGGGTAAATATGACACTGGGCAGGGTAGTGCGTAGTTCCTTCACACAAGAAACAAGTAACCTGCCTAGTTGGGCATTCTTCAACTCGATGATTTGCTTCACAATGAGGGCATCCATCCTTGTTTTCCTCATGGGTATGTCCTATCTCACCGCAAATCTTGCATGCACAAGGTTTCCTCATTTTATTGCCATAGGGCTTCTGAATAAGACAAGAGCCTCTGTGTATCCGTGCCATCCCTGGATCGATATGCTGACACACACAGTACATCAATGTATATATCAAAGTGTAATCACATGTATAAATAACGTAAAGCTGATATATACCTCATAAGTCTCAGCGGAAACAACATAAGGGTGTGGAGTCCATCAACGCCAACGGCATGTTGAGTGTAGACCATAACCCTACAACGTAACTCTTACTCGTCGTAGAAAATTCCTGCAACATAAGACGTTGCAGCCCTGTAGGTCAGTACATTGAATGTACTGGCAAGTCACATCATAAGAATAATGAACCTATTTGTACATGCAATTTGGCTGGTGGAAAACTCTAAGTTTAGTGTTTGCATAAAGCTAGTTTTTCCCTAGAATAAAAGATATTATTCTACCACTACAGTATGGCATAGGATGAGTTGGCAAACCCAACTCAATCCATCCCCAAAGTTTCATTTAAAACCCAACCGCTTAATTAAGAGTGATGAGATCTCACTAGAGTCATCTTGAATTACTCCCAAGTTTTTGCTCCGTTACATCCTTGTATGGCCTGATGCATTCTCCACCAGGTTGCAGCACTTTTTGTAAAGTACTGAAGAGCGTATTGAACCTCATACTTCCTTGCAACCAAATTGCTCCTGAAGTGATTCTCCATGTTTTGAATCCATAGCTCTGCCTCCAACTGAGTGATCGGTTAAGAGAATACAAGTCCATCTTCATTCATCATCTATTGGGTCCAAGGGTTTTGGGATGAGATAAGAGGGATAGAGAGATACACACAATAGACACAATATAGTTTTGAAAATAAGTTTTTTTGTGGCTGTCAGGAAAAACATCAAACAATGACAGCTCACAAACATCGCATCTAACGTGAGTATACAACAGGGGTTTGGTCCTCTAAAGTTCATATAAATCTTGGAATTCGTCGGTGTCTTCAAATTCTTCAATTCTTTAGAGGCTTCGACTGTTGTAGCTTCAATTCTTCTAGTGTATGGTGAAGTCCGATACCTTGTCCTTCTCGGAGTGGTCTCATCAGTTGATCCTCTGTGTGGTCAAAGGTAAAAGGGGTATTGTCTAACTATTTGAGGTAAGAGGAAAGATTTGATAAAGCTCAGAAAAGAAGAGAGGTAAAGGATCTTTTTGAAAATAAAGTTTTAGAGAAATCCTTTCCTAAGGGCTTTCCAGTTTCTAAGGTTACGTCCTACAGTCAACATGTGCTCTGATACCATCTCTATAGCGACCCGACCTCAAACGGTCAAGCCTCTGTGTATCCGTGCCATCCCTGGATCGGTATGCTGGCACACACAGTACATCATTGTATATATCAAAGTGCAATCACATGTATAAATAACGTAAAACTGATATATACCTCATAAGTCTCAGCGGAAACAACATAAGGGTGTGGAGTCCATCAACGCCAACGGCAAGTTGAGTGTAGACCGTAACCCTACAACGTAACTCTTACTCGTCGTAGAAAATTCCTGCAACATAAGACGTTGCAGCCATGTAGGTCAGTACATTGAATGTACTAGCAAGTCACATCATAAGAATAATGAACCTATTTGTACATGCAATTTGGCTGGTGGAAAGCTCTAAGTTTAGTTTTTGCATAAAGCTAGTTTTCCCTAGAATAAAAGATATTATTCTACCACTACAGTATGGCATAGGATGAGTTGGCAAACCCAACTCAATCCATCCCCAAAGTTTCATTTAAAACCCAACCGCTTAATTAAGAGTAATGAGATCTCCCAGCATTTCCACTACTAGATGCTCAAGTTGTCTGTAACTAGGGACACGGCTAATCGATTAGGTTTTAACACTCTGCAGAGGTTTGCGCACTTTTCCCCACAAGACTCGATCGCCTCCCTTGAAGTTCTCGCACTGCCTGGCGTTTGAGAACAGGATGACCGAGACATAGTCCTTTGAAAATGTTCCCCCTTAACCAACGGATAGGCCGGTACACCTACATCATTCTACATTTGCTAGCCTATCTCGGAAGAGATCATACTATCACATGGGACCAGTTTCATCAGGCTTTCCGTACTGCCCATGTTTCAGCAGGAGCTATGGCCATGAAGAAGCATGAGTTTCGTAACTTGCGCCAAGGAGGACGGACAGTTGGCCAGTATGTGGAGGAGTTTAGTAAGCTAGCACGTTATGCCCTAGACGACGTTGCTACGGATGCAGCTAAGCAGGAGAAGTTCCTGGAAGGACTGAATGATGAGTTGAGTATGCAGTTGATGGTAGCCACCTTCAACAACTACCAGGAGTTGGTAGACCGTGCTCTTATGATTGAAGGGAAGCAACAGCAAATTGAGAACCGCAAGAGGAAGTATGGACAAGGAAAGTATAATTCAGGAGCTCAGCAGAAGCCACGTTTTACCCCTAGACCGGGAGGACATTTTCAGCATACCCATGGAGTAGGTAACTCGCACAATCACAATGGCACCAAGAATGGTAATGGGAATGGAGGAAGCAATGGCCAGAACCGCAGCACCCCATCAACCCCAGCCAAGAGAGATCTGAGTCAAGTCACCTGTTTCAAGTGTTCCAAGACCGGACATTATGCCAATGAATGTCCTGAAGGCCAAAACGGCAATGGAAGTTCTGGAAAGAAGCCGAACCCTTTCAACAGGGGACAGGTGAACCACGTTAATGTGGAGGAGGTTGAAGCTCAGCCCGATGCAGTAATAGGTAAGTTTTTGGTTAAGTCATTTACTGCACTCGTTCTTTTTGATAGTGGTGCATCGCATTCATACATATCAAGGGGATTTGTGGAAAAGTATAGCCTACCCACTAGGGTTCTCAAAACACCTATGCTAGTAAGCTCACCAGGAGCAGAGTACATGGCCAGTCAAGGATGCTTTCAAGTGCCATTAAGTATAGGACGGCATGTTTTCCCAACAGATTTAATTATTCTGGAATCCCAAGGTCTGGATGTGATTCTTGGTATGGATTGGCTGTCGATGTATGGAGGAAACATCGATTGTGCTAGTAAGTCAATTTTGCTTACCACCCCATAAGGGAGAAGGATCAAGTATGTATCCCGGCATGCGCCAAACAAGACACAAGTAAATTCATTAATAGGAGTTGTGCAGGAGGAAGTACCAGTGGTAAGGGAATTTCCAGAGAAGTTGCCAGGCATGCCACCGGATAGAGATATTGAGTTCTTGATTGAGCTATTGCCAGGCACAGGGCCAATATCAAAGAGACCATATAGGATGCCAGCAAAGGATTTGGTGGAAATTAAGAAACAGATTAAGGAATTACTGGATAAAGGTTACATTCGCCCAAGTTCTTCACCTTGGAGATCACCAGTACTACTAGTGGAGAAGAAGGATGGATCGTTAAGGATGGTTGTTGATTATCGAGGATTGAATGAAGTAACAATCAAGAACAAGTACCCGCTACCAATGATCAATGATCTGTTTGATCGATTGCAAGGAGCTAAAGTGTTTTCCAAGATCGATTTGCGATCAGGGTACCACCAGTTGAAGATTCGAGAACAGGATATTTTGAAGACAGTTTTTACCACCAGGTATGGGCTGTATGAGTATACCGTTATTTGGTCTAACTAACGCGCCTGCCTATTTTATGAACATGATGAACAAAGTGTTTATGGAGTTTTTGGATAAGTTCGTCGTAGTGTTCATTGATGATATCCTGGTTTATTCAAAGAATGAAGAAGAACATAAGGAGCATTTGCGTTTGGTACTTGGAAAGCTCAGAGAACATCAATTATATGCCAAGTTCAGCAAATGTGAGTTTTGGTTGAAGGAAGTAGGATTCCTCGGACACATTATATCTAGAGAAGGTATAGCTGTTGATCCCACTAAAGTTGATACCGTGACCAAGTGGGAAGCCCCAACTACCGTTGGAGAGATCCGGAGTTTTCTTGGAGTCGCAGGATACTACCGGAGGTTTATTGAAATTTTTTCAAAGATTTCGAAGCCTATGACGGAGTTGTTGAAGAAAGATACCAAGTTCAAATGGACTGAGCAGTGTGAGGCTAGTTTCCAGGAGTTGAAGAAACGCTTGGTTACCTCACCAGTGTTGATTTTGCCAGATCAGACCAAGGATTATGAGGTGTATTGCGACGCTTCATGTCGAGGACTTGGATCAGTGCTTATGCAGGAAGGGAGAGTTGTTTCATATGCCTCAAGACAACTGAAGCCCCATGAGTTGAATTACGCTACGCATGATTTGGAGTTAGCAGCCGTAGTGCATGCCTTGAAGACATGGAGACATTTCCTCATCGAAAATCATTGTGAGGTGTACACGGATCATAAGAGTTTGAAGTACATTTTGACACAGAAGGAGTTGAACCTCAGACAAAGGAGATGGTTGGAGCTCATCAAGGATTATGATATGAAATTGCATTATCATCCCGGGAAGGCTAATGTAGTAGCTGATGCATTAAGCCGCAAGAGCCATGTCAATACGTTAATGACGGGAGAAATACCCAAGGAGTTAGCAGAAAATCTTCGTGAACTATGTTTGGAAATAGTTTCGAGAGGCTATGTAGCAACGTTGGAAATTCAGTCAACTTTGATGGACAGAATCAGGGAAGCTCAGAAGACTGACAAGGAGATTGCTTCCATAAAGGAGAAAATGAAAGAAGGAAAAGCTAAAGGATTTCGTGAGGATGAGCACGATACCCTATGGTTTGAAGACCGTGTCTATGTGCCCAATGACCCGGAGATCAGGAAGTTAATTCTGCAAGAGGCCCATGATTCACCCTATTCGATTCACCCAGGGAATACCAAGATGTATCTGGATTTGAAGGATATTTTCTGGTGGACCGGAATGAAGAAAGAAATAGCAGAGTATGTAGTAGTTTGTGATGTATGCCAGAGAGTAAAGGGAGAGCATCAGAAGCCAGTAGGATTGTTACAACCATTGCCGATACCCGAATGGAAGTGGGATAAGTTAGGCATGTATTTTATCACGGGATTGCCCAGGACTCGTTCAGGCTATGACTCGATTTGGGTTGTAGTCGATCGATTGACGAAAGTAGCTCATTTCATCCCAGTAAAGACCACTTATACCAGTGCTAAGTTGGCAAAAATATACATGACCAGAATAGTATGTCTGCATGGAGTTCCGAGGAGTATCGTATCAAATAAAGGAACCCAGTTTACCTCAAAGTTCTGGAAGCAGTTGCACGAAACTTTGGGAACCAGGCTAGAATTCAGTACAGCTTTTCATCCGCAGACAGATGGACAGACCGAGAGAGTTAATCAGATTTTGGAGGATATGCTGAGAGCTTGTGCGCTAGATTATGGATCTAGTTGGGACGATAATTTGCCATATGCAGAGTTCTCTTACAACAACAGTTACCAAACCAGTTTGAAGATGGCCCCTTTCGAAGCTTTGTACGGAAGAAGGTGCAGGACACCGCTGTCGTGGGACGAAGTCGGAGACCGCCAGTTGTTTGGACCTGACTTGATTAAGGAGTCTGAACAGAAAGTGAAGTTGATTCGCAATAGGCTCAAGGTAGCCCAGTCCAGACAGAAGAGTTATGCAGATTCTAAACGCAAGGAGACAGTTTACGAAGTTGGAGACAGAGCTTATCTTCGAGTATCTCCACTTCGGGGAACAAAGCATTTTGGAGTTAAAGGAAAGTTAGCGCCCCGATTTGTAGGACCATATCGAATTGTGGAGCGTATGGGAGAAGTGGCCTACAAGTTGAAATTGCCCGAAGGATTGTCAGGAATTCATGATGTGTTCCACGTTTCTCAGTTAAAGAAGTGTCACGCGGAGATGGCTGACATACCATTGAGAGACACAGTGCCTTTGGAAACTATTCAGTTGGATAACGATTTGACCTACGAGGAGAAACCAGTTAAGATCCTCGAGTTTGCCAGCCGAGTTACTCGCAGCAAAGTTATCAAGTTTTGCAAGGTTCAGTGGAGCCACCACACGGGGGATGAAGCCACCTGGGAACGAGAGGAAGATTTGCTCAAAGACCACCCTCACCTATTTTCTAGCCAACCCGAATCTCGAGGGCGAGATTCATCTTAAGAGGGATAGGTTTGTAACATCCCAAATTTTCAATTTGGAATGTTATACATTAGATCATCATGCATATCATATTTTATTTGCTTTGGGTTTTGATCCTAGAAAATTCTAAGCAACTCAAGGACCCACGGAGAGAGTTGGGGATTTCGTTATTTTCATATTTGAGTTTTTCTCAAATTTTGAGAATAGGATCATTTGATTTTATTTATTTTATCATCAATTATTTCTATTACAAAAATATGAGAGAGGGAATAAAATGACTTTCCCAAAATATAGAAATATTGAGGATTTAATAAAAAAATCAAATAGTTTTATTTCGGAGTTTTTTTGTTGTTTTTATTTGAATTAGGAAAAATGCGCGTTTTTCAAAATTGCATTTAGGGCCCAAATAAATGTTCACTTTGTCGGGCTTGATTTTAGAAGCCCGGGAAAATTTATTTCGGGATTTTTGGAGTCTGTTTAGTATTTCTTTTTATTTTTCTTCCGAGCGAAAAAAAAACGGAACCGACTATGGGCCGTACTCGGCCTGGATTCCGCCTGGCCGGGGCCTTTATAAGCCGAGGCAAGCCAGCCCGAAGGCCCAGCCGCCCCGAAACCCTAACCCTAGCCCCAGCCCCGCCGCCGCCGCCGCCGCCGCCGATCCGCCGGAGCCGCGCGTCGCCCGAGGTTCGCCGCACCTCGAAATCCATGTCGTTTCTTAAAAAAAAATCCGTTCGTCGTTTTTCTTTTTCGTCGGATTTTTCCGCGGTTATTTTCTGATCGCGATTTCTGATCCGATTTTCGTTTTAGTTTTTCTTTTCGCTCGTTTATCGGAATCAGACGATTCAAGCGCCTGGAGTTTCGTCTCGAAACCCTCTATCCGAATAATCAACTTAAACAAGTTTTTGCTACTGTAAAATTTGAATTAGGTTCAGATTACTAGAACGAAGTTGTTTGCTTTCGCCGTTTGACTTTCTTTGCTTCGTTCGATTTGATTTCTTTTGCCAACCGGAGTTCTTAAGTTGAACCTTCTGGTTAGATCTCTTATTTGAGTTTTACCTGTGCATTAGATGAGTACTTATTGTATGCTTGTTTGTTTGCCTGCGATAGAGTACCCGGAGTGTGCCGCCTGTTACTTCGAATCGTTAGGTTTCACGGATCATCAGCAAGGCAAGTAACACTTTGATCATACCTTTTCTACAACCCAGTTTTTTGCATTAGATCAATCTTCACACATTGCATGATTAGGATCTAATTAAACTGTGGGATGGGAAGTAGATGAGGTAGTACCTATTACCTGTTTATTATCAAACCTTTGGGAGTTACTTCTACGTTTGCTTATTATGCCATGCTATGCTAGTAGACGTGGATTGGGTGAGTGAAATCCATGACAGATGTGAGATTGATAATTAATGGTTTATCTAAGGTGGCAACTTAAACACACATCTAGGTGGATTGAGGCACCTGGGTATTCCAGGACATGCCTGTTTTCTTTTGGACCGCCACCCAGACTCAAAGGGATCATGAGATTTTCAAAACTAGAAATTTCCGTGTGCAGCCACAAGCCATTATGGGCTCTGGCATAGTTGATTAAGTCGTGTGAACTCTTACAGGGTAGACTAGCAGATGTAGGGGAAGGTAGGTGTACCGGTCTATCCATCGTAAGGTGCTAGCGCTTCTGAAAGACTGTGTCTCGGTCATCCGTTTCTCAAACACCATGTAGTGCGAGAAATCCAACGGAGGCGATCGAGTCTTGTGGGGAAAAGTGCGCAAACCTCTGCAGAGTGTAACAAACTAATCATGATTAGCCGTGTCCCCGGTTATGGACATCTTGAGTATCTAGTATCTGGATTATCATGTGAATCTCAACATGTTACTCTAAAATTAATGTTGTTGGGTTAATGATGATGCTTAATTGGGATTGAGAATGTTGTCAACCATTCTCAATGTTTAACAACCACCATGATAGTAATTAAATTTATTCCTTTTGAAGTAGGGAAAATTTGGCTTTATGCAAAATTGTAACCATAGAGCTTTCCACCAGCCAAATATGCATATAGTATAGCTGTTGCATTCCATTACTCTCTATGTGTTACCTTGCCAGCATATTCCATGTGTTGACCCGTTTTCGGGCTGCAACGTTAATGTTGCAGACTTTTGAGACGACGATTAAGGAGTTTTAGGTCGTGGTTCTATACTCAGTGATGCCGTTGGAGTTGATGGACTTACTTATCCTCCAAGCCTTCCGCTGTTATTATTATTAGATGGCCTTAAGCCATATTTATTCTAATAAGTTCTCTTTTGAGACACTCGATGTAATAAGTGTGTGATTGCTACTCTGCTATAAATCCTCCGAGTACTGTGTGGTGTCAGCATTACTGATCCAGGGATGACACCGGAGCACAGAGATCAGACTGTTTGAGGTCTGGTCGCTACAATGCTCTTATAATCTAGCAGAATATGAGGCAGCAACTTTTCCTCTTTCTCATAATGCCTAATAGGTATGTTAAAGTGTGCAGACAGGCGCGAGGCGAAGATGCCTCCCAAGATGGCACCCTTTGTATGGTTCAGATTTAACCGTTTAGTAACAATAGCGCCTAAACTGAAAGTGGTATCACGAAACAAAGCATGGCGCAAAATAACAATATTAGGGGCACTAAGATTTCCGCAGTTCCCGCGACCAATTAAGCATCTACTACAAAATATTGCAAAGTAACGTAGAACAGGAAAATGTATGCTAGTGATTCTTGCATCAGAAACTTTCCTCGTTTCCCATACAACAATTGTATCAATAAAGCCATCCACATCATTATGATGTGGTTCCTCTATGCTGCCCTCAACGGGTATCCTACCAACCCACAAAAATCATAAAGCGACATCTCCTTATGCTCATCATATAAATAAAATTCCATCGAAGGTGGTGATCTCCTAGCATGGAAATGAAAATTCTGCACAAAAATATTGGTGACTAAGAGATATTGTTCGCGCTGGTCATGGAGGAAGTCGGTGAGGCCTGCATTCTCAGCCAAATAATTAAAATCTTCATGAATCCCAACTTCTCTCAAGAACTCTTCACAAGGCCATTCACATGGCCGAACCTCCACAGCACGTGGGAGATTATACTTGGGCTTCTTATTCTCTTCACTTTGCTTATCCTTAGAGCTTCGGCTCGATGAGCCCCTCAAAAATCTCTTCATCTTTTTCTGAAAATTTCTGAAAAATTTTAGTAACTTAAAATAAAAGTGAACCAAACTCAACAAAATTGATAGCAACTACTCCTACAAGTGCCTAGAGGCTATACCATGCATTAAAACTACTTTTAACCACATAAATTTTACATGCAAGCTCAAGAATAGGGTCACCTAAGCAGCAAAAATTTGCAATAAACAAAGCACTAGAACAAAAATTAATTGGACCATTGGAGGAGTCAGATACCGAAGAACAATCCCCCAAAGCAGTTTTGTGAATGGAGCTTTGAGCAAGGAGATCGAAAATGGCAACAAGATAAGCAAGAACTCGAGTTTGAGCTGGTGGGTGATTTTTTTGGAGCAAGACGAAGTGTGTGGGTGCAAGGATAAGTGGAGGGGACCCACGTGGGGTCCACGAGGCAGGGGGCGCGCCCAGGGGGTGGGCGCGCCCTCCACCCTCGTGGGCACATGGTGGGTCCTCTTGGTGTGTTCTCAGTGCCAATAATTCTTAAATATTCTAGAAAAAATCATATTTCGTTTTCAGGGCATTTGGAGAACTTTTATTTTCGGGGTATTTTTTATTACAAGGATAATTCAGAAAACAGACAGAAAATACTACTTTTGTTTTATTTAATATAAATAACAGAAAGTAAAAGGAGGGTACAGAAGGTTGTTCCTTCTAACTTCATCCATCTCATGCTCATCAAAAGGAATCCACTAACAAGGTTGATCAGGTCTTGTTAACAAACTCATTTCGAATAACATGAAACCGGAGAAATTTCAAATAACACTAGGTTACCTCAACAGGGATATGCACATCCCCAACAATAAGAATATCATATTTCTTCTTGACAGTAGGAAGAGGAAATTCAAAACCTCTAATAGTGATTGTTGAAAATTTTCCAATAGAATTGATATTGTGGACTTGAGGTTGTTTCCTCGGAAAGTGTATCGTATGCTCATTACCATTAACATGAAAAGTGACATTGCCTTTGTTGCAATCAATAACAGCCCATGCAGTATTCAAAAAGGGTCAACCAAGGATAATCGACATACTATCGTCCTCGGGAATATCAAGAATAACAAAGTCTGTTAAAATAGTAACGTTTGCAACCACAATAGGCACATCCTCAAAAATACCGACAGGTATAGCAGTTGATTTATCAGCCATTTGCAAAGAAATTTTAGTAGGTGTCAACTTATTCAAATCAAGTCTACGATATAAAGAGAGGCATAACACTAACACCGGCTCCAAGGTCACATAAAGCAGCTTTAACATAGTTTCTTTTAATGGAGCATGGTATAGTTGGTACTCCTGGATCTCCAAGTTTCTTTGGTATTCCACCCTTAAAAGTGTAATTAGCAAGCATGGTGGAAATTTCAGCCTCCGGTATCTTATTTTATTAGTAACAATATCCTTCATGTATTTAGCATAAGGGTTCGTTTTAAGCATATCAGTCAAGTGCATACGCAAAAAGATGGGTCTAATCATTTTAGCAAAGCGCTGAAAATCCTCGTCATCCTTTTTCTTAGATGGTTTAGGAGGAAATTGAAGGAAATATGCCCTAGAGGCAATAATAAAGTTATTATTTATTTCCTTATATCATGATAAATGTTTATTATTCATGCTAGAATTGTATTAACCGGAAACATAATACATGTGTGAATACATAGACAAACAGAGTGTCACTAGTATGCCTCTACTTGACTAGCTCATTGATCAAAGATGGTTAAGTTTCCTAACCATAGACATGAGTTGTCATTTGATTAACGGGATCACATCATTAGGAGAAGGAAATGATAAGCGGTTTTCAGCAAGGTATTCTCTGCAAGTACTGAAATAAGTGGTAACCGATAGTTTTGTGATAAGATAGGTTGTAACGAGCAACAAGTAACAAAAGTAAATAAAGTGCAGCAAGGTGGCCCAATCCTTTTGTAGCAAAGGACAAGCCGGAACAAACTCTTATAATAGGAAAAGCGCTCCCGAGGACACATGGGAATATCGTCAAGCTAGTTTTGATCACGTTCATATGATTCGCGTTCGATACTTTGATAATTTGATATGTGGGTGGACCGGTGCTTGGATGTTGTTCTTACTTTAACAAGCATCCCACTTATGATTAACCTCTATTGCAAGCATCTGCAACTACAACAAAAGTATTAAGGTAAACCTAACCATAGCATGAAACATATGGATCCAAATCAGCCCCTTACGAAGCAACGCATAAACTAGGGTTTAAGCTTCTGTCACTCTAGCAACCCATCATCTACTTATTACTTCCCAATGCCTTCCTCTAGGCCCAAATAATGGTGAAGTGTTATGTAGTCGATGTTCACATAACACCACTAGAGGCTAGACAACATACATCTTATCAAAATATCAAACGAATACCAAATTCACATGACTACTCATAGCAAGACTTCTCCCTTGTCCCCAGGAACGAACGTAATTACTCGCAAAGCATATTCATGTTCATAATCAGAGGGGTAATAATATGCATATAGGATCTGAACATATGATCTTCCACCAAATAAACCAACTAGCATCAACTACAAGGAGTAATCAACACTACTAGCAACCTACTAGCACCAATCCCGGACTTTGAGACAAGAATTGGATACAAGAGATGAACTAGGGTTTGGAGATGAGATGGTGCTGGTGAAGATGTTGATGGAGATTGCCCTCTCCCGATGAGAGGAGCGTTGGTGATGATGATGGTGATGATTTCCCCCTCCCGGAGGGAAGTATCCCCGGCAGAACAGCTCTGCCGGAGTTCTAGATTGGATTCGCCAAGGTTCCGCCTCATGGCGGCGGATTCTCGTCCCGAAAAGTTCCCTCCTATTTTTTTCTCATCGAAAGACTTCATATAGGAGAAGATGGACGTCGGAGAGCCACCAGGGGGGCCACGAGGTAGGGGGCGCACCCTGGGGGGCACCCTCGTGAGAAGGGTGTGGGCTCCCTGGCCTTCATCTTTTGCGAGGATTTTTATTTATTTATTTTAATACGTTCCGTGGAGTTTCAGGACTTTTGGAGTTGCGCAGAATAGGTCTCTAATATTTGCTCCTTTTCCAGCCCAGAATTCCAGCTGCCGGCATTCTCCCTCTTTATGTAAACCTTGTAAAATAAGATAGAATAGCCATAAGTATTGTGACATAAAGTGAAATAACAGTCCATAATGCAATAAATATCGATATAAAAGCATGATGCAAAATGGACGTATCAATGACCCATTCCGTTAGCTTAGCACACGATCGTTTAGTATGTTGCTATTGCTTTCTTCATGACTTATACATGTTCCTATGACTATGAGATTATGCAACTCCCGTTTACCGGAGGAACACTTTGTGTGCTACCAAACGTCACAACGTAACTGGGTGATTAGAAAGGTGCTCTACAAGTGTCTCTGAAGGTACTTGTTGGGTTGGCGTATTTCGAGATTAGGATTTGTCACTCCGATTGTCAGAGAGGTATCTCTAGGCCCTCTCGGTAATGCACATCACTTAAGCCTTGCAAGCATTGCAACTAATGAGTTAGTTGTGGGATGATGTATTACGGAACGAGTAAAGAGACTTGCCGGTAATGAGATTGAACTAGGTATTGAGATACCAATGATCGAATCTCGGGCAAGTAACATACCGATGACAAAGGGAACAACGTATGTTGTTATGCGGTTTGACCGATAAAGATCTTCGTAGAATATGTAGGAGCCAATATGAGCATCCAGGTTCCGCTATTGGTTATTGACCGGAGACGTGTCTCGGTCATGTCTACATAGTTCTCGAACCCGTAGGGTCCGCACGCTTAACGCTACGATGACAGTTATATTATGAGTTTATATGTTTTGATGTACCGAAGGTTGTTCGGAGTCTCGGATGTGATCACGGACATGACGAGGAGTCTCGAAATGGTTGAGACATGAAGATTGATATATTGGAAGCCTATGTTTGGATATCGGAAGTCTTCCAGGTGAAATCGGGATTTTACCGGAGTACCGAGAGGTTACCGGAACCCCCCCCCCCCGGTAACTTAATGGGCCTTAGTGGGCCTAGGTGGAAGAGAGGAGAGGAGGCAAGGGCCGGCCGTGCGCCCCTCCCCCCTAGTCCGAATAGGACAAGGAGAGGGGGGCGGCGCCCCCCCCCTTCCTTCCCCTCCACTCCTTCCCCCTCCCAAGTCCTAGTCCAACTAGGAAAGGGGGGGGAGACCTACTCCCGGTGGGAGTAGGACTCCTCCTGCGTGCCTCTCCCCTTGGCCGGCCGCACCCCCCCCCTTGCTCCTTTATATACAGGGGCAGGGGGGCACCTCTAGACACACAAGTTGATCAAGTTGATCGTCTCTTAACCGTGTGCTTAGGCGAAGCCCTGCGTCGGTAGAACATCAACGTCGTCACCATGCCGTCGTGCTGACGAAACTCTCCCTCAACACTCGGCTGGATCGGAGTTCGAGGGACGTCATCGGGCTGAACGTGTGCTAAACTCGGAGGTGCCGTACGTTCGGTACTTGATCGGTCGATCGTGAAGACGTACGACTACATCAACCGCGTTGTGATAACGCTTCCGCTTTCGGTCTACGAGGGTACGTGGACAATACTCTCCCCTCTCATTGCTATGCATCACCATGATCTTGCGTGTGCGTAGGAAATTTTTGAAATTACTACGTTCCCCAATAGAAATGGCATGGGTTACTCAACCCATGGTTCTCTTTCCTTACCGTGCTTCCTAGCAACAAAGTCTCTCTTATCATAACGTTGATTATTTGATTGTGGGTTATCAAGATCAGCAGCAGGTTCAATCTCTACATCATTGTCATTACTAGGTTGAGCATCAACATGAACATCATCATTAACATTATCACTAGGTTCATGTTCATTACCAGATTGTGTTTCAGCATCAAAAATAAAAATACCATTGGGATTCTCAGGTGTGTCAACAACAGGTTCACTAGGAGCATGCAAAGTCCTATCATTTTTATTTTTCTTCTTCTTAGAAGGACTAGGTGCATCAACATTAATTCTCTAAGAATCTTGCTCAATTCTCTTAGGATGGCCCTTGGGATACAAAAGTTCTTGAGTCATTTTACCCCCTCTAGTCATAACTCTAACATCATTATCATTTTTCTTATTATTTAATTCATTGAGAAAATCATTCTGAGCTTTAAGTACTTGTTCTACTTGAGCGGTAACCATAGAAGCATGTTTACTAATAAGTTTAAGTTCACATTTAACTCTAGACATATAATCACTCAAGTGTGCAAGCATATCAGCATTGCGTTTCAATTGTCTACCAACATAAGCATTGAAGTCTTCTTGTTTAACCATAAAGTCATCAAACTCATCCAAGCATTGGCTAGCAAACTTAGTAGATGGGATTTCACATTTATCAAATCTATAGAGAGAATCCACCTTTACTACCTGTGTCGGGTTATCAATACCATGTATTTCTTCAATAGGTGGTAAATTCCTAACATCTTCAGCTTTAATACCTTTTTCTTTTATAGATTTCTTTGCCTCTTGCATAGCTTCAGGACTAAGAAAAAGACTACCCCTTTTCTTCAGAGTTGGCTTAGGAGTTGGTTCAGGAAGTGTCCAATCATTTTCATTACTCAACATATTATTCAATAGCAATTCAGCTTGATCAATAGTTCTTTCCCTGAAAACACATCCAGCACAACTATCCAGGTAGTCTCTGGAAGCATCGCTTAGTCCATTATAAAAGATATCAAGTATTTCATTTTTCTTGAGAGGTTGATTAGGCAAAGCATTAAGTAATCGGAGAAGCCTCCCCCAAGCTTGTGGGAGACTCTCTTCTTCAATTTGCACAAAATTATATATTCCCTTAGAGCAGCTTGTTTTTTATGAGCGGGGAAATATTTAGCAGAGGAGTAATAAATCATATCCTGGGGACTACGTACACAACCAGGATCAAGAGAATTAAACCATGTTTTAGCATCACCCTTTAATGAGAACGGAAACAACTTAAGGATAAAGTAATAGCGAGTTTTCTCATCATGAGTAAACAGGGTGGCTATATCATTTAATTTAGTAAGATGTGCCACAACAGTTTCAGATTCATAGCCATAAAAAGGATCAGATTCAATGAAAATAATTAACTCAGGATCGACAGAGAAATCATAATCCTTATTAGGAATAAAGATAGGTGAAGTAGCAAAAGCAGGGTCATATTTCATTCTAGCATTTAAAGACTTTTCTTTAAGCTTAGTTAATAATTTCTTAAGATCGGATCTATCATTGCAAGAAAGAAAGTCTCTAGCAGTTTCTTCATCCATAACATAACCCTCAGGCATAACAGGCAATTCATATCTAGGGGGAGAATCTTCATCATCACTTTCATCAATATTATCAGTTTCAATAATTTCATTCTCTCTAACCCTAGCAAGTTGTTCATCAAGAAATTCACCTAATGGCACAGTATTATCAAGCATAGAAGTAGTTTCATCATAAGTATCATGCAAAGCAGAAGTGGCATCATCAATAACATGCGACATATCATAATGAATAGCAAGAGTAGATGTCACAAGTTTACTCAAAATAGAAGGTGAATCAAGTGCAGAGCTAGATGGAAGTTCCTTACCTCCCCTCGTAGTTGAGGGAAAAATCTTGGTTCTTTTATCTTTCAAGTTCTTCATAGTGATCAACAGATATAAATTCCAAGTGACTCAAAGAATAGATCTATGGTCCCCGGCAACGGCGCCAGAAAATAGTCTTGATAACCCACAAGTATAGGGGATCACAACAGTTTTCGACGGTAGAGTATTCAACCAAAATTTATTGATTCGACACAAGGGGAGCCAAAGAATATTCTCAAGTATTAGCAGCTGAGTTGTCAATTCAACCACACCTGAAAGACTTAATATCTGCAGCAAGGTATTTAGTAGCAAAGTGATATGATAGTAATGGTAACGGTAGCAAAAGTAATATTTTTGGTTTTATAGTGATTGTAACAGTAGCAACGGAAAAGTAAATAAGCGAAGAACAATATATGAAAATCTCGTAGGCAATGGATCAGTGATGGATAATTATGTCAGATGTGATTCCTCATGCAATAGTTATAACCTAGGGTGACACGGAACTATCTGCACATCATCAATATAATGTAGGCATGTATTCCGAATATAGTCATACGTGCTTATGGAAAAGAACTTGCATGACAGCTTTTGTCCTACCCTCCCGTGGCAGCGGGGTCCTATTGGAAACTAAGGGATATTAAGGCCTCCTTTTAATAGAGTACCGGACCAAAGCATTAACACATAGTGAATACATGAACTCCTCAAACTACGGTCATCACCGGTAAGTATCCCGATTATTGTCACTTCGGGGTTAACGGATCATAACACATAATAGGTGACTATAGACTTGCAATATAGGATCAAGAACTCACATATATTCATGAAAACATAATAGGTTCAGATCTGAAATCATGGCACTCGGGCCCTAGTGACAAGCATTAAGCATAGCAAAGTCATCGCAACATCAATCTCGGAACATAGTGGATACTAGGGATAAAACCCTAACAAAACTAACTCGATTACATGATAAATCTCATCCAACCCATCGCCGTCCTGCAAGCCTATGATGGAATTACTCACGCACGGCGGTGAGCATCATGAAATTGGTGATGGAGGAAGGTTGATGATGACGATGGCGACAGATTCCCCTCTCCGGAGCCCCGAACGGACTCCGGATCAGCCCTCCTGAGAGAGTTTAGGGCTTGGCGGTGGCTCCATATCATAAAACGCGATAAATCCTTCTCTCTTTTTTTTCTCCCTGAATGTGAATATATGGAGTTGGAGTTGAGGTTGCTGGATAGGGTGTGGGCCCCCTGACATTGATTCTTTTGCCAGTATTTTTTATATATTCCAAAAATATTCTCCGTTGATTTTTAGGTCATTCCGAGAACTTTTATTTCTGCCCAAAAATAACACCATGGCAATTCTGCTGAAAATAGCATCAGTCCGGGTTAGTTCCATTCAAATCATGCAAGTTAGAGTCCAAAAAAAGGGCAAAAGTGTTTGTAAAAGTAGATACGTTGGAGACGTATCAGAAGCCACTAGTGAAATCTATGACCCCCGGGTCTATTCTTTATCATATTTGCTTTGAGATCAATTTTTATTTGATTTTGTTTTCAGATCTATTATTCCAAAAACCCAAAAATACCTTGCTGCACTTTTTTGTTACTTATTTTATTTCGCGTTTTATCAAGATCTATTTATTCAATCTATCACAGTTTTTATCCCATCGACTTGACAATATGTGGCGTCGTTACCCGTAGAGGGATTGACAACCCCTCATAAGCGTCGGGTTGCAAGTATTTGTTCGTTGTGTGCAGGTACTGCTTACATAGTGTTGCTTGGTTCTCCTACTGGATTGATACCTTGGTTTAATAACTGAGGGAAATACCTACCACAGCTGTGCCACATCATCCCTTCCTCTTTGGGGAAATACCGACGTAGTTCAAGCGACATCAAAAGGAATTTCTGGCGCCGTTGCTGGGGAGACATCATCAACTCTATTAGGTTCCTAATCACAAATCTCATCTTCTTGCAATTTACATTATTTGCCATTTACCTCTCATTTTCATCTCCCCCACTTCATAAAAAAATTTCGTTTTATTCTCCCTCTTTTTCGTTTGCCATTTTCCAGTCAGATCTGTTTTCGTGTGCAATCTTGTTTGCATAGTCATGATGATTCAAGAAAACACCAAGTTGTGTGATTTTTCCAATACCAATAACAATGATTTTATTAGCACTCCGATTGCTCCTCCCACCACTAGTGCGGAATCTTGTGATATTAATGCCGCTTTGTTGAATCTTGTTATGAAAGATCAATTTTACGGTACTCCAAATGAGGAGGCTGCATCCCATCTAAACACATTCATAGAATTGTGTGATATGCAAAAGAAAAAACATGTGGACAATGATATTTTGAAGTTGAAATGATTTCCTTTCTCTTTGAGGGATCGTGCAAAATTTTGGTTTTCTTCTTTGACTCGCATTAGTATCGATTCTTGGGATAAGTGCAAAGACGCTTTTATTACTAAGTATTATCTTCCCGCGAAAATTATTTGCCTTAGAACTCAAATCATGAATTTTAAGCAACTTGAGAATGAACATGTTGCACAATCTTGGGAAAGAATGAAGTTGATGATAAGAAATTGCCCCACTCATGGTTTAAATCTTTGGATGATCATACAATTTTTTGTGTGGTACAATCTTCATGTGATGTGCTTGGTCTTACCGATATTGAAGAATGTTCTCTTAATTTGCACTTGGCGGATTCTACCATTAAAAAGCCTTTGGGAAGAATTAATGATGCTCTTATTCTTGAAAATAGGAATTGTTGGCCCATAGATTTTATTGTTCTTGATATTGATTGCAATCCATCTTGTCCAATTGTTCTTGGTAGACCATTTTTACTTAGTTGCCTTATCATACACGATTCGCAACCATGAACTGTTTCTCATGAAGTATGCATCGTAGACGTTGCACCACAGAATAGCGTGTGCGATAGTTGTCGTGTACGATGATGTTACGATGGTCCGACATTTCATAATCCTGTCCGACACTCATACGATGATTAGCTAATCTTCTTAATAAGTTATCGCATACGGTTTGGGAAAAGCGAATGTGTGTGATTGTATGCTTATCATACACGTTTTATAATAGTGAACCGTTTGTGATGGGACACGCATCGTAAATGTAGCACCATAGAATACCGACTACAATGGCAATGCGAGCACAAGCGAGTAGGAGTACTTTATATGCATCTTGGCTCCCTATCCCCGATGATTTCTGGGTCATGTGGGAAGGACCCACTATCACCGTCACTCACTAGACGATGGTTCCAAATGCCGTCACGGAAAGCGGTTAAAAATCATTTGTATAGCACCGACGCGTGCCAGTGATTGGAGACGTATCAATTACCTGGTGTGGATAAAAAAATGCACACATGGATTGTGCATGTGTAGCGACCCGACCTCAAACGGTCAAGCCTCTGTGTATCCGTGCCATCCCTGGATCGGTATGCTGGCACACACAGTACATCATTGTATATATCAAAGTGCAATCACATGTATAAATAATGTAAAACTGATATATACCTCATAAGTCTTAGCGGAAACAACATAAGGGTGTGGAGTCCATCAACGCCAACGGCAAGTTGAGTGTAGACCGTAACCCTACAACGTAACTCTTACTCGTCGTAGAAAATTCCTGCAACATAAGACGTTGCAGCCATGTAGGTCAGTACATTGAATGTATTGGCAAGTCACATCATAAGAATAATGAACCTATTTGTACATGCAATTTGGCTGGTGGAAAGCTCTAAGTTTAGTTTTTGCATAAAGCTAGTTTTCCCTAGAATAAAAGATATTATTCTACCACTACAGTATGGCATAGGATGAGTTGGCAAACCCAACTCAATCCATCCCCAAAGTTTCATTTAAAACCCAACCGCTTAATTAAGAGTGATGAGATCTCACTAGAGTCGTCTTGAATTACTCCCAAGTTTTTGCTCCGTTACATCCTTGTATGGCCTGATGCATTCTCCACCAGGTTGCAGCACTTTTTGTAAAGTACTGAAGAGCGTATTGAACCTCATACTTCCTTGCAACCAAATTGGTCCTGAAGTGATTCTCCATGTTTTGAATCCATAGCTCTGCCTCCAACTGAGTGATCGGTTAAGAGAATACAAGTCCATCTTCATTCATCATCTATTGGGTCCAAGGGTTTTGGGATGAGATAAGAGGGATAGAGAGATACACACAATACACACAATATAGTTTTGAAAATAAGTTTTTTTGTGGCTGTCAGGAAAACATCAAACAATGACAGCTCACAAACATCGCATCTAACGTGAGTATACAACAGGGGTTTGGTCCTCTAAAGTTCATATAAATCTTGGAATTCGTCGGTGTCTTCAAATTCTTCAATTCTTTAGAGGCTTCGACTGTTGTAGCTTCAATTCTTCTAGTGTATGGTGAAGTCTGATACCTTGTCCTTCTCGGAGTGGTCTCATCAGTTGATCCTCTGTGTGGTCAAAGGTAAAAGGGGTATTGTCTAACTATTTGAGGTAAGAGGAAAGATTTGATAAAGCTCAGAAAAGAAGAGAGGTAAAGGATCTTTTTGAAAATAAAGTTTTAGAGAAATCCTTTCCTAAGGGCTTTCCAGTTTCTAAGGTTACGTCCTACAGTCAACATGTGCTCTGATACCATCTCTGTAGCGACCCGACCTCAAACGGTCAAGCCTCTGTGTATCCGTGCCATCCCTGGATCGGTATGCTGGCACACACAGTACATCATTGTATATATAAAAGTGCAATCACATGTATAAATAACGTAAAATTGATATATACCTCATAAGTCTCAGCGGAAACAACATAAGGGTGTGGAGTCCATCAACGCCAACGGCAAGTTGAGTGTAGACCGTAACCCTACAACGTAACTCTTACTCGTCGTAGAAAATTCCTGCAACATAAGACGTTGCAGCCATGTAGGTCAGTACATTGAATGTACTAGCAAGTCACATCATAAGAATAATGAACCTATTTGTACATGCAATTTGGCTGGTGGAAAGCTCTAAGTTTAGTTTTTGCATAAAGCTAGTTTTCCCTAGAATAAAAGATATTATTCTACCACTACAGTATGGCATAGGATGAGTTGGCAAACCCAACTCAATCCATCCCCAAAGTTTCATTTAAAACCCAACCGCTTAATTAAGAGTGATGAGATCTCCCAGCATTTCCACTACTAGATGCTCAAGTTGTCTGTAACCAGGGACACGGCTAATCGATTAGGTTTTAACACTCTGCAGAGGTTTGCGCACTTTTCCCCACAAGACTCGATCGCCTCCCTTGAAGTTCTCGCACTGCCTGGCGTTTGAGAACAGGATGACCGAGACATAGTCCTTTGAAAATGTTCCCCCTTAACCAACGGATAGGCCGGTACACCTACATCATTCTACATTTGCTAGCCTATCTCGGAAGAGATCATACTATCTACTCAACTAAGCCCGAGCCCATATTGGCTTGTGGCTGCACACGGAAGCTTCTAGACATGAGAATACGACTGATCTCTTTGAGCCTGGGCGGCCGACCACTAGTGGTGCACCACCATGGATTAACCATGCATGCTCCCACTGCACTTCGCCACCATTCAAACCAAATACCGCCCAGGTAGTTCATTTACAAGTCTTGGTCCTGATTACTACTTTGTCACTCATGTCTCACCATGCTCGCTTCCCAAACCACGTCTACATTTAGCGAGGCAAAAATAAACTTACACGATGGTGACAAGGATGTATAGATCAGACGTACCTCAGTGAACTACTAGGTAATGGCAGAGCCATCTGGCAACAATAAATCCTAACATGCAATCCTACCACAAAAGGACTAAGTGCATAATATAAAACATAGGTAATTGAAGGAATGATCAAATGTGAACTTGTCTGGTAATAGTTGATGAAGATAATATCGCTCTCAGAAATTTACATAATGGAACTATTCGTTACTCTTCGATGAAAATCTATAAAGTCAAACATTGCGCTCACATAAGCAATCGTTTCAGAGAACCAATAAGAACATGTAAAGCAGAAAGTCTTGGAAAAACCAAATGAACATTCAACACACTTAACTAGCATGGAAATATCCTAAGTGCAAAACAACATGTGACCTAGGGTGCAAAGATGTGATGTGTACTGAAGAGCATACATGGCATAATAGTAAAACTATCATGGACAGATCCTAATGTGTGAAAAGTATCATGAGATAGGTCCAAGTGATAGGGTTTGGCAACGGTGACATGGTGCAAAAACAATCACATCAATCGGAGCTACAATTTAGGAGATATGGCCAGTTGAAGTTTGAATTCAAACCTGAATAAATTCAAAATTTAAATTGGCCAAAAGTTTTCAAAGCTGGTTCTCTGGATAAATCTATTCGAGACGAACATTTTGTCGTTGGTTTCGTCGAATTTGGAGTTACGGTTAAAAAGATACACCAATTCGAAGTTTAGGGGCTAATTTGAAAACTCAGGGACTAAACAAAGAAAGAAATAACTACAAACAAGCCCCTGTCCACGTGGCGGATCCTAGCTGGCTGGTAGTGTTTGCGGCTTTGGCTAAACGGCGAATGGTCACTAAATAAATAAAACACTACCATGGCTAAATAAAAAAACCAAGACCGGTTTTCACTAAAACCGCACGGTTTAATAAACCTTGGTTAACCGTTTTAAACAAAAAAACAGAATGGGGGGCAGCTCACAGCGAGCGACAGCGTCGGCGTCGGTGACGTGCAGGGGACGGCGGCGCAGCGTTGGGCAGCGACGGGGCGACGGGTACGGCGGCCTCCGGTGGGTTCTGGCGGCGGCAAACTGGGCGGAGGGGTGCGACATGGCGCATGCGACCAGATGGTGGGGTCGGAGGGCGGTGGGGTGGCCGGCATCGATCGGAGGGAGGCGGTGGCGTTCGGTGCTCCGGTGAGGGCGCGGTTTGTCGGGGCGGCGTCTCCAGGAGACCTGGGCGACAAAGAAAATGTCAAACGGGTGCGGGATGGCAAGGGAACAAATTTTTGACAAAGAGGAGAGGTCTTGGGGTTCCACCGACGACGGAAACAACGGCGGAGAGCTTCAGCTCCGGCGAAATCCAAATGGACGGGGCGGCGTCTGTGAGGGGCGTGGTGAAGAACGGATTGGCTGAACGGGGAGAGGGGGTCGAGGGCTTCTTATAGGCGCGTCTGTGAGGGTCGAGGGCTTCAATTTCCAATCATTTTCACACAATCAATCACACAACAATCAAACAAACAATTATAATGATTTATTTAATATAACATTCCAAAATTTAGAATTTTTGGATGTTACAAACTACCACCCTTAAAATGAATCTCGTCCTTGAGATTCGGAGAGGCTAGAAAGAAGGTTAGGTTTGGGGGGTCTCCTTGAAAATCCATTCATCAACACAAGGTCCGGGGTGCTACCACCCTTAGAAGCATGGTTACGGTTCCAACAAAACTCATGTACTCCATCCTTGGTGTTAACGGTGTCGGTCTCCTCATATTCTCCGAGATAACTCCTTCACTTGTGTTCTTCCGGTAAGGGCATGGCCTTTTCCTCAAAATCTGGAGTCCTTGCATCAAATAAGATCCTTCCGAGTCTGGGTCTTCTTTGCTGTCAGGCCATCGCCAGTGCTAAACAACTATCGAAAACCTCATGGTAGTCAACAATTTATGATTTCTCCTGCAGGAAATGGGTCTAGGTTGAACCTCACTACATAACCTATGATTGGCAATAGGTGCCTGTACAGGGTTTCTATCGTCCTGCCATTCTAAGGTTTTTGGCTTATCGTGTCGACACTCTTCTAGGGTTTTAAGTCTCTCTAATTTTCTATCAACATATGATAGCTCATGATAGAAGTCTCCGGTATGGGGGCCAATCCATCCCATACTTGAAACATTACTACATACGTAGATAGTGAATCACGTTTCCTAACACTTGGGCACCCTCACAAGCATTGCAGAACTTCTCTTCTCCACGAACTGGGTTCGGGTAAATCCATTGGTTCTGCAAGCCAAACAAAACCTCTATCGTTTCTTCACAACTCTCGGGTTTACGTAACCTCGTATGAAACGTCTGCTGATGAAATCACAGCTTCTTCTAGAATTTTTTTCTTCAACAAGATTGTGCTTATTTCCTTATCAAATCCTAGGTCCTGTGGGTTATGGCCCACTTCAACACTTGTATATCTTTAACTCGTCCTTGGAGTTACTATTGTTCCATATTCCAACATTACATCTCCTTTAAATCCAATAATAATTCATTCCTTCATACTCTTGGGGTAACCATCATAACTAAAACAAAACTCCAACTCATTTGTCCAAACTCCACTCTATGGAATACATTTTCTTTTCCATTGTTCAAGTGTTCACACAAACAAGTATCGCCAAAAATGCACTGGCTCATCCATAATTCATATTCTCCTCATATCAAATCCTTTATTATATCCTTAACCACTACTCAAAACCCAAATTTCAAAAGTACTCTATTACAAAAGCTGCCATCCACATAGTTTGGTATGGTCAAGCATTACTTCCATCCTTATTCATTTGCCATTCTTGAAGATGCTTCAGTCCCACTAGAATTGTGTGATATGATCCTTCAAATCATCGATGTTTTGCTTCATCGTGGTGGCCATGAGCTTCATCTCCATCATCTCTACATGCACCTCCCTCGGGTATTCCTGAGTGTGATGGAGTCTTGCTTCTAGTATGTCTCCAATCTGACGTATGGCTTCCATAGCAGCTTCACGAACAAAGTCAAAGAATATTGCTTGTGGTACTCGAGAGGTGAAAAAGTATTGACCCATAGTCTTTGGGCAAACTCCCTTTACACGATGGAGGTGTACCTCCTCATACCAAAGTTCAACTCCCTTCTTCATGAAAGGATAACCCTTGTAGACTGCATCTCCTTCAAGATGAATATGCTTCATCATGTCCTTCAGGATTTTTGGGTAATCCTGATCACTAGTCAAGGTCATGATCATTTCCGGGCCCTTGAGAAAAGACTCGTAAAGGGTTGTCATCTACAGGCATAAGATAGAAGGGGTACTCGGGATAATGTATGTATTTCCTTGGGTGAAATGTGGTTATATTTTTTGGGAAAAGTTTGGGGTCATCTTGTCCATGGGTTCAAGGTTTTAGTCTGGGTGAGATAGCAAGAGAGGTACTCACAATCAACAAACAACTCATGACACCTCATATGAGATTCCAACCACATCAACTTTTATTGCTTCACGAACTATTACAATTCCCATTTCATAACTCAAATCAACATCCCCAATGAAAATAAAAGTGCATTCCAAATTTATTACATGCTTTATTCCAATATCAAGATCTCAACTACTCTGCTCAAGCTCTCCTCAGGTCTGAACATTCTCTGGCAAAATGTTCTACTCCTTTGCAGCATAAAAAAATGACTTCAGACAAATCCAGGGGCTTCCTGGTGGTTACCTTGGCTCCTTGGGTTCTTGGCTTCCTTGCTGGGCATTTGCTAGCGTAATGACCTAAATCCTTGCACCTGTAACAAGTGATTTGACTCAGGTCCTTTTCTGCAAAAATTGGGTTGTTCTGGGGATACTTGCTCTTTCTCTTCCTCCACTTCTTCGTTCCGATCAATTCCTCTATCTCTTGTCGATCAAACTCCACTTCTTCCGTCGGGAAGTTTCCCAGATACTCTTGGCTTTCCTTCGTGCAATACTGCGAAAAATGTCCTTCTTCTCCACATGAATAGCAAGCATTGGAGTAAAATCTGTTTAGGCTTTCTCCATCAGGGTCGTTAACATCTTCCTTCATCATAGGTTTTTTTAACTTTCCTTGAGGGCTTCTTTCATTGCTTCCTTCTGTTGCATGGAAATTTCTTGTACCTTGGGGTAAATATGACACTGGGCAGGGTAGTGCGTAGTTCCTTCACACAAGAAACAAGTAACCTGCCTAGTTGGGCATTCTTCAACTCGATGATTTGCTTCACAATGAGGGCATCCATCCTTGTTTTCCTCATGGGTATGTCCTATCTCACCGCAAATCTTGCATGCACAAGGTTTCCTCATTTTATTGCCATAGGGCTTCTGAATAAGACAAGAGCCTCCGTGTATCCGTGCCATCCCTGGATCGATATGCTGACACACACAGTACATCAATGTATATATCAAAGTGTAATCACATGTATAAATAACGTAAAGCTGATATATACCTCATAAGTCTCAGCGGAAACAACATAAGGGTGTGGAGTCCATCAACGCCAACGGCATGTTGAGTGTAGACCATAACCCTACAACGTAACTCTTACTCGTCGTAGAAAATTCCTGCAACATAAGACGTTGCAGCCCTGTAGGTCAGTACATTGAATGTACTGGCAAGTCACATCATAAGAATAATGAACCTATTTGTACATGCAATTTGGCTGGTGGAAAACTCTAACTTTAGTGTTTGCATAAAGCTAGTTTTTCCCTAGAATAAAAGATATTATTCTACCACTACAGTATGGCATAGGATGAGTTGGCAAACCCAACTCAATCCATCCCCAAAGTTTCATTTAAAACCCAACCACTTAATTAAGAGTGATGAGATCTCACTAGAGTCATCTTGAATTACTCCCAAGTTTTTGCTCCGTTACATCCTTGTATGGCCTGATGCATTCTCCACCAGGTTGCAGCACTTTTTGTAAAGTACTGAAGAGCGTATTGAACCTCATACTTCCTTGCAACCAAATTGCTCCTGAAGTGATTCTCCATGTTTTGAATCCATAGCTCTGCCTCCAACTGAGTGATCGGTTAAGAGAATACAAGTCCATCTTCATTCATCATCTATTGGGTCCAAGGGTTTTGGGATGAGATAAGAGGGATAGAGAGATACACACAATAGACACAATATAGTTTTGAAAATAAGTTTTTTTGTGGCTGTCAGGAAAAACATCAAACAATGACAGCTCACAAACATCGCATCTAACGTGAGTATACAACAGGGGTTTGGTCCTCTAAAGTTCATATAAATCTTGGAATTCGTCGGTGTCTTCAAATTCTTCAATTCTTTAGAGGCTTCGACTATTGTAGCTTCAATTCTTCTAGTGTATGGTGAAGTCCGATACCTTGTCCTTCTCGGAGTGGTCTCATCAGTTGATCCTCTGTGTGGTCAAAGGTAAAAGGGGTATTGTCTAACTATTTGAGGTAAGAGGAAAGATTTGATAAAGCTCAGAAAAGAAGAGAGGTAAAGGATCTTTTTGAAAATAAAGTTTTAGAGAAATCCTTTCCTAAGGGCTTTCTAGTTTCTAAGGTTACGTCCTACAGTCAACATGTGCTCTGATACCATCTCTGTAGTGACCCGACCTCAAACGGTCAAGCCTCTGTGTATCCGTGCCATCCCTGGATCGGTATGCTGGCACACACAGTACATCATTGTATATATCAAAGTGCAATCACATGTATAAATAATGTAAAACTGATATATACCTCATAAGTCTCAGCGGAAACAACATAAGGGTGTGGAGTCCATCAACGCCAACGGCAAGTTGAGTGTAGACCGTAACCCTACAACGTAACTCTTACTCGTCGTAGAAAATTCCTGCAACATAAGACGTTGCAGCCATGTAGGTCAGTACATTGAATGTACTAGCAAGTCACATCATAAGAATAATGAACCTATTTGTACATGCAATTTGGCTGGTGGAAAGCTCTAAGTTTAGTTTTTGCATAAAGCTAGTTTTCCCTAGAATAAAAGATATTATTCTACCACTACAGTATGGCATAGGATGAGTTGGCAAACCCAACTCAATCCATCCCCAAAGTTTCATTTAAAACCCAACCGCTTAATTAAGAGTGATGAGATCTCCCAGCATTTCCACTACTAGATGCTCAAGTTGTCTGTAACCAGGGACACGGCTAATCGATTAGGTTTTAACACTCTGCAGAGGTTTGCGCACTTTTCCCCACAAGACTCGATCGCCTCCCTTGAAGTTCTCGCACTGCCTGGCGTTTGAGAACAGGATGACCGAGACATAGTCCTTTGAAAATGTTCCCCCTTAACCAACGGATAGGCCGGTACACCTACATCATTCTACATTTGCTAGCCTATCTCGGAAGAGATCATACTATCTACTCAACTAAGCCCGAGCCCATATTGGCTTGTGGCTGCACACGGAAGCTTCTAGACATGAGAATACGACTGATCTCTTTGAGCCTGGGCGGCCGACCACTAGTGGTGCACCACCATAGATTAACCATGCATGCTCCCACTGCACTTCGCCACCATTCAAACCAAATACCGCCCAGGTAGTTCATTTACAAGTCTTGGTCCTGATTACTACTTTGTCACTCATGTCTCACCATGCTCGCTTCCCAAACCACGTCTACATTTAGCGAGGCAAAAATAAACTTACACGATGGTGACAAGGATGTATAGATCAGACCTACCTCAATGAACTACTAGGTAACGGTAGAGCCATCTGGCAACAATAAATCCTACCATGCAATCCTACCACAAAAGGACTAAGTGCATAATATAAAACATAGGTAATTGAAGGAATGATCAAATGTGAACTTGCCTGGTAATAGTTGATGAAGATAATATCGCTCTCAGAAATTTACTTAATGGAACTATTCGTCACTCTCCGATGAAAATCTATAAAGTCAAACATTGCGCTCACATAACAATCGAGTCAAACATTGCACTCACATAACTATCGTTTCAGAGAACCAAGAAGAACATGCAAAGAAAAAAGTCTTGGAAAAACCAAATGAGCATTCAACACACTTAACTAGCATGGAAATATCATAAGTGCAAAACAACATGTGACCTAGGGTGCAAAGATGTGATGTGTACTAAAGTGCATACATGGCATAATAGTAAAACTATCATGGACAGATCCTAATGTGTGAAAAATATCGTGAGATAGGTCCAAGTGATAGGGTTTGGCAATGGTGCACGGTGCAAAAAGAATCACATCAATCGAAGCTATGGTTTAGGAGATATGGCCAGTTGAAGTTTGAATTCAAACCTGAATAAATTCAAATTTGAAATTGGCCAAAAGTTTTCAAAGTTGGTTCTCTGGATAAAGCTATTCGAGACGAACATTTTGTCGTTGGTTTCGTCGAATTTGGAGATACGGTTAAAAAGATACACCCATTCGAAGTTTAGGGGCTAATCTGTAAAACTCAGGGACTAAACAGAAAAAGAAATAACTGCAAATAGGCCCCTGGCCACGTGGCGGATCCTGGCTGGCTGGTAGTGTTCGCGGCTTTGGCTAAACGGCGAACGGTCACTAAATAAATAAAACACTACCGTGGCTAAATAAAAAAACCAAGACCGGTTTTCACTAAAACTGCACGGTTTAATAAACCTTCGTTAACCGTTGTAAACAAAAAAACAGAACGGGGGGGGGGCAGCTCACAGCGAGCGGCAGCGTCAGCGTCGGTGACGTGCAGGGGACGGCGGCGCGGCGTTGGGCAGCGACGGGGCGACGGCTACGGCGGCCTCCGGTGGGTTCCGGCGGCGGCGAAGTGGGCGGAGGGGTGTGGCATGGCGCAGGCGATGGGGTGGTGGGTCGGAGGGAGGCGGGGTGGCCGGCATCGATCGGAGGGAGGCGGCGGCGTTCAGTGCTCCGGTGAGGGCGCGGTTTGTCGGGGCGGCGTCTCCGGGAGACCTATGCGACAAAGAAAATGTCAAACGGGTGCGGGATGGCAAGCGAACAAATTTTTGACAAAGAGGAGAGGTCTTGGGGTTCCACCGACGACGAAAACAACGGCCGAGAGCTTCAGCTCCGGCGAGATCCAAATGGACGGGGCGGCGTCTGTGAGGGGCGTGGTGACGAACGGATTGGCTGAACGGAGAGACGGGGTCGAGGACTTCTTATAGGCGCGGAGAGAGGGCTCGGGAGTGAGGGATAAGCTCTATCCCTAGAGCTTCGGCCGGCGGGTTCGGCGTGTGCGTGTGTGTGCCCCATCTAGCGGGAGGAGCGGGAGGTTGGGGGTGACCTGGGGAGCGGGCCCCATGCGTCAGCGGCAGCAGCGGGTAGCGAGCGAAGGGAGACGATGGGCGTGCGTGCGATGGCCTTCGAGCGCTGGCCCTGGGACAGCCTAGCCAGTCGGGGCACTGGGCCAGTTGGCCAGTGGGCCGCGCGGCTGGGTGGCTGGCCAGCGCGTGCGTGCGTGTGTTTTTTTATAAAAAGTTTTTTCTTTTTTTTATAGTGAGGAAAACAAACAAACTGAATAATAATAATAATAATAATAATAATAATATATAGGCATATTATATACCAAAATGCTTAGAAAAATAGCAGCAATAAGATGAACTATTTTGCAAGCTCAACTAAATTCCATAAAAAAATTCCTAAAAGTCAAAGAGCGCTACTTTTGCATTTAAAATCAATAAAAATCATTTTTTAAAATAGCAAAATTAATTTAAAATTAATTTTCTCCTAATTTTCTATTGAAGGGAATCATTTTACCCTTATTTCCATTTATTTATTTTTAGGAGAAAAATAATTTGAATAAAAACCCAAATAACTCCTAATTGGATTTGAATTTGGAATTTCAAACAACTTCAAATGGAAAAATGAGTTTCAAATAACTTCAAAGTGGCCTCCAAATTATTCCTTTGAAACTTCCAACTCTCTTTCTTTGAATTTTGAAGAAGTCATTTTATCTTCCCTCATGAACTCATTGAGTTGCTTAAAGTTTCTAAGTTTGAAATATTTCAAAATGGAATTCACATCATTTTCAAACCCCTTTTCATTTCTTTAAATGGAAGAATTCATATTATCTTCACTCTAGGGTTTTGTGATGAAATGAATTTGAATTCATGGTGATCAAAATGCAAGACGAAAGTTTCGGGAAAGTCCTTTTATTCCCTCTCATTCAACTTTCAACAAGTTTTCAATTTCCAGTCATTTTCACACAATCAATCACACAACAATCAAACAAACGATCATAATAATTTATTTAATATAACATTCCAAAATTTAGAATTTTGGGATGTTTCAGCATGACACCTAACAACACTCTCACTTTCATTCATCCCACCAACCATGATGTTACTCTGGAATGTACCTACTCCATTGAAAAAATGTTTTCTTCTTCCTAGTTGAACTAGAGAGTGCAATATATTCGCACCAAACAAATGAATACCAAATTCAAATCCAAATGTATTAGCTACAAATCTATCACCACTTGTCACTTGACTCTCCACTTTAACGTGTTGTCTTAAATCCTCATTAGATCCCATTGCAAACTTCTCTATGGCTACCTCACCATCGAAGACAACTTTCATATGTGTGTGTAGTTCTCCAATACGACATGGAGGAATTCAACATCCTTATAATGTTTGGCCAAACTGTGATTATCCTACATATATATATTTCAATTTGCATACCACATTCAATATAAAATAACCCATTTTGGCAATAAATAATATATTATAACACTTAAAATGGATATTCCATCATATACAACAAATCTCAACATTTCCAAGATTTTGACTCTTAAAGCAGATTTGGGCAATAAATATCTGATTTCCAACACTTAAATATATTTCGACAATAAGTATGAGATTCATCATTAAATAACATATTACAAAAGCTAAAAACATATTTTAGTCCAACCTGAACATTTATGTATATACATTGTTGTAGTCCAAGTAGTGTTGCTCTTCTAACACTAATGTGGCATTGACATCATTCCCATGTGTCAAACTTAATCATCTCAACTAAGAAATTTTTACCCACCTAACTCGCCCCTTGTGAAGATGATTGTGCACTAGGATGCTAGTCAATCGAAACCTAACAAATCACTCTAATACTTTGCAACATGGATAAGATGGGTCTCCTTGAATCTTGTATCAATCCTAACAACATTTTCTACAATCTAGACAAGAGATCGCGTCATGTACGTGAACATACAAGGGGGAAAATAAGTAACTACTCCATCTTCTTAGCGGTAGTTTGACCATGTTCAACCATTTACAACGAACATGTATCACATCTTCATGTTTTATGCACCAAATGTCATATTTAAGCACTTAATAAGATATTTCAAAATAAAAAGATATATAGCACAAAACGATACATTTGAACACCAAATATAAGAGTTTAGCATGGAGCAACTCGATTCAGTAATAAATAACATATGATAGCGCCCCAAAACATATTTTAGCAAGAAAATAATAGATTTTAGAACCAAATAAGTAAGTCCCAAGTTCTTGTAATGAAACTACAACACCAAGTCATAACAAGATAATCAAATGTGTGCTTACGGAAACAACACTTAGCCTTTAGGGGGGCTATACTCGAGGATGAATAGTAAAATTGTAAAATAAGAGTTTAAAATTCCAAAAGGTCTATCATTTTTACACCATACATGTATGTATATTCTATCTACGTGCAAAGTTCCGTGAAGAAATGACGTATGTCATGTTACAGGAAAAACTAATGAGGTTATCTTGGAAGCATTACTTTTTTGACAACCCACTATTTTTTCATGAAAATTCATAGACACCCTAAATGACAGTGACACAATGCCCTGTCCATTCCTACTGTTCTCCACTTGGAAAAAATGTATTACAACTAGAAAAATATGCTCGCCGGAGCTCTTATACATTTTCGTGTGCCCGCCACTGTCTCCCACATCAAATGCATTTATTTTGCCAATATATTACCCATAAAAATTCCACAAAATTAGCATCGCCAATAGATAATCCACAAATATAGGGGATCAACTGTAGTCTTTCTCGATAAGTATCGAACCCAACGAGGAGCTAAAGGTAGAATTTATATTCCCTTCAAGTTCTATCGACCACCGATACAACTCTACGCACATTTTAACGTTCGCTTTACCTATAACATGTATGAAACTATTTTGTAGGTGTGGTGGAATAGGTTTGCAAGATAATAAAGAAGACATAAATAAAAACTAGGGGTTGTTTAGATAAAGAAACAATTAAGTTAGTTTTAATAGAGAGCTTTTTGTTAGAAGAAAATTATTTTCCCTAGGTAATTGATAACTAGACCGGTAATCATTATTGCAATTTTATATGAGGGAGAGGCATGAGCTAACATAGTTTTTCTACTTGGATCATGTGCACTTCTGGTTGGAACTCTAGCAAGCATCTGCAACTGCCAAAGAATCGTTAAGGTAAAACCCAATCATAGCATTAAGTATCAAGTCCTCTTTACTCCCATACGCAACAACCCACTTACTCGGGTCTGTGTTTCTGTCACTCACGCCACCCATCATAAGTGAATCATGAACGTATTGCAACACCCTACAGCGGGAATCCCTCACACTTGCGCGACACAGAGGTAACCATAGGATAGCACCAAAATAAAACATACAACTCAAACCAATCATGATCATCAATCAACCCATAGGACAAAAATAATCTACTCAAACACCATAGGATAACCACATATCATTGGGTAATAATATATAGTGTTGAGCACCATGTTTCAGTAGAGATTACAGCCGGTAGAAGAGGTGTTACACCGCTACATAGAGGGGGAGAGAGTTGGTGATGATGGCGCCGAAGTTGTTGGTGTAGATCGTTGTCACGATGATGGCTCTGGCGGCATTCTGGCGCCACCGGGAGAGAGGGGGAGAGAGCCCCCTCCTTCTTCTTCTTCCTTGACCTCCCCCTTAGATGGGAGGAGTTTCCCCTTTGGTTCATGGCCTCCATGGCGGCGGAGGGGCGAGCCCCTCCGAGATTGGATCTCTCCCTTTGTTTCTCTTCTGTTTCGCAGCCCTATTTTTGGCCTTTCACCGTTTCTTCAATTCCCGGAGATCCGTAACTCCGATTGCGCTGAAATTTTGACACGATTTTTATCCGGATATTAGCTTTCTTGCGACTAAAGAAGGGCACCAACAGCCTTACAAGGGCCCATAAGATTGCTAGGCGTGCCCTAGGTAGGGGGGCGAGGGGCGCGCCCCTTGAGCTTGTGGGCCCCTCGGGCATTGTCTCGTGTTCATTTCGCTTCCCAAAAGTCACATATATTCCAAAATAATTCTCTGTAAAAATTTATCGCATTTGGACTTTGTTTGATATGGATTTTCTGTGAAAAAATACATGCAACAAACAGGAACTGGCATTGGGCACTGGATCGATATGTTAGTCCAAGAAAATCATATAAACTGTTGCCAAAAGTACGTAAAAGTTGTAGAATATTAGCATGAAACAATCAAAAATTATAGATACAATGGAGATGTATCACCAACTCTAATTTGCAGAAAAGTGATGGAGATTATGAAGAATGGAGGGCACACTTTTGGGCCGGTGGTGACGATCTCTATGATGATTTTTTTCTCTTTGTCATGAGTTTAGAAATGTAATCTTTGAGTTTTGCTCTAGGAAACTAACGTGTCAACCCATGTTTTAGTTAGTAAAGCGGATAGCACTCTTCCTAATTCTTGGCAAGAGTATCCTCCCAATCTTCTTGTGGATGTAATCACCAACGATGTAACTATGTGTCAAAATGAATAAAAATCTGCCATCATGGCTTTCATTCAAAAATGAAAAAAAAGAATGCCTTGAATTTTAATCATTTCTTTCTTCCTCATCAATGGTAAGCACACATGGACGAAGAGATGGTGAATTTTTTATATAATCAATTTTAATTGTAAGTTTGAGAGAGTTGACTTTGCCCACTAATTTGTTCATCGGCTTGCCAAGTCCAAGCAGTTTCCATATTTGTTGCAAAATGATTCGAATGTGTTTGTTGCGAATCTCATGTTATTTGCAAAATGTAATACAAATTGTGATATATAAATTCAAAGCAATAATATTTTATTTGTGCCCCCCCCCCCAAATGCAGACACCAAAATAACACACACACACACACACACATGCCACAAATGCCACATTCATACATTTCTTAAGGCATATCAAAAGATTAAAGACCAAGCCTCTCATCATCAGTTGAAGGAGGATCTTATTGAGCAACATTGGCAGCTACGTGGGAGATAGTGTTTAACTTATTTAAAGTTCATTTACTTATACTTGAACAATTTTTTTATCAAACTATTTGTTGCATTTGAATAGTTTTGTTGCATTTAATATATTCAGATTAGTTGGTTGTAATAATATTTTTTTGAATTATTGTATTGTTTGATCTAAATTATTGTAAATATAGTAGAATGGAAAAAGGAAAAAAAATCAATACCACATCATGGGCGACTCTGTGTTTGCGCACATCCTCCAAAATAATATGGAGTGCGCTCCGTATGCGTTCTGGAGGTTGCTGTTCACTATTCTAGAGCTGCTCTAACTATGGCACATATCTATGAAACGTGCTCTTGCGTTGGCTAGTGGATCAAATATGGTCACATGGGTATGTGGAGCACGCCTGATAGCACTCTCACTTTAATTCATGCCACCAACCATGATGTTACTTTGGAATGTACCTACTTCATTGAAAAAATGTTTTCTTCTTCCTAGTTGAACTAGGAAGTGAAAAATATTAGCACCAAACAGATGAATACCAAACTCAAACCCAAATGTGTTATTCATAAATCTATCAACACCAGTCACTTGACTCTCCACTTTAACAGGTTATCTCTAATCCTCATTAGATCACATTATATTGCCAACTTCTCTATGGCTAGCTTACCATCGAAGACAACTTTCATGTGTGTGTGTAGTTCTCACATAGGACATAGAGGAGAATTCAACATCCTTAGGATATGTGGCCGACCCGTGATTATCCAACATATATTTTTCAATTCCGTGTCACATTCAATATAACATACCCCATTTTTGCAATAAATAATATATTATAACACATAAAAGAGATATTTCAACCATATAAAACAAATCTCAACATATCAAAGATATCGACACTTAAAACAGATTTCGGCAATAAATATCTTATTTCAGCACTTACACATATTTCAACAATAAATATGAGATTCATCTAAATAATATATTATAGAAGTTGAAAACATAATTTTGTCTAACCTAAACAATTATGTATATACATTGGTGTAGTCCAAGTATTGTTGCTCTTCTACACCAACATATCGTTGATATCATTCCAGCGTGTCACACATAATCATCTCAACTGAGTAATTTATACCCAGCTAACTCACCGCCTATGAAGATGATTGTGCACTAGGATGCTAGTCAATTGAAACTCAACAATTCAGTCTAAGACTTTGCAGCATGGATAAAATGGGTCTCCATGAATCTTGTATCAGTCCTAACAACATTTTCTACCATCTCAACAAGAGACCACATCATGAATGTGAACATATGAGGGGTCCGGATAAGCGAATTCTCGGTCTTCTTAGCGGTAGTTTGACCATGTTCAACCATTTACATCAAACATATATCACATCTTCATGTTTTATACACCAAATGACATATTTAAGCACTTAATAAGATATTAAAAATAAGAAGATATACGGTGCAAAACAATATATTTGAACACCAAATATAGGAGTTTAGCACTGAGCAATTTGGTCAGCAATAAAATAACAAATGATAGCACCTGGAAAAAATATTTTGGCAAGAAAATAGCAGATTTCATAACCAAATAAGCAAGTTACAAGTTCTTGTAATGAAACTACAATATGAAGTTAGAACAAGATAATCGAATATGTGCCAATGGAGACAATGCTTAGCCTCTAGGGATGATATGCTCAAGGATGAATAGTATAATTGTAAAATAAGAGTTTAAAATGCCAAAAGATATGTCTTTTTTACACCATACATGTATGTATATTTTATATTTTTATCTACATGCAAAGTTCCGTCAATAAACGACATATATCATGTTATGAGAAAAACTAATGAGGCTATCTTGGAAGCATTTTTCACAAGCCTCTATATTTATATTTTCTTCATGAAAATTTGTAGACACCCTAAATGACATGGACACTACACTTGTCCATTCCGATTGTTCTCCATTTGGAAAATTGTTTATTACACCCGCGAGCATATGCTCGTCGGAGTTGTTATGCATTTTCGTGTCCCCCCCCCCCTCTCTCCCATACCAAATGTATCTATTTTGTCAACATTACGGCCCATAAAAATACCTCAAGATTAGCATCTTCAACTCTGATTTTCTTAGAAGTGATGGACATTATGAAGAATGGAAGGCATACTTTTGGAATAGTGGTGGCGATATATACAATTATTGTTTTTCTCTTTGTCACAAGTTTAGCAATGCAATCTGCAAACTAATGAGGCTATCTTGGAAGCATTACTTTTTTCACAAGTCGCTATACTTATATTTTCTTCATGAGAATCCGTAGACCCCTATATGACATGGACACAACACTTGTCCATTCCGACAGTTCTCCATTTGGAAAATTGTTTATTACACCCACGAGCATATCCTCATCGGAGCTGTTATGCACTTCCGTGTGCTAGCTCCCCCCCCCCCCCCCCTCCCCCCTCTCTCTCCCACATCAAATGTATCTGTTTTGTCAACATGTTGCCCATGAAAATGCCTCAAAGTTAGCATCGCGGACTCTGATTTTGCATAAAAGTGATGGATATTATGAAGAATGGAGGGCACACTTTTGGGCCGGCGGCGGCGGTCTATACAATGATTGTTTTTCTCTTTGTCACCGGTTTAGCAATGTAATCTTTGACTTTTGCCCTCATAAACTGTTCTAGTTAGTAAAGCGGAGATCACTCTTCCTAATGCTTGGCAAGAGGATCCTCTCAGTTTTCTTGTGGGCGCATGTAATCACCAACGATGTCACTGCATTTCAAAATGAATAAAATACGCCACAATGGCTTTCATTCAAAAAGGAAAATATAATGCCTCGAATCTTAATTATTTCTTTCTCCTTCATTAGTGGAAACAAAGAAATTGTACATGTTTTTTCATATAATCAATTTTTTTAGAGTACACAAATTGCGTACCATAGAATTGCAATACTAGACGACTACCACTCGATGCGAACGCGTAGCACGAACTCCGCACCAGGGCCAATCCGAAGAAACCCACCAACAACAACACTACTACAAAGCAAAAGAGCTTGCCCAAAACCGAAAAACCTCGCCGTGTCTTGGCCGCCATCGGTCACCTTCGAAGAACAACATCTTCATCGAGCATCCCTTGTCGACGCACCATCCCCCTTTATGCCTAAAAGGAGGTGGCAAGAGGATGGCAGGACTCGATCCGTCCCGAGAAAGGCATTGTCTTGAATTCACCAGTAATGGTCGTACATTGCGCCTTGGAAGATCAATCATGGACAACGGCGGACACTGGAGGAGTGCAACGTAGGACCTCCAAATCGTATCTCCAGGCACGATGCTCCCAACAGAGGAACGACGTCGAAGACGCCGCCATCGTGTCGATCCTGCACCGAATCTAGGCTTTCGCCTGGAGACACCTGCCATCACCAAGCGAGCGAGGGAGATGACGACACATCTCGGCGATGCCTCCAAGGAGGGGAATGACACCCGCGGGCTCCATCACCACCGGCCCGACAAGAACTGGGCAGGATTTTCATCTATATTGCCGCCCATCTCCACCCCTCCAAGGCTTTGGGGCAGCACCGTCCATGAAGCCTCGCACCGCCCCCACCGCAATACCTTGCCGAAGAAGCCGCACCGCCGCCACTGCAGCACCTTGCCGAAGAAGCCGCACCGTCGTGGTCCACCAACACGTCGCACAACAGAGAGAGCCCGACCCAAACTCCACCACAGGCTCAGACTAGGACAGCAGCAACAACCTCCCTTCACCTCGGACACGGACAAGACCACCGCGACGGCCGTCACCCACTCTAGGGACGACCACGCGAGGGAACCAGCCCCTCAACCCAGAACGAGCCAGACTCAGATCTGAGCCACCCTGTCTCACCCAACTCCGCCGGAAGAGCACCACCGCCTGTCCACGGACGTGGAGGTGGCCGGCCGCCCGCTGCCCGCCAGGATCTCCTTCCTGGCTGGGCCTCCTCAGCGTCGCCACCTCCATGGCCGTGGACACGCGTCGCCGCCACCAGCTTGCTCCGGCACAACACCCTGCACTGCCTCCCTACATCCTATCTCGCTGGGATCCGCCGCTACTCCGCGCTCCTCGCCGTGCGCCGACGGCTTCACCGAGCTCTCGCGCCGCTGCCACACCACCACCACCGCATCCCCGGAAACGGCCCGCCTCCGCGCGAAGATGGCCCATCGGGGAGCGCCGCCAGCACCCGCCGCATTCGACAGCCGGGAGGCGTAGATCGACGGCTTCTGGTTCTAGGGTCGGGGTTCCTCTGGAGCCGCATGCGCGTGCGACCCGAGAGGCGAGTTGGAGGGACGCTTATATATAATCAATTTCAATTGTACGTTTGAGAGGGTTGATTTTGCCCGGCCTCACCATACAAAGTGAATAAGCATCCATTTGTTCATACACCCGGATCTTGCCAAGTCCAAATGGTTCTTTGTTCCAAAATGATTCCAACGCGTTTTTCACGAATCTCACGTTATCTGCAAAAAGAAGTACGTACCGTGAATCCGTGATCTAAAAATCACATAGACAACACATGACCGTTTTGCTATTCCGTGTGACAACCCCTGCCCCCTCCCTACCCCAACACACACACACACGTGTGGTTTTGACACTTTCTTTTTCAACTCAAAAATAGAAGTGTCAAAACCACACGATATGATAAAAAAAGGTGTCAAACCGCACGTGACACGATGAATTGTACGTGTTGTTTTCTTTGCACATATGGTCAGTTCCAATCGCACGTCCATGAGGGCTGATCTTGCCCGCCTAGGCGTCCACATCCATAGCGCAGACGCGGCATTAACAATCCGTCGATACACGCGGATCTTGCCAGCTCCGACCGATTAATCCACCGTGTCCGTCGCAAATCCCCTGCCATTTTTAATTAATTTCTTCAGAAAAGGAAACGCGTGAGCTAGCTCGCTCACACGCACGCACGCACGTAAATCCCATCCCAATCCGCTCTCCTCTCGCCATGGCAGCTCAAAGAAGACGATCGCCAGCATGATTGCGTGCAACCCACAGAAGATTTGGTTCCCAAGTATAGCGCCGGGCGTTAACGGGCAGAAATCTTGGCAGCATCCACAGGGGATCCGGCCCAAGGAGAAGGAATTAAAGCGGGGGAATTCGCATGAATGGCAGACAGCGCAGGCGTATCGCGGCCGATTGCTCCGGCATCAATGCTGAGATAACAGCTCACTTTCCCGTCCGGGGAGTGCATGCCGCCGCGCCCCCGGTTTAAATACGAGCGCCTCCGCGTGCGTGCGTGCGTGCCTGATTGGATTCATTTGGGAGAGAAGGGAGAGGCCGATCGATCCATCGGTCGGACGGCGGCCATGGCGAGCGGCGGCGGGGGAGTGATGGCCGGGAAGAAGAGGAAGTCCGCGGAGATTGGCCGCGTGGACGTGCCGGCCAGGCGGGAGCCGCGGCGCGGGCTCGGGGTGGCGGCGCTGGAGAGCATCAGGGCGCAGCTCGAGACGGCGGAGAGCTTCTACGTGTTCCCGTCGCTCGCGACGGCGACGGCGGCGGCGCCGCCTCCGACGGCCCCGCTGCCGTCCCTGCTGGCCGGGCACGTCGCCGGCGTGCGGTTCGATCCCTATGTACGCGCCCGGCGCAAGGCGATCGATCACGGCCTGATCATTTTACTACATTTTTACTCACCATGTCGATCGTGGCGATGGGATGGCATAATTTACGTGCGTACGTGTTGCACACACAGGTCGGAAATGGAGCAGCGCAGAGGGAGTACTATCCTCACTACTATGGCGCCGACCACTACACTTTGGCACGCAGGTACATACACACATGAACATGCATACACACACCTGTTCTTCAAATTCAGTAAGTAATTTATATTTATATTTCTAATTTAGCATGTAATTTACGTGTGTGATGTACACAATTTACGCATGTGTCGTACACACACACAAACATCCATAACATGTTCTGTAAATTTAGTACTATATGCAATTGACGTTTCAAATTTAGCATGTAATTTACCTGTGTGATGTACACAATTTACGCATGTGCTGTGCACACACAAACATGCATAACCTGTTCTTTACCCAAATAATAAGTGACACACATGTGGGCATGTGGCATGAAGCACTTCAGCCCTGACATTTTCTACAACTAAAATGGCCATCTGAAAAGAAAAAACAAACCCGAAATAAAACTTGTCATTCGGGAAGAAAGTTGCTATGCTTGACAACTAAAATTATCATCAGGGTCCATTCTTTAAGTTTAGTATATGCAATTTACATTTCAAATTTTGCATGTAATTTACAGTGTGTGATGTACACAATTTACGCATGTGCGTGCTGTAGACACACAATCTTGTTTTTCCCCCTTTGCACTCATCCATCCTTGTGTACATTGCACATTGGCAGGTACATGCAGCAGCTGCAGGCGTCGAGCGGCCAGCCGGCGCCACGCCACCATGATCACCACCGTGCATGGCAGAGCAACGCCGCAGCCGTCGCTCCACCGGCGCCGCCTGTCTTGGAGCAGGACCACCGCCGTCGAGCGCAGGCGCACGGTGGCCATGCGAGGAAGCCTCGTGTTGCGTTCGTGGACCTCGTCGACTCCGACGAGGAGGACAGCCGCGGCGGTGCCGGAGAAGAACTGGACCTCGAGCTCAAGCTCTAGCTGATACGACCATTAAGATAGAACACGATCTTTTTGCCTTGCTGGTTTGGCCACTTATTAGCTGCTCCCGTCCGACTGAACCGATGGACGGATTCTTTAATTTGTTCTTTTGGCATAGGTCGAGGTTGTAGCAGTGCAGACTTCCTGTGCTGTGTAGTCATGTACTGTACGTATGTACACATGTTCACGCCCTTTTATTATTATTATCATTGAGTAATAGTCGTATATCATGTGTTTTCTAGCTGGTTGATTTCGTGTGTTTCTCTGTGTAGTATATAATTTTCCATGTGTTGATTTTTTTCCTTTGGTTAATTAAAATAGCGGGTTTGTTTGTGTTTATTTCGGGCTACATGATTGTGTTCGTGTGTTTCTTTTTACCTTGTTAGATGTTAGATAATTCTTGTCTCAAACTCTACGTGGGAGGTCATTTATATCATGATAGGGTACATGTTATCTTAATATCAAATTGGTTGTGAGTTTGTCGAATTGAAAATAACACGGTAATGTTTTGGTGCATTGGAGTTTCTACTTGCAACTTTGTTTGATAAATGAAAATGAACCAAGTCCAGACATACAGCATAAAATGGCTTCGATGAAGACCAAAGGAAATTTAAGATCTAGGCAATCCATAATTCATAAAAGGGTGAAAAAAAATTGAGGGGATAAAAGAGTAATTGGTTATTGTGAAGTAGTGCATTAGTGAAGTTGAGATGAATGCTTTTGCAAAGGATTGGTATATACTTCAACCATGCTTTTGAATTTTTGGTTTGCCTGATATGTGATACAACACTCATCAAACGACGACACAAATCTGAAGGTAGGAGCCACCTTCCATAGCAAGAAAGCAGCCTCATGCACTTTCAGTTTATGGTCTTGGATGTTCCGCATATTTTGTTTATCACTCACTAACCCACCAATGGACACACACATCCACTACTGCCCATAGTTGGTTGGAGAACCTCAGAAATGTGACCAGAGTCAAGTGCACCTGGGTGCGATGCATAGATTTAGTCGGACTTCGGTTGAACAAATTATGCATTTTCCATAGAAACTCCACTTAGCTTTAGTCAGGTTTAAATCAGTACATTCGGTGATACAAAAAATACAAATAATGGTATAGTAGTATGGGGCAGAAGACAGTACCATCTCAAATATATGGTTGATTCAAGCCTCCCATGATTCAGTACTCTCCTAATCTCTTTTTGTGATTTTCTAAAGCACCAAACCTCCTTAACAACTACATTCATGGTTTCTACACTTCACACCAACTTCTCCAATATACTGTAACAATATCTCAACTTCTTTTGGTTTGCAAGAGAGAAAATCAGATATTTTAAATTTTCAGATCTCTAGACCTCAGAGTAAGCTTATCATCACTCTAGTTTATTTATAGATTAGATTCAGCGTTGCAATCCTGCAAGGTGAAAACTCATTGCAATGAATAACAATTCTATCTTGTCACTGTATTTACAATTGGAAAAACATTCGACTACAAAATTCCACAATGGCAGACCTACTACTACCCCTTTAATGTCCTCAAATAACTAGACCTTCAAAACTTGTATCCGATGATCATTTGGCTGGCTACGATTGATATTTTGGATTGGAAAAAAAGAAAAGAAAACTAAAATTGAATGGAGGGTTATAAGATACTCCCTCCATCCCATAATATAAGAGCGTTTTTGACACTACATTAGTGTACAAAATGTTCTTATATTGTGAGACGGAGAGAGTAGTTGTTTGCGTCCATGTTATGGAAGAAGAAACTGTTTGTTTTTCATCAATGTGATTTAGAGATATTTAGTTGCCATTCTATAGTGAACCATGGTGTGTCAAACGTCACCATACACTACCTAATAATACATTATGTGGCCAATTTTCAGAGAAAGAGCCATAGTTCAGTGGACATGGCATTTTGGCCCCAGGGCTCAGACGAGCCCAATAGTGAACAGTAAATTTGCCAAAAATAGTATTTTTCTTTTCAGAAAAATCCATTTTTTCTGGTAAAAGATACTTGAGTTCATGATGTCCGTGCAAAAATTCAGCGCATTTGAGTCGGATATCCTTATCAACTGCGACAACCAAACTGTGGTCACAAAAGTGAGCAGTTCAAAGGATAACATGAAGTCATCAAGACACATTCAGAGAAGGTTAAAGTCTGTTAGAACAATGAGAAACTCCGGAGTTATTGCATTGGATTATATCCAAACGTCTAAAAATCTGGCAGATCTTTTTACTAAGGGTCTTTCATGTAATGTGATAGATAATGCATCAAAGGAGATAGGTATGAGACCCACCATATGAGTTGTTCACAGTGGTAACCTAGTCTATGTGATTGGAGATCCCCTGAATTAGATGTGGAAGACAAGCTGTTGGTCAACCGAGAGGAGAGCATCCTTAGTATTAACAGTACCACTCCATGAAAATGCAATACTCTTCTAATCTGCATGGCAGGTTGATGTATAATATCTTAATGTGTTCTAAGTGGCTCATTTAAGCAGATATGTTGTGCTACCGAACATCTTTTGAAGAAGACACCCAAGTCTGGTTGTTAAACGTCACAATCTATGAGAGTATGGTTGTAAGGGCATTTCCCTACGTTGTATTTTGGATGATGATGACAACCCTTTGTTGGTCTAATCGTGTGCTAAGTGCTTCAGGTTCTTGGTGATTAGGCGTACATCGGATAGCTATTCTCTCTGGAAGGAAAAGATCGAAGACGGGGGTTTCTACGTTTTTATCTCTTTGGTCGTAGGGAACCCGTACTATCAAGAGGGAATCCGCATTAGAAGGTGTTGGGGAATCTTTTCACATACACTCTTGCCACACCCCTCCCTTGCCTTCTTTTTGTCGAGAGAGAGCTTCCATTCTCTCCTGCCTCTTGCTGTGCTTTCCCAGCGGTTGTACCGCTCATGCGAGCGGTTGTACCGCTGGCCCATGGTGCTTACCCAGTCTTGTTCGAGCCGCTGTACCGCTGCTCCCGGGCGGTGGTACCGCCACCATGCTCTACAATGACTACAGCGGTTGTTCCGGCCATGTACCGCTCAACAACCGGTCATACCTCTGTTTTGATGCGGTACTTGGGCGGTGGTGGCCCGGTTGGTCCGGTTGTGCCTCGCACACCGGTACCACCGGTGCCCCAAGCGGTTCTGCCGCTTGGGATTTAGCCGCTCAAGCATCCAAGGCCAGGCGGTTGCACCGGTAGTGTACCGCTCGACTACGGCACTCAGGGGTGACACCCTACAGTTTCAATGCGGTGGTTGAGCGGTGGCTCGGCGGTTGTTCCGGTTGTTCTCATAGACCGGTACTACCGCCTAATCTCCCGGTTGTACCACCTGGTAGGGTTCTGATGGTAAACTGTGAGGCCCGGTTGTACCGGGGCAAGGACCAGTTGTACCGCTGCAGTACAGATTTTGCAGTAACGGTTGGATTTAGGGTTTGCTATATAAGGGTGGTTCTTCCACCTACCACACCCACCTCTTACCTCTATCACTCCACCATTAATGCCACTCAAGCTCTCTTGCCCGATCTCTCTCCCTAGCCACTCAAACTTGCTGATTTGCTAGGAATAGAAGGAGGAGACCTAGATCCACACTTCCACCAAAGGATATTTGCTTCCCCATACTTTCTTGTGTGGATTTTGTTACTCTTGGGTGTTTGAGCACCCTAGACGGTTGAGGTCACCTCGGAGCCAAATTCCATTGTGGTGAAGCTCTGTGGTTTCGTTGGGAGCCTCCAATTCAGTTGTGGAGAGAGCCCCAACCTTGTTTGTAAAGGTCCGGTCGCCGCCTTCAAGGGAACCAATAGTGGAATCATGGCATCTCGCATTGTGTGAGGGCGTGAGGAGAATACGGTGGCCCTAGTGGCTTCTTGGGGAGCATTGTGCCTCCACACTGGTCCAATGGAGACGTACTTCCCCTCAAAAGGAAGGAACTTCGGCAACACATCCTTGTCTTCACCGGCTCCACTCTTGGTTATCTCGTACCTTTACTCGTGCAAGATTATTTGTGTTATATCCCTTGCTTGCTTGTGTGCTTATTGTGTTTGCATCATATAGGTTGCTCACCTAGTTGCATATCTAGACAACCTACTTTGATGTTAAGTTTAAATTCGTAAAGAAAAGCTAAAATTTGTTAGTTGCCTATTCACGCCCCCCCCCCTCTAGTCAACTTTATCGATCCTTTCAGTTGGTATTAGAGCCTCGTCTCTTTATTAAGGACTTTGTTGTTCGAAGAGTATGGTTGACACCTTAGACGGTGCGGAGGAGCACTCTGGTGTGAATCCAATCTCGTCTATGGCCGATGGGGGAACCACGGTCTCTCGTGAGGAATTCAATGTGGCTTTGGACACATTGAAAACCTCCATGACGACCGAGGTTGAAAGCATGTTTAACAAATTCTTAGAAGGCCTTAAATTATCCACCACATCGATGAAAGTGGGTGATCCCACTAACAAGGTGACAGATGCTAACTCCGACAAGGGGGAAGCTACTAGTGAAAAGGCTCCTTCTTCTAGTGGTAAAATTGGCAACGACATCTTTGCCCATGTGGATCCTCCGCTTACTTATGGTGGACCAGTTCCTTCCACTCATTTGAATCATGCCGGTCCTCCCCCTAAGATTGTGAAAAATGAGGACTTTGATTCTTGGGTTTATCGCTTTAAGCATCATTTAAACCATGTTGAAAGATCGTGGATGTCACCTAGAGGGGGGTGAATAGGCGCTTTAAAATAATTACGGTTTAGACTTGAACAAATGCGGAATAAACCTAGCGGTTAATTTGTCAAGCACAAAACCTAAAACAACTAGGCTCACCTATGTGCACCAACAACTTATGCTAAGCAAGATAAACTACTAGGTGATAGCAAGATATATGACTAGAAACAATATGGCTATCACAAAGAAAAGTGCATAAGTAAAGGGCTCGGGTAAGAGATAACCGAGGCACGTGGAGACGACGATGTATCCCGAAGTTCACACCCTTGCGGATGCTAATCTCCGTTTGGAGTGGTGTGGAGGCACAATGCTCCCCAAGAAGCCACTAGGGCCACCGTAATCTCCTCACGCCCTCGCACAATGCAAGATGTCGTGATTCCACTAAGGGACCCTTGAGGGCGGTCACCGAACCCGTACAAATGGAAACCCTTGGGGGCGGTCACCGAACCCGTACACTTTGGCAACCCTTGGGGGCGGTCACCGGTACCCGTCAAATTGCTCGGGGCGATCTCCACAACCTAATTGGAGACCCCGACACTTGCCCGGAGCTTTACACCACAATGATTAGGCTCCTAACACCACCAACCATCTAGGGTGCCCAAGCACCCAAGAGGAACAAGATCAAGGGTACCAAGCACCCAAGAGTAATAAGCTTCTCAACTTGTAACTTCTATGTATCACCGTGGAGAACTCAAACCGATGCACCAAATGCAATGGCAAGGGCACACGGAGTGCCCAAGTCCTTCTCTCCCAAATCCCACCAAAGCAATTAATGCTAGGGAGGAAAATGAGAGGAAGAACAAGAAGAACACCAAGAACTCCAAGATCTAGATCCAAGGGGTTCCCCTCACATAGAGAAGAAAGTGATTGGTGGAAAAGTGGATCTAGATCTCCTCTCTCTTTTCCCTCAAAAACTAGCAAGAATCCATGGAGGGATTGAGAGTTAGCAAGCTCGAAGAAGGTCAACAATGGGGGAAGAACACGAGCTTAAAGGATAAGGTTCATTGGGGAAGAAGACCCCCTTTTATAGGAGGGGGGAAATCCAACCGTTATGCTCACAGCCCACACAGAGCGGTACTACCGCTCCTACGAGCGGTACTACCGCTAGGGCGGCAGAAGCCCAATGAAACAACACTACAAACGGGTGACAGGGCGGTACTGCTGGAGGAGCCTTACTACCGCTTGCCCTTGTGGAACTACCGCGCGACCACGGAAGTAAAAAATAACTACCGCGCCTACAACCGCTGGAGCTAGCTATGATAAAAAGACGGCATGGTACTACCGCTCACAGGGAGCGGTACTACCGCGTAAGGGCGGTTGTAAAAATTACATTTGCGCCTACTACCGCGTGCAACAGTGCCAGGACACGAGGCAGCGGTACTACCGCTCACCAGGAGCGGTACTACCATGTAGGGCGCGGAAGTAAAAAATTACTTCCGCGCCTACTTTCGTGTGCGCCAGCGTTCTGGGCTAGAGGCAGCGGTACTACCGCTCACCGGGTGCGGTACTACCGCTGGCCCCTGCGGTACTATCGCTCCCTTGAGTAGTACTACCGCCCGCCGCAGAGGCTTTAGCACTTCGATGCCTTCAAAATGCAGCTAAAGACAACAGACGAATCCAATAAGACCAGAACTGCCATAACTTCTGCAAATGAGCTCCGAATTGAGCAAACTCAAGCTTGTTGGATACAAGACAACGAGTGGATACAAGACAACGAGTGACAAATATAGTAAGAAGAGGCATGGGAGGTATGCCTAACAAATAGAGGAGTGAAACCTCCAACATAGAAGAACCTGCATAACCTCCAACATCGAAAACATCATAGAAAATGCATGTGAACTCCGTTTTCGATGAACTCGAGCTTGTCAACAAGATGACCAAAAGCTCCAAAACTCACAAAGAGAAGCAACCAAGAACCAAGAAAGATGATGCAAGGAAGCAATGGTTTGAGCTCTCTACGAATGATATGATCAAGCTACTCAACGAGAGCCCCCCTTGATAGCACGGCAATCGATCTTATAACCCGGTCTCCCAACTACCATCATGAAACCGGTAAAATAGAAAACCTATCAAGGGCAAACCTTTGCCTTGCACATGGTCCACTTGAGCTAGATGATGACGATCTTGACTCCCTCAAGTTGGACCACCTTTCTTGATTGCGTTGGCTCGATGAAGACTAGTTGATTGCTCCCCCATACTCCACTATGGGTGAGCCACTCTTCCGCAAATCTTCACAAGTCCATTGTCACCACAATGGACGGCAAGCTTAAAGCATTTGATCTCTTCGTGATGCTTCACTTGAACTTGCACCCCGCAACCTAACCCCACAAAGAACTCTCACGAAGATCATGGGTTAGTACACAAAGCATAATTGACAATGCTTACCATACCATGGGATCGCTTGATCCCTCTCGGTACATCTTCTATGCTTTGTGTGTTGATCAACTTGATTCACTCTTTGACTTAGTCTTGATCAACCTCTCACAAGACCAATCTTTAGGTAATTCCTTGAATAGCACCTTGGTCAACACAAACTCTCCTCGAAACCAACACATGTAGAGAAGCCTATGGACAAAACCTTCAAATATAACTCAAGGCAACCATTAGTCCATAGAGATTGTCATCAATTACCAAAACCAAACATGGGGGCACCGCATGTTCTTTCACATGTTAATACTAATCTTTGGAGAATCATTGAAGAATGATTTTATCCACATGACCGAAGCAACTTCACCCCTAGAGAGCCGCGGATAATCAATTCAATGAGAATGCTCTCTTCATCATCCAAGATGCAATTCCACCCGAAGATCTTGCTCATCTCTGGACCTTCACCATGGCCAAGGATGCATGGCGCCAAGTTATTTCCCTCTACAGGGGAAGCGCAAGCATTCAATGCTCCAACTATGAAGTGGTGCAAGATGAAGCCGATGAGTTTGCAATGAAAGAAGATGAAGAACCCCGTGAGCTTTATCAGAGATTAACTACTCTCGTGGTCTCACTCCGAGATCATGGGAGCAAGGATACGGATGACAATTGGATCAAGCGCAAGTTCCTCAAGGCCATGATGCCTTACCACAAGGCCATGTCCTTCAATCCGTCATTCGTCAAAGGCCGGATTTCCACACCTTGTCCTCAAGTGAAGTGTTGGATGAGTTTGTGGCTATGAGTATCTTGGACAAGACCGCCGACAATGCGGTGTTACGTTCTCAAAGAGCAAAGAAGCCCAACCTTGCCTTGAAGGCCAAGGTTAGTGTGGAAGAAGAGGAAGAAGAGGAGAGCAATCTCGAAGATACAAAGTATGCTTATCATGAACACATGGTTCTTGCTTCAAGGAAATTTTGGAGCAAGAAGAACACAAGGCCCAACTTCAATAAGAACAACTCAAGTGGCGCGAAGGTCAAGCAACGAGTGAGGACGTGCTATAATTGTGGCAATGTGAGCCATTTTGTTGCGGAATGCCCTTATGAGAAGAGGGAAGACAATGGTGGCAAGCTCATCCGAAAAGACAAGGCCAAGTCCTTCCCCAACAAGAGAAACTTCACCAAGAAGACTCCTCCCAAGGGGTTGGTGGCACAAGAAGAATACAATGAGGATGGTGATGATGATGATGATGATGACGGTGAATCAGTTGCCATGGCCTCCGTTGCCATTGCGACAATTCCACGAGTGTCTCTCTTCGACTCACCCATTGAGAACATCGCCGCCAAGTGCCTCATGGCTAAAGCCACCAATAAGGTAACCCCCAACATCAAAACTACCATCATTAATAATCCTTCTTTGACGGATTGCATTGATGAACATGAGGGGTCTAATGTGGAGGAGAATGAATTTGAGTCTTTTATGAGTAAACTCAAGGGTAAATCCAAGAAGCACTTCGTTGCACTCTTGGAACAACTTGGTAAAGCCAATGACATGATCGAGGCTCACGAAGATACCATCTCTAAGATGGAGGGGCATAGTCGTGACTATGCCGATGAGATTTCGGATCTTTCCATGCTCTTGAGGAAGAGCGAGGCCTTCGTTTGTCTCTTGAGGAGTCATACAACGATGACCACGCTAAATTAAAGAAAGATCTTGATCATGCTCTTGTTGTATCTCGTGCGCTAAGCTCCGAGAAGGCCAAGCTTGGGATTGATCTTGCTAGACTCAAAGAGGAGTTTGACTTACTTGACAAGGCTCACAAGGTCTTGAAGGGTGCTCATGCTAGCCTCAAAGAGTGTCATGATCAACTCCAAGTAAAGCTAACCAAGGAGAAAGCCACTTTTCCTCATATTGTCTTAATTGATAATGCAAATCCTACTAACCCATGTTGTGAGCATGTGCATCTTGTTGAGGAGAATGCAAAGTTGAAGGAGCAACTTGAGAAAGGTCTTGTGTCATGCATACAAGGTGAGAAGAACCTCAATGATCTTTTGAGCAATCAAAATGAAGTTGTGGCCAAGGAAGGGATTGGGTTTGCACCCAAGTCCAAGGACAAGAAGATGAATGACAAGGCCAAACGACCTCCTCCTCTCAAGCAAACTTTTGTGAAGGAGGGAGAGGGTGCTTCCAAGGAGAAGAAGAACAATGTGAAGGGTGGCGCGGTCAAGAAGGGCAATGCCACCCCTTCCAACAAAGTCGTCGACTTTAACCCATCTTATGTGTTATGTCGTGCTAGTGATGGACATGTTTATGCTAAATTCGTTGATTCTCTTTATGAGTACACTGAATGGTTTATTTGGGTTCCTAAGACCCTTGTTACTAACATCAAAGGACCCATTACAAAATGGGTACCTAAAACCAAGCATTGATCTCTTGTAGGTGTTTGCTTCCGGTGGGGGGTCATGGTTGCTCGATAGTGGAGCACTAATCATATGACCGGAAGCAAGGATTTGGTGGTTGACTTGCACAAGATTCCATCTATGCCCACCAATGTCGAGTGGGGTGATGCCTCGTCCTCTAAGGTATTGGGACTTGGCAAGGTTTGTTGGGGAACGCAGTAATTTCAAAAAAATTCCTACGCACACGTAAGATCATGGTGATGCATAGCAACGAGAGGGGAGAGTATCATCTACGTACCCTCGTAGACCGGAAGCGGAAGCGTTATGAGAATGCGGTTGATGTAGTCGTACTTCTTCACGATCCAACCGGTCCAAGTACCGAACATACGGCACCTCCGAGTTCAGCACACGTTCGGCTCGGTGACGTCCCACGAACTCCGATCTAGAAAAGCTTTGAGAGAGAGTTCCATCAGCACACGGCGTGATGACGGTGATGATGATGCTACCGACGCAGGGCATCGCCTAAGCACCGCTATGATATGACCGAGGTGAATTATGGTGGAGGGGGGCACCGCACACAGCTAAAAGATCAACTGATCAACTTGTGTGTCCATGGGGTGCCCCCCTCCCAGTATATAAAGGAGTGGAGGAGGGGGAGGGTCGGCCCTCTACTATGGCGCGCCCTGGGGAGTCCTACTCCCACCGGAGTAGGATCCCCCCCCCCTTCCATGTAGTAGGAGTAGGAGAGAAGGAAAGGGAAAAGAGAAGAGAAGGAGGGAGGGGGCGCCGCTCCTCCCCCTAGTCCAATTCGAACTAGGCCTTGGGGGCGTGCAGCCTCCCTTCTCTCTTTCCCCTAAAGCCCAATAAGGCCCATGTACTCCCCGGCGAATTCCCATAACTCTTCGGTACTCCAAAAAAAATACCTGAATCACTCGGAACCTTTCCGATGTCCGAATATAGTCGTCCAATATATCGATATTTACGTCTCGATCATTTAGAGACTCCTCGTCATGTCCCCGATCTCATCCTGGACTCCAAACTACCTTAGGTACATCAAAACACATAAACTCATAATATCGATTGCCACCGAACGTTAAGCGTGCAGGCCCTACAGGTTCAAGAACTATGTAGACATGACCGAGACTCGTCTCTGGTTAATAACCAATAGCGGAACCTGGATGCTCATATTGGTTCCTACATATTCTACGAAGATCTTTATCGGTCAAACTGCATAGCAACATACGTTGTTCCCTTTGTCATCGGTATGTTACTTGCCTGAGATTCGATTGTTGGTATCTCAGTACCTAGTTCAATCTCGTTACCGGCAAGTCTCTTTACTCGTTCCGTAATACATCATCCCGCAACTAACTCATTAGTTGAATTTCTTGCAAGGCTTATAGTGATGTGTATTACTGAGAGGGCCCAAAGATACCTCCCCGACAATCGGAGTGACAAATCCTAATCTCGATCTATGCCAACTCAACAAGTACCATCGGAGACACCTGTAGAGCACCTTTATAATCACCCAGTTACGTTGTGATGCTTAGTGGCACACAAAGTGTTCCTCTGGTATTCGGGAGTTGCATAATCTCATAGTCATAGGAACATGTATAAGTCATGAAGAAAGCAATAGCAATACACTAAACGATCGTATGATAAGCTAACGGAATGGGTCAAGTCAATCACACCATTCTCTAATGATGTGATCCCGCTAATCAAATGAAAACTCATGTCTATGGCTAGGAAACTTAACCATCTTTGATTCAACGAGCTAGTCAAGTAGAGGCATACTAGTGACACTTTGTTTGTCTATGTATTCACACATGTACTAAGTTTCTGGTTAATACAATTCTAGCATGAATAATAAACATTTGTCATGATATAAGGAAATATAAATAACAAATTTATTATCGCCTCTAGGGCATATTTCCTTCAGTCTCCCACTTGCACGAGAGTCAATAATCTAGTTCACATTGTCATGTGATTTAACACCAATAGTTCACATCTTTATGTGATTAGTTCACATCTCCATGTGACTAACACCCAAAGGGTTTACTAGATTCAATAATCTAGTTCACATCTCTATGTGATTAACACCCAAAGAGTGATCATGTTTTGCTTGTGAGAGAAATTTAGTTAATGGGTCTGTCACATTCAGAGTAGTATGTATTTTGCAAATTTTCTATGTCTACAATGCTTTGCACGGAGCTACTCTAGCTAATTGCTCCCACTTTCAATATGTATCTAGATCGAGACTTAGAGTCATCCAGATCGGTGTCAAAGCTTGCATTGACTCAACTCTTTATGATGAACTCTTTGTCACCCCCATAACCGAGAAACATTTCCTTATTCCACTAAGGATATATTTGACCGTTGTCCAGTGATCCACTCCTGGATCACTATTGTAGCCTCTTGCCAAACGTATGGTGAGGTACACAATAGGTTTGGTACACAACATGACATACTTTATAGAACCTATGACTGAGGCATAGGGAATGACTTTTCATTCTCTTTCTATTTTCTGTCGTGGTCGGGTTTTGAGTCTTTACTACACTTCACACCTTGCAACACAGGCAAGAACTCCTTCTTTGAGTGTTCCATTTTGAACTACTTCAAAATCTTGTCAAGGTATGCACTCATTGAAAATATATCAAGCGTATTGATCTATATCTATAGATCTTGATGCTCAATATGTAAGTATCTTCACCGAGGTATTTCTTTGAAAAACTCCTTTCAAACACTCCTTTATGCTTTCCAGACAATTCTACATTATTTTTGATCAGCAATATGTCATTCACATATATTTATCAGAAATGATGTAGTGCTCCCACTCACTTTCTTGTAAATACAGGCTTCACCGCAAGTCTGTATAAAACCATATGCTTTGATCACTTTATCAAAGCATATATTCCAACTCTGAGATGCTTGCACCAGTCCATAGATGGATCGCTGGAGCTTGCTCACTTTGTTAGCACCTTTAGGATCGACAAAACCTTCTGGTTGCATGATATACAACTCTTCTTTGAGAAATCCATTAATGAATGCAGTATTGACATCCATTTGCCAGATTTCATAAAATGCGACAACTGCTAACATGATCGAACAGACTTTTAAGCATCGATACGAGTGAGAAAAATCTCATCGTAGTCAACACCTTGAACTTGTCGAAAACATTTTTGCGACAATTCGAGCTTTGTAGATAGTAACACTACTATCAGTGTCCGTCTTCCTCTTGAAAATCCATTTATTCTTAATGGCTCACCGATCAACGGGAAAATCAATCAAAGTCCATACTTTGTTCTAATACATGGACCTCATCTCAGATTTCATGGCTTCAAGCCATTTTGCGGAATTTGGGCTCATCATCGCTTCCTCATAGTTCGTAGGTTCGTCATGGTCAAGTAACATGACCTCCAAATAGGATTACCGTACCACTCTGGTGCGGACCATACTTTGGTTGACCTACGAGGTTTGGTAGTAACTTGATCTAAAGTTTCATGATCATCATCATTAGCTTCCTCACTAATTGGTGTAGGAATCACTAGAACTGATTTCTGTGATGAACTACTTTCCAATTCGGGAAAAGGTACAATTACCTTATCAAGTTCTACTTTCCTCCCACTCACTTCTTTCGAGAGAAACTCCTTCTCTAGAAAGGATCCATTCTTTGCAACAAAATATCTTGCCTCCGGGTCTATGATAGAAGGTGTACCCAATAGTTTCTTTTGGGTATCCTATGAACACGCACTACTCCGATTTGGGTTCGAGCTTATCAGTTTGATGGTGATCTTATCAACCTTGGAATACTTCCAACACACATCGTCACCTCGCCCTCAACTAGTCTTTGTTTATTTTGCAACTCCCGTTTCGAGTTACTACTTTTAGCAAATGAACCAGTATCAAATACCGAGGGGTTTGCTATAAACACTAGTAAAGTACACATCAATAACATGTATACCAAATATACCTTTGTTCACCTTGCCATCCTTCTTATCCACCAAGTATCTAGGGCAGTTCCACTTCCAGTGACCATTTCCTTTACAGTAGAAGCACTCAGTTTCAGGCTTGGGTCTAGCTTTGAGCTTCTTCATGGGAGTGGCAACCTGCTTGCCATTATTCTTGAAGTTCCCTTTCTTTCCCTTGCCCTTTTACTTTAAACTAGTGGTCTTGTCAACCATCAACACTTGATGCTTTTCTTGATTTCTACCTTCGTCGATTTCAGCATCACGAAGAGCTTGGGAATCGTTTCCGTTATCCCTTGCATATTATAGTTCATCACAAAGTTCTAGTAACTTGGTGATAGTGACTAGAGAACTCTGTCAATCACTATCTTATCTGGAAGATTAACTCCCACTTGATTCAAGTGATTGTAGTACTCAGACAATCTGAGCACATGCTCACTGGTTGAGCTATTCTCCTCCATCTTGTAGGCAAAGTACTTGTCAGAAGTCTCATACATCTCGAGTCGGGCATGAGTCTGAAATACCAATTTCAGCTCTTGGAACATCTTATATGCTCTGTGGCATTCAAAACGTTTTTGATGTCCCGGTTCTAAGCCGTAAAGCATGGTGCACTAAACTATCAAGTAGTCATCATACCGAGCTTTGTCAAACGTTCATAACGTCTGTATCTGCTCCTACAATAGGTCTGTCACCTAGCGGTGCATCAAGGACATAATATTTCTGTGCAGCAATGCGGATAACCCTCAGATTACGGAGCTAGTCCGCATTATTGCTACTAACATCTTTCAACTTATTATTCTCTAGGAACATATCAAAAATAAACGGGGAGCTACATCGCAAGCTATTGATCTACAACATAGATATGCAAATACTATCAGGACTAAGTTCATGATAAATTAAAGTTCAATTAATCATATTACTTAAGAACTCCCACTTAGATAGACATCCCTCTAATCATCTAAGTGATCACGTGATCCAAATCAACTAAACCATGTCCGATCATCACGTGAGATGGAGTAGTTTTCAATGGTGAACATCACTATGTTGATCATATCTACTATATGATTCACGCTCGACCTTTCGGTCTCAATGTTCCGAGGCCATATTTACATATGCTAGGCTCGTCAAGTTTAACTCGAGTATTCTGCGTGTGCAAAACTGGCTTGCACCTGTTGTATGTGAACGTAGAGCTTATCACACCCGATCATCATGTGGTGTCTCAGCACAAAGAACTGTCGCAACGGTGCATACTCAGGGAGAACACTTATACCTTGAAATTTAGTGAGAGATCATCTTATAATGCCACCGCCGAACTAAGCAAAATAAGATGCATAAAGGATAAACATCACATGCAATCAAAATATGTGTCATGATATGGCCATCATCATCAAGAATCAACTAGTAAGGGCAAACAATATGTATATACTCACGCCCACAACTCCTTTGTGTTCTACTCGTGCATATGACATGTACACATAAAACTGGCTCGGATGCCACTGTTGGGGAACGCAGTAATTTCAAAAAAAATTCTATGCACACACAAAATCATGGTGATGCATAGCAATGAGAGGGGAGAGTATCTTCTACGTACCCTCGTAGACCGTAAGCGGAAGCGTTATGAGAATGCGAATGATATAGTCGTACGTCTTCACGATCCAACTGATCCAAGTACCAAACGTACGGGACCTCCGAGTTCAGCACACGTTCAGCTCGGTGACGTCCCACGAACTCCGATCCATCAGAGCTTTGAGGGAGAGTTCTGTCAGCATGATGGTGTGATGACGGTGATGATGATGTTACCGACGCAGGGCTTTGCCTAAGCACCGCTACGATATGACTGAGGTGGATTATGGTGGAGGGGGCACCGCACACGGCTAAAAGATCAACTGATCAACTTGTGTGTCCATGGGGTGCCCCCTCCCCTGTATATAAAGGAGTGGAGGAGGGGGAGGGCCGGCCCTCTACTATGGCGTGCCCTGTGGAGTCCTACTCCCATCGGAGTAGGATTCCCCCCTTCCATGTAGTAGGAGTAGGAGAGAAGGAAAGGGAAAAGAGAAGAGAAGGAAGGAGGGGGCACCGCCCCCCCCCCTAGTCCAATTTGGACTAGGCCTTGGGGGGCGCGCAGCCTCCCCTCTCTCTTTCCCCTAAAACCCAATAAGGCCCATGTACTCCCCGGCAAATTCCCATAACTCTCCGGTACTCCGAAAAATACCCGAAGCACTCAGAACCTTTCCGATGTCCGAATATAGTCGTCCAATATATCAATCTTTACACCTCGATCATTTCGAGACTCCTCGTCATGTCCCCGATTTCATCCGGGACTCCAAACTACCTTCGGTACATCAAAACACATAAACTCATAATACCGATTGCCACCGAACGTTAAGCGTGCGGACCCTATGGGTTCGAGAACTATGTAGACATGACCGTAATCAATAGCGGAACCTGGATGCTCATATTGGTTCCTACATATTCTACGAAGATCTTTATCGATCAAACCGCATAACAACATACGTTGTTCCCTTTGTCGTCGGATGTTACTTTCCCGAGATTCGATTGTCAGTATCTCAATACCTATTTCAATCTCGTTACCGGCAAGTCTCTTTACTCGTTCCGTAATACATCATCCCGCAACTAACTCATTAGTTGAATTGCTTGCAAGGCTTATAGTGTTGTGTATTACCGAGAGGGCCCAGAGATACCTCTCCGACAATCGGAGTGACAAATCCTAATCTCGATCTATGCCAACTCAAGAAGTACCATCGGAGACACCTGTAGAGCACCTTTATAATCACCCAGTTACGTTGTGACATTTGGTAGCACACAAAGTGTTCCTCCGGTATTCGGGAGTTGCATAATCTCATAGTCATAGGAACATGTATAAGTCATGAAGAAAGCAATAGCAATATACTAAACGATCGTATGCTAAGCTAACGGAATGGGTCAAGTCAATAACATCATTCTCTAATGATGTGATCCCGTTAATCAAATGACAACTCATGTCTATGGCTAGGAAACTTAACCATCTTTGATTCAACGAGCTAGTCAAGTAGAGGCATACTAGTGACACTCTGTTTGTCTATGTATTCACACATGTACTAAGTTTCCGGTTAATACAATTCTAGCATGAATAATAAACATTTATCATGATATAAGGAAATATAAATAACAACTTTATTATTGCCTCTAGGGCATATTTCCTTCAAGGTTGTCATTTCTCATGATCTCACGATCGAGAAGGTCATGCTTGTTGAGTCCCTTGCATTCAATTTACTTTCCGTGCGTTAACTTGCAATCATGGGATTTGCCACTTTCTTTGATATTGATACCGTGGCCCTCTTGTGGAGCAAGACTCTTAAAGTAGCCTTTGTTGGGCATGTCGAGAACGGTCTTTATGTGATTAACTTTTCGGAGCGACCCACTAAGACCGCGACATGCCTAATGGCTAAAGTTGATGTGGGATGGCTTTGGCATCGCTGTTTAGCTCATGTCAATATGAGATCTTTGCAAAGTCTTCTCAAGGGGGACCATGTTCGTGGACTAACAAATGTTAGTTTTGCCAAAGATCATGCTTGCAGTGCTTGTATCGAACTAAAGCTACATGAGAAGGCTCACCCTCCCACGACTATCATCTATCAAAGAGGCCTTTGGAGCTCCTTCACTTGGATCTCTTTGGGCCTCCATCCTTTGATAGTCTTGGGGGTAGGAAGTATTGCTTGGTGATTGTGGATGATTACTCAAGATACACATGGGTATACTTCTTCAAGAGGAAGAGCGAGACCCAACAAACCGTCATTGACTATGCAAATGAAGCACAACGCCAACACAATGCAAAGATATTGACAATAAGGAGTGACAACGGCACCGAGTTCAAGAACTACACCTTGGATGAGTTTCTTAGTGATGAGGGGATCAAGCATCAATATTCCGCACCTTACACCCCTCAACAAAATGGTGTAGCGGAGAGGAAGAACCGGACGTTGATGGATGCAGCAAGGACCATGATGGCGGAGTTCAAGTCTCCATACAACTTTTGGGCCGAAGCCATCAACACCGCATGTCATGCATCCAATCTGCTCTATCTCCGCAAGGGCTTGAATAAGACTCCATATGAGATACTCACCGGTAACAAGCCCAACCTCAAGTACTTTCGGGTGTTCGGTGTAAGTGTTTCATTCTCAAGAAAGGTGTTCGCTTGTCTAAATTTGAGGCTAGAGCTCAAGAGGGCATATTTGTTGGCTATGCTACAAACTCTCATGCTTACCATGTCCTCAATAAGTCCACGGGACTTATTGAGGAGACGTGTAACGTGGAGTTTGATGAGAATAACGGCTCCCAAGTGGAGCAAAGTGGTAATTGTGATGTAGGTGACGAAATTCCTCCCCAATCCATAAGAAGAATGGGTGTTGGCTTTATCCTACCCATTGAGGAACCCTTGTGGTCGAAGGAGAAGGACAATGTTCCACTCAAGTGGAACCATCACCAACTCAAGACCCAGACGCTTCTGAAGAACAAAGTGAAGGCCCTCAACCTCATAACCATGACCAAGGGCAAGATCATCCTCAAGATGGTGTTGAATCACCAAGTGATGCCCAAGGTCAAGTTCTCTCATCCGAGCAAGTTCAAGATCAAGAACAAGCTCAAGACAACGCTCAAGATGATCAAGTGACCGCTCCTCATCTCACTCCGGAGGAGGAATTAGAGCGTCGTGCCACCAAGATCGCATCCAAGCTCTCAACCAAGGGTCATCTCATTACAAATGTGCTTGGAAGAATTCGAAAGGGGGTAAGCACTCGTAGACAATTGGCAAACTATTGTGAACATCATGTGTTTGTTTCTTGTGTTGAACCCCAAAAGGTCTATGAGGCGCTCGAGGATCCGGATTGGCTCAATGCCATGCATGAAGAACTCAACAACTTCGAGCATAACAAGGTGTGGAGATTGGTGCCAAGGACAACGGGGAACCATAATGTCGTTGGTACCAAGTGGATATTCAAGAACAAGCAAGATGCTCATGGAATTATCATTCGCAACAAGGTTCGTTTGGTAGCACAAGGCTACTCCCAAGTCGAGGGTATCGACTACGGTGAAACCTTTGCTCCCGTTGCTCGCCTTGAATCCATTCGCATGTTGATTGCTTATGCTTCTCATCATAACTTTAAGTTGCAACAAATGGATGTGAAGAGTGCTTTTCTTAATGGTCCTATTAATGAGTTGGTATATGTCAAGCAACCCCCCGGGTTCGAGGATCCCTACTTTCCCGATCATGTGTACCAACTCAATAAGGCACTCTATGGCCTTAAGCAAGCCCCACGTGCGTGGTATGACCACCTTACCGAGTTGTTGCCAGATCGCGGTTTTGAAATTCGGAAAATTGACCCCACTCTTTTTACTAAGAAGGTCGAAGGGGAGTTGTTTGTGTGCCAACTATATGTTGATGATATTATCTTTGGTTCCCCTAACAAATCTTTCAATGTGTAATTTGCCGCACTCATGACCTCCAAGTTCAAGATGTCCATGATGGGAGAGTTGAAGTTCTTTCTCGGGTTCGAAGTCAAGCAACAAAGAGAAGGAACCTTCATCAACCAAGCCAAATACACTCAAGACATGCTCAAGAGATTCAAGCTAAGTGAGGTCAAGCCGGCTTCCACTCCAATGCCCGTTAAATGCTAACTTGACATAGATCCCAATGGTAAAGTGGTGGATCAAAAGTTATATGCTCCACGATTGGCTCCTTGCTTTAGCTTTGTGCATCTAGATCAGATATCATGTTGAGTGTGGGAATTTTTGCATGGTTTCAAGCCGTGCCTAAGGAAAGCCACTTTGTGATGGTCAAGCGAATCTTTCGATATTTGGCTCATACCCCAAACTTTGGCTTATGGTATCCAAGAGGATCTAACTTCAATCTTATGGGATATTCGGACTCCGATTGGGCGGGAGAAAAAGTGGATAGGAAGTGCACTTCTGGAGGGTGCCAATTCCTTGGTTGCTCTTTGGTGAGTTGGTCTTCCAAGAAGCAAAGTTGTGTGTCTCTCTCGTCCACCGAAGCGGAGTATGTGGCCGCCGGTAGTTGTTGTGCAAAACTTCTTTGGATGAGGCAAACTTTAAAGGATTATGGTGTCATTTGTGACAAAGTGCCTCTTTGGTGTGACAATGAAAATGCCATCAAGATTTCTCTCAACCAGGTGCAACACTTCAAGACGAAGCACACTGAAATTCGGTATCACTTCATACAGGATCATATTAGGCGAGGGGAGATCGAGCTCAACTATGTCAACACTCATGATAACCTTGAAGGTATCTTCACGAAGCCCTTGGATGAAGCAAGATTTTGCGAGTTAAGGCATGAGCTAAATATCATTGATTCGAGCAATGTTGCTTGAACCCTTGCACACCCCACCATACTCAACTTGTTATGTTGTTTAGGTGTAGGCATGGACATAGGGGGAGTGTTGTTCTCTCAATGAACTCTTCCTCCCCCCATTATGCATAAATTGATCAACTCTTTCACATTAACCATTTTTATGGTAGTTGTGCTTCAAAGACGAGTTTTGGTCATGGGCCCAAGGATAATTCTTCGCGGTGCCATACCAATTGACACAAACATAGGTGGCTCCGACCACGGCCCTCTCTTGGGAGAGGTTGTGTTTCATGTTTTGTCCTTGTTGTTTTTGCCTTAGTCTTGTTCTAGGCCCTAGGTGTTGTGGTCTCCAAGTTTGTTTTTCTCTCTCGTTGGTTCCCTTTTTATCTCTTGGAGTTCCTCACACCTTATTCCAGTTTCGTGCTCTATTGTAACATCCCAAATTTTCAATTTGGAATGTTATACATTAGATCATCATTGCATATCATATTTTATTGCATTTTGGTTGATCGTAGAAATTCTACGCAACTCAAGGACCCTTGGAGAGAGTTGGGGATTTCGTTATTTTCATATTTGGGTTTTCTCAAATTTCAAAAATAGGATCACTTGATTTTATTTATTTTATCTTCCATTATTTCTATTACCAAAATATGAGAGAGGGAATAAAATGACTTTCCCAAAATAAAGAAATATTGAGGATTTAATAAAAAAATCAAATAATATTATATTTTGGTTTTATTTAATATTTTATTTGAATTTGGGAAAAATGCACGTTTTTCAAAATTGCATTTAGGCCCCAAATAAATGTTCATCCTGTGCGGCTTGATTTTTGAAGCCGGGGAAAATTTATTTCGGGATTTTTGGAGTCGGTTTAGTATTACTTTTGTTTTTTTCTGAGCGTAACTATTTAAAAAAACGCAACCGACCTACCGGGCCGTGTCCGACCTGGACACTTGGCCCGGCCAGCTTTATAAGCCGGGGAGGCCCAGCCGGACCCCCACCCCAAACCCTAGCCGCCCTAGCCGCCCCGCCGCCGCCACCTTTGCCGCCACTGCCGCCGGACCGCCGCGCCGCCCAGTCGCCGCCGCCCGCGTCGCCCCGCCGGACCGCCGCCCCGCCGCCCTGCCAGACCACCGCCCTGCCGCTCGCCGGTGGTAGACCTCGCTGCTGTCGGTTTTTCTCAAAAAAACGATCGGTTTTCCGTCGGTTTTGTTCGGGTTTTTTTAGTTTCGTTTTTTTAATAGATCGGTTTTCTGGTTTATTTATTTAGCGAGCGTTCGCTCGTTCGTTCGTTTTAACAAACGCGTCCATCGTTTAGATCCAGTTAACGAACGTCCATTCGTTAATTTGTTCGTCGTTTTCTTTTTCTCGGATTAAATCTGCGATTTTTCTGATCGCGATTCCTGATCCGTTTTTCGTTCTAGTATAACTTTTCGCTCGTTTATCGGAATCAGGCGATTCAAGCGCCTGGAGTTTTGTCTCAAAACCCTATTTCCATTTAACCAACTCAAACAAGTTTTTGCCACTGTAAAAATTTCCCTAGATCCAGAATAGTAAACGAAGCTTGTTTCTTTTGTCGTTTGTCTTCCGTTGCTTCGTTCGATTTGATTCTTTTTGCCAACCGGAGTTCTTAAGTTGAACTTTCTGGTTAGATCTCTTATTTGAGTTTTACCTATTCATTGGTTGAGTGCTTATTGTATGCTTGTTTGTTTGCGATAGAGTACCCGGAGTGCGCCGCTTGCTACTTCGAATCGCTAGATTTCCCGGATCATCAGCAAGGCAAGTAACACTTTGATCATACTTCCAATTACCCAGTTTTACTGCATTAGATCAATCCTCACACATTGCATGATTAGGATCTAAATAAATTGTGGGTTTGGCAAGTAGTTGAGGTAGTGCCTATTACCTGTTTATTATCAAACCTTTGGGAGTTACTTCTACGTTTGCTTATTATGCCATGCTATGCTAGTAGACGTGGATTGGGTGAGTGTATCCATGACAGATGTGAGATTGTTAAATTAACGGTTTATCTAAGGTGGCAACTTAAATACACATCCGGGTAGATTGAGGCACCTGGGTATTCTAGCGATTGCCTGTTTTCTTTTGGACCGCCACCCAGGCTCAAAGGGATCATGAGATTATTCATGCTAGAAACTTCCGTGTGCAGCCACAAGCTATTATGGGCTCTAGCATAGTTGATTAAGTCGTGCGAACTCTTACAGTGGTAGACTAGTAGATGTAGGGGAAAGTAGGTGTAACGGTCTACCCGATCGTAAGGTGCTAGCGCTTTTGAAAGACTATGTCTCGGTCATCCGTTTCCCAAACACCATGTAGTGCAAGAAATCAAACGGAGGCGATCGAGTCTTGTGGGGAAAAGTGCGCAAACCTCTGCAGAGTGTATAAACTAATCATGGTTAGCCGTGTCCCCGGTTATGGACATATTGAGTATCTAGTACCTGGATTTATCATGTGAATCTCATCATGTTACTCTAAAATTAGTTTTGTTGGGTTTTGCTTAATGATGATGCTTAATTGGGATTGAGAATGCTGTCAACCATTCTCAATGTTTAACAACCACCATGATAGTTAAATAAAATTTATTCCTTTGTAGTAGGGAAAAATTGGCTTTACGCAAAACTGTAACCATAGAGCTTTCCACCAGCCAAATATGCATGTAGTATAGCCTATTTCTTTCATTGCTCTCTATGTGTTACATTGCCAGCATATTCCATGTGCTGACCCGTTTTGGGCTGCAACGTTAATGTTGCAGACTTTTCAGACGATGATTAAGGTGCCTTTAGGTCGTGGTTCTATACTCAGTGATGCCATTGGAGTTGATGGACTCACTTATCTTCCAAGCCTTCCATTGTTATCGTTTTAGATGGCCTTAAGCCACATTTATTGTAATAAGTTCTCTTTTGAGACACTCGATGTAATAAGTGTGTGATTGCTACTCTGTAATAAATCCTTCAAGTACTGTGTGGTGTCAGCATTACTGATCCAGGGATGACACCTGAGCACAGAGATTGGACCGTTTGAGGTCTAGTTGCTACAAGATGGTATTAGAGCACACGCTGACTGTAGGACACGACCACTAAGCTAAAGACCTAGATCACTACTCACTCTCTTCTCTTTCTAACTTCTCATCTTTTCTACTCTTTTAGGATGGCGGATGCAAGGAATAAGTTCACGCAACCGGATGAAGATACCCCCTTTGGACGTCACTTGAAGGAAGTCACTACATATCTAAACATAGGAGTACCAAGCTTCACCGGGACTTACAACGCCACTTTACCTGAAGAAGAGCGCTGGATGATTCAAGTTCAAGTTCCAGGAAGGACGTTCATGCCAGTCACTAAGCCCATAGAGTTTTATTTTGATGCACCAACTTGGAGTCTAGGAAAGAGCATGGCAGCTCATATCGCCATGGGACGCATTGGAGAAGTTTACTGCAATGATCTCAAGGATACTATCTACCAGATTTGTGGGCGCCGATGTAACGCCCCAAGACCGGAGCTTCAGTTGCCTTCCAGGGTTTCCAGGTTTCGTCGTGTGATTTGTTTGGTTCTTTGCATTCATCATTGCATCATGTGCATTGTCATCATGCCATCATGCCATTTATTTTTCTTAACTCAACTAAACAAATGGTATGGATCTTTGATCCATTTAAATTGAGGGAATTCACATGGTGATTCTCTTTACAACTTATCCTCTCGATATTTAGAGAGCTATAGTAATTATTCCAATTATGTGGAATTACCTTAACACACTTGCAAAAATCCCAATGCCTTTTATTATTTCAACTCTTGGCCTCTAACTTTGCCACATGTCCTTTCATCATTTTCCGGAGCTCCACCTAATTTCTCAACATTTTTGGGCACTTCGAAAAACCTATCCTAGTTCAAACCTTTTGAATTAAATTCAAAGGAATTCATTTGAATTTAATCTTTAAAACTTGACCTTTTTCTATTTTCCTGGACCGTGCACTTTTTTCTGAGTCCGTGAAAATTATCCCAGTGCCCAAATTCCTTCTCCAACCTTTTCTTTCTCTTATTTATGCCTTTGCTATTTGCTATTTTGGCAAATAAAAGGAAATGAGGAAGAGAGTAGGAGAGAGAGCAGCCCAGCAGGCCCCTGGACGTTTTCCTCTCCATTGGGCCGGCCTCCCAAGGCCCACTCCCCAGCTAACCCTAGCGCAGGGAGAGAGCCCATCTTCTCTCCCTCTCGTCCTCATCCAGCGCCGCCTCCCACCTCGTCTTCTCTCCCCGATCCCCTCATCCTCTCCCTCGTCTCTTTTCCCTGCTCTCCGCCGCGCCAAGTCCCTCCTCCTTCTCGAGGCCGCCGCCGGCGCCCCAAGTCCCCCTCGTCCTCGACCCCCATCTCTCCCTCGACCAGGCCTGCCGCCGCCATCGCGAATGTCGCGGCCCTGCGCCCTCAAGCTCCAGCGACCGTTGCCGCTCCGTGCACCCTGGCCATCCTCCTGCGCCCAGGCTCCATCCTCTTCGTCGCCTCCCCGCCATGGCACCCTGCAGCAGAGCACCACGGCGGCCCTCACGTGCACCTCCCCGAGCAGGAACTCCGCCTCCCCTGCACCCGTGCTTCGCTGACCGGAGGCGTCGTCCTCGACCGTCGCCAGCACCGCTGCCCCGCCTGCGTCCTCGACCTCCTCCTTCCACGCGCTGTCAAGTTTCAGGAGCTGTTGCTGTTTTTCTTTTGCTGCTGCGTCTCCGTCCGTCTGCAGGCGACCGCGCCCGGTGTCTGCGATGCCTGCCGCTGTCGCTGGACGCCAAGACCACCGCGACACCTGAACTTCGTGTCGTTGTTCACTGCCCGCCTCCCGTCATTTTCGCCAAGTACCACAAGTTCTGGATGGATGCGCCAAGTCCCCAGCGAGACCCGTTTTCCATCAAGTTTGACTACACGGCTATGACCTCGGAGTTGGACCGCAAGCGCCAAGTACCCCACCGGCAAGACCACACAGACGCTCAAACGGCTACAGACCTAAACGTTAAGTACCTCGTCGATACATGTACGACTACCATCGCCGAAGACCGCGAGTACAACTACTTCCACATCGTGCCGTGTATGACTACCGTCGCTTGGGTTCGACAAGACACCGAGTACCACTACGTTAGCCATGTACATAATACACCAAGACCGGACCGGCAAGTACCCCGACGACCTTGTACCACTACCGTCGCGAGTATCTCTACCGTCGTCATGTACCTCTACTTCCACTACCACTCCGATGATCGCCGATGAACGATAGGACGACTACTTCTACTATCGTCGCGTGAACCACTATTTCCCTCGACGTCCGAGAACGTCTACTTCAACTACTTCCTCTACACCGACTCGATACACTTCGAAAACGCACGCTTCAAAGGTATAACCCCGAGTCGACGCCCGTGAACGCATGAATGCATGTTGGATGAGATGCACCCTTTGTCTGCACCGTGTCCGTATTGTCACTCGTTTTCCATGCCACTAACCCGTGGGACACCCGGAATCCGGGATCATCCCACCATCTCTTGCACGCTCCCGTCACTTTTCCTTTTGCACCGGTATCCCCGTGGACTACCTGATAACCGATATGTTGCCGTGGCATCATTTTCGTATTCGTCGCCGTGGCACCCCTTTTCTTTTCACCATGGTGACAAATGCTTCATAATTCTCTTGTCAACTTTTATTAAAAATTGCATAAACTTGCACATGTCATCCGCATCATGATAACAACTTCAAGATTGGTTAAAATTGTTGTTGCACCAAATTGATAATTGCATATGGGGTATACCAGTTTTGTTGTTTATTATATCCGGACCCATTTAAATTGTTTAGATGGTATAGTTTGTTATGCTACACCTCTTGCCATGTTAACCAACATTTAATATTGTGGAGTACCTAACGGAGAGTGAACTAAATAATTGATGTGGTGTTCAGTCAATATGCAACGGAGTTGCATATTGAGCTCCACTTAATTTGTAGGATTGCTTGTGCACTTTGCCATGCCATGCCTCTTTAATCCGGACATGCATCATACTTGTTTGTGCATCATGCCATGATTATGTGAGGGTTGTTTACTATGTTGTGTGCTTCTTTCCGGTGTTTGCTTCTTCGGGTTGGTTCCGTTAACGTCGCGTTTGTGAGGAACCGTTCGACTACGTCCGTTTGTCTTCTTCATGGACTCGTTCTTCTTCCTTGCGGGATTTCAGGCAAGATGACCATACCCTCGAAATCACGTCTATCTTTGCTTGCTAGTTGCTCGCTCTTTTGCTATGCCTATGCTGCGATACCTACCACTTGCTTATCATGCCTCCCATATTGTTGAACCAAGCCTCTAACCCACCTTGTCCTAGCAAACCGTTGTTTGGCTATGTTACCGCTTTGCTTAGCCCCTCTTATAGCGTTGTTAGTTGCAGGTAAAGATTGAAGCTTGTTCCTTGTTGGAACATGGAGATGTTGTTCCTTGTTGGAACATGTTTACTTGTTGGGATATCACAATATCTCTTATTTAATTAATGCATCTATATACTTGGTAAAGGGTGGAAGGCTCGGCCTTATGCCTAGTGTTTTGTTCCACACTTGCCGCCCTAGTTTCCGTCATATCGGTGTTATGTTCCCGGATTTTGCGTTCCTTACGCGGTTGGGTTATAATGAGAACCCCTTGACAGTTCGCTTTGAATAAAACTCCTCCAGCAAGGCCCAACATTGGTTTTACCATTTGCCACCTAGCCTTTTTCCCTTGGGTTAGGCCAGCCCAAGGGTCATCTTTATTTTAACCCCCCCCCCCCCCGGGCCAGTGCTTGTCTAAGTGTTGGTCCAAACTAGAGCCCCTTGCAGCGCCACCTCGGGGAAACTCGAGGGCTGGTTTTAGTTGTACGGACTGCTTATCTGGTGTTGCCCTGAGAACGAGATATGTGCAGCTCCTATCGGGATGTCGGCGCATCGGGTGGTCTTGCTGGACTTGTTTTACCATTGTCGAGGATGTCTTGGAGTACCGGGATACCGAGTCTGATCGGAATGTCTCGGGAGGAGGTCTATTCCTTCGTTGACCGTGAGAGCTTGTGATGGGCTAAGTTGGGACACCCCTGCAGGGATTTGAACTTTCGAAAGCCGTGCCCGCGGTTATGGGCATATGGGAATTTGTTAACGTCCGGTTGTAGATAACTTGAACCTTAACTTAATTAAAATGAGTCAACCGCGTGTGTAACCGTGATGGTCTCTTTCCAGCGGAGTCCAAGAAGTGAACACGGTGTTGGAGTTATGCTTGACGTAGGTTGTTCTAGGATCACTTCTTTATCATACTTTTATCGACCGTGCTTAGCCTTCTCTTCTCGCTCTCTTTTGCGAACAGGTTAGCCACCATATATGCTAGTCGCTTGCTGCAGCTCCACCTCATACCTTTACATTACCCATAAGCTTAAATAGTCTTGATCGCGAGGGTGCGAGATTGCTGAGTCCCCGTGGCTCACAGATACTTCCAAAAACCAGCTTGCAGGTGCCGATGAGACCGTGCAGTTGACGCAACCAAGATCAGGAGGAGCTCGATGAAGATCTTGTCCTTTGTGGTGTTTCGTTCTAGTTGATCAGTAGTGGAGCCCAGTTGGGGTCGATCGGGGACCTTGTCGCATTTGGGGTTCTTCTTTTATTTTGGTTCCGTAGTCGGACCTTGATTGTATTTGGATGATGTAATGCTTTATTCATGTAATTGTGTGAAGTGGCGATTGTAAGCCAACTATGTAACTTCTTCCCCTATTTTATTACATGGGTTGTGTGAAGATTACCTCACTTGCGACATTGCTTTCAATGCGGTTATGCCTCTAAGTCGTGCTTCAACACGTGGGGGATATAGCCGCATCGAGGGTGTTACAGCCGAGATGAGCACTGGATGATGATCAACACCAGGAAGGATAGATCAATTGCAGCTTTTATCCAGGAGTTAAACCAGCACATTCGATGTCAGGAGAACCAGATGTGCGCCGACATGATATATCTGAAGAAGGAGAGGACAAGAATCAAGGAACTGGAGGAAGAACTGAAGGCTACGCGTGAAGATTATGAAGAAGAAATAGAAGTTTTAGTGGACAAAAATGCCGACCTAACAATGAAGATCGGAATATTTATGGGAGGCCCTACACCAGTAGAAGAAGACAAAGAACCCAAGGAGATTCGCCCAGAAGACTACATCATCATCGATGACACCGACTTGGATTCAGATAATAGCGATGATGACTATGTTGATGAAGCTGGAGCAGATATAATGGAGTCTGCAATCGAAGAATATTTTTAGTAGACCACATCATCAGTAGTAGTAGTCCACCATGTAAATATGTAGTCCGAGCACTTTTGCGATAGTTAGATCGATTGTATGCCCTTGTTTGATTGATTGAATGAAGTGAATTGTTTGCTTTTGCCTCATGTGCATATGGGTAGTGTTTTCTCTCTAGACCCCTCTCTATTCTTAAATCTCATCTTTTCTAAACCCTCAGATGCCTCCGAGATGTGACCCCGAATTTACCTTCCCACTGGAGCTCACTCAGTTGATCCAACAACAGAACACATTGATGTAGTTGCTAGTTCAGAACCAGAATCAGGGGAACAAAAACAACAACCCACCACCACCACCACCCGTTGATCACTTAGCTCGTTTTCTTAGGCTGAATCCGCCGGTGTTTTCCAGTAGCACCGAGGTGATAGTAGTAGATGATTGGCTCCGCAAGACAGCAAGGGAGTTGACCACCACAGGATGCACAGATGTGGAAAAGGTGAAGTTTGCCGCACATCAGCTTGAAGGACCCGCAACATCATGGTGGGAGAATTTCACAACCACTTTCCCTGTCGACACTGTCACGTGGGACCAGTTCCAGCAGGCTTTCCGTACTGCCCATGTTTCAGCAGGAGCTATGGCATGAAGAAGCGGGAGTTTTGGAACTTGCGCCAAGGAGGACGGATAGTTGGTCAGTATGTGGAGGACTTTAGTAAGTTAGCACGTTATGCCCCAGATGACGTAACTACGAATGCAGCTAAGCAGGAGAAGTTTCTGGAAGGACTGAATGACGAGTTGAGCATGCAGTTGATGGTAGCAACCTTCAACAACTACCAGGAGTTGGTAGACCGTGCTCTTATGATTGAAGGGAAGCAGCAGCAGATTGATAACCGCAAGAGGAAGTATGGACAAGGGAAGTACAATTCAGGAGGTCAGCAGAAGCCACATTTTACCCCTAGACCGGGAGGACATTTTCAGCATACCCATGGAGGAGGTAGCTCGCACGATCACAATGGCACCAAGAATGGTAATGGGAATGGAGGAAGCAACGGCCAGAATCACACCAACCCATCAACCCCAGCCAAGAGAGACCTGAGCCAAGTCACTTGCTTTAAGTGCCAGAAGATCGGACATTATGCCAATGAATGTCCTGAATCCCATAATGGAAATGGCAATGGAAGCTCTGGGACGAAGCCGAACCCTTTCAACAGGGGACAGGTGAACCACGTTAACATGGAGGAGGTTGAGGAGCAGCCGGATGCAGTAATCGGTAAGTTTTTTGTTAAGTCATTTACTGCACTCATTCTTTTTGATACTGGTGCATCGCATTCATACATATCAAGGGGATTTGTGGATAAGTATAATCTGCCCACCAAAGTTCTTAGAACACCTATGTTAGTAAGCTCACCAGGAGCGGAGTATATGGCTAGCCAAGGATGTTTTCAAGTGCCATTGAGTATAGGTAGGCATGTGTTTCCCTCGGATTTGATCATTTTGGAATCACAAGGATTGGATGTAATTTTGGGTATGGATTGGCTGTCTATGTATGGAGGAAACATCGATTGCGCCAGTACGTCGATTTTGCTTACCACCCCAGAAGGGAGAAGGATCAAGTATGTATCCCGGCATGTGCCGAAAAGGACTCAAGTAAATTGTCTAATAGGAGTTGTGCAGGAGGAAGTAACAGCAGTGAAGGATTTCCCTTATGTATTTCCAGAAGAGTTGCCAGGCATGCCACCGGATAGAGATATTGAGTTTTTGATTGAGCTTTTGCCAGGCACAGGGCCAATATCTAAGAGACCATATAGGATGCCCGCAAAGGATTTGGTGGAGATTAAGAAGCAGATTAAGGAGTTACTGGATAAAGGATATATTCGCCCAAGTTCTTCGCCTTGGGGATCGCCAGTACTTCTAGTGGAGAAGAAGGATGGACCGTTAAGGATGGTTGTTGATTGTCGAGGATTGAATGAAGTAACCATCAAGAACAAGTACCCACTACCGATGATAAATGATCTGTTTGATCAATTGCAAGGAGCTAAGGTATTTTCCAAGATCGATCTGCGATCAGGGTACCATTAGTTGAAAATTCGAGAACAGGATATACCTAAGACGGCTTTTACCACCAGGTATGGGCTGTACGAGTATACCGTTATGTCATTTGGTCTGACTAACACACCTGCATATTTTATGAACATGATGAACAAAGTGTTTATGGAGTTTTTGGATAAGTTCGTTGTGGTGTTCATTGATGATATCCTAGTATACTCGAAGAACGAAGAGGAGCATAAGGAGCATTTGCGTTTGGTACTTGGTAAGCTCAAAGAACATCAGTTATATGCCAAGTTTAGCAAATGTGAGTTTTGGTTGAAGGAAGTTGGATTTCTCGGACACGTTATATCTGGAGAAGGTATAGTAGTAGATCCCACCAAGGTTGACACTGTGACAAATTGGGAAACCCCAACAACGGTTGGAGAAATCCGGAGTTTTCTTGGACTCGCAGGATACTACCGGAGATTCATTGAAAATTTCTCAAAGATTGCAAAGCCTATGACGGAGTTGTTGAAAAAGGATACCAAGTTCATATGGACTGAGGAATGTGAGGCTAGTTTCCAGGAGTTGAAGAAACGTTTGGTTACATCACCTGTGTTGATTTTGCCAGATCAGACCAAGGATTATGAGGTGTATTGCGACGCTTCACGTCGAGGACTTGGAGCAGTGCTTATGCAGGAAGGAAGAGTTGTTTCATATGCCTCACGACAACTTAAGCCTCATGAGTTAAATTATGCTACGCATGATTTGGTGTTAGCAGCCGTAGTGCATGCATTGAAGACCTGGAGACATTTTCTCATTGGAAACCATTGTGAGGTGTACACGGATCACAAGAGTTTGAAGTATATTTTCACGTAGAAGGAGTTGAATCTCAGGCAAAGGAGATGGTTGGAGCTCATCGAGGATTATGATATGAGATTGCATTATCACCCCGGAAAGGCTAACATAGTGGCTGACGCGTTGAGTCATAAAAGCCATGTCAACACACTAATGACGGGAGATTTACCAAGGGAGTTAGCCGAACATCTTCGAGAGCTATGTTTGGAAATAGTTCCAAGAGGCTATGTACAGTATTGGAGATTCAGTCTACTTTGATGGATAAGATCAGAGAAGCCTAGAAGACTGACAAGAAGATTGCCTCTATAAAGAAGAAAATGAGCAAAGGAAAAGCTAAAGGATTTTGTGAGGATGAGCACTATACCTTGAAGACCGTGTTTATGTGCCCAATGAACCGGAGATCAGGAAGTTAATTCTGCAGGAGGCCCATGATTCGCCATATTCGATTCACCCAGGAAATACCAAGATGTATTTGGATTTGAAGGATACTTTCTAGTGGACCGGAATGAAGAAGGATATTGCGGAGTATGTAGCAGTTTGTGATGTATGCCAGAGGGTAAAGGCAGAGCATCAGAAGCCAGCAGGATTGCTACAACCATTGTCGATACCCGAATGGAAGTGGGATAAGCTAGGCATGGATTTTATTACGGGATTGCCCAGAACTCGTTTTGGCTATGACTCGATTTGGGTTGTAGTCGATCGTTTGACAAAGGTAGCTCATTTCATTCCAGTGAAAAGTACCTATACTAGTGCAAAGTTGGCAAAGATATACATGACCAGGATCGTCTGTTTGCATGGAGTTCCAAGGAGCATTGTATCAGATAGACGAACCCAGTTTACCTCAAAGTTCTGGAATCAGTTGCATGAAACTTTGCGTACCAGGCTAGAGTTCAGTACAGCTTTCCATCCGCAGACAGATGGACAGACCGAGAGAGTCAATCAGACTTTGGAGGATATGCTGAGAGCTTGTGCGCTAGATTATGGATCTAGTTGGGACGAGAATTTGCCATATGCAGAGTTCTCTTACAACAACAGTTATCAATCCAGTTTGAAGATGGCCCCTTTCGAAGCCTTGTACGGAAGGAGGTGCAGGACCCCATTGTCGTGGGATGAAGTTGGAGACCGCCAGTTGTTTGGACCGGATCTGATTAAGGAGTCTGAACAGAAAGTGAAATTGATTTGCGATAGGCTCAAGGTAGCCCAGTCCAGACAGAAGAGCTACGCAGATTCAAAACACAAGGAGACAGTTTACGGAGTCGGAGACCAAGTTTATCTTCGAGTATCTCCACTTCGAGGAGTTAAGCGCTTTGTAGTTAAGGGAAAGTTAGCGCCACGTTTTGTAGGACCATACAAAGTTTTTGAGCATATAGGAGAAGTAGCCTATAAGTTAGAATTGCCTGAAGGATTGTCAGCAGTTCACGACGTGTTCCACGTTTCCTAGTTGAAGAAGTGCCACGCGGAGATAGCTGATATACCGCTGAGAGATACAGTGCCACTGGAAGTGATTCAGTTGGACAGTGATTTGACCTATGAGGAGAAACCAGTCAAGATTCTAGAGTATGTTAGTTGAGTCACCCGCAGCAAGGTTATCAAGTTTTGCAAAGTTCAGTGGAGCCACCACACGGAGGATGAAGCCACCTGGGAGCGAGAGGAAGAATTGCTAAAGGACCACCCTCACCTATTTTCTAGCCAACCTGAATCTCGAGGGCGAGATTCATCTTAAGGGGGTAGGTTTGTAACATCCCAAATTTTCAATTTGGAATGTTATACATTAGATCATCATTGCATATCATATTTTATTGCATTTTGGTTGATCCTAGAAATTCTACGCAACTCAAGGACCCTTGGAGAGAGTTGGGGATTTTGTTATTTTCATATTTGGGTTTTCTCAAATTTCGAAAATAGGATCACTTGATTTTATTTATTTTATCTTCCATTATTTCTATTATCAAAATATGAGAGAGGGAATAAAATGACTTTCCCAAAAATAAAGAAATATTGAGGATTTAATAAAAAATCAAATAAGATTTTATTTTGGTTTTATTTGCTATTTTATTTGAATTTAGGAAAAATGCGCGTTTTTCAAAATTCCATTTAGGCCCCAAATAAATGTTCATCCTGTGCGGCTTGATTTTAGAAGCCGGGGAAAATTTATTTCGGGATTTTTGGAGTCCGTTTAGTATTCCTTTTGTTTTTTTTCTGAGCGTAACTATTTAAAAAAAGCGCAACCAACCTACCGGGCTGTGTCCGACCTGGACACTTGGCCCGGCCGGCTTTATAAGGCGGGGAGGCCCAGCCGGACCCCCACCCCAAACCCTAGCCGCCCTAGCTGCCCCGCCGCCGCCGCCTTTGCTGCCGCCGCCGGACCGCCGCGCCGCCCCGTCGCCACCGTCGGACCGCCGCGCCGCCGCGCCGCCCTGCCGGACCGCCGCCCCACCGCTCGCCGGAGGTAGACCTCATCGCCGCCGGTTTTTCTCGAAAAACCGATAGGTTTTCCGTCGGTTTTGTTCGGTTTTTTTAGTTTCGTTTTTTTAATAGATTGGTTTTCCAGTTGATTTATTTAGCGAGTGTTCACTCGTTCGTTCGTTTTAGCGAACGCATTCATGGTTTAGATCCAGTTAACGAACGTCCATTCGTTAATCTGTTCGTTGTTTTCTTTTTCTCGGATTAAATCCGCGATTTTTCTGATCGCGATTCCTGATCCGTTTTTCGTTCTAGTATAACTTTTCGCTCGTTTATCGAAATCAGGCGATTCAAGCGCCTGGAGTTTTGTCTCGAAACCCTCTTTCCATTTAACCAACTCAAACAAGTTTTGCCACTGTAAAATTTGCCCTAGATCCATAATAGTAAACGAAGCTTGTTTCTTTTGTCGTTTGTCTTTCGTTGCTTCGTTCGATTTGATTCTTTTTGCCAACCAGAGTTATTAAGTTGAACTTTCTGGTTAGATATCTTATTTGATTTTTACCTATGCATTAGTTGAGTGCTTATTGTATGCTTGTTTGTTTGCGATAGAGTACTCGGAGTGCGCCGCTTGCTACTTCGAATCGCTAGATTTGCCGGATCATCAGTAAGGCAAGTAACACTTTGATCATACTTCCAATTACCCAGTTTTATTGCATTAGATCAATCCTCACACATTGCATGATTAGGATCTAAATAAATTGTGGGTTTGGGAAGTAGTTGAGGTAGTGCCTATTACCTGTTTATTATCAAACCTTTGGGAGTTACTTCTACATTTGCTTATTATGCCATGCTATGCTAGTAGACGTGGATCGGGTGAGTGTATCCATGACAGATGTGAGATTGTTAAATTAACGGTTTATCTAAGGTGGCAACTTAAATACACATCCGGGTAGATTGAGGCACCTGGGTATTCTAGAGATTGCATGTTTTCTTTTGGACCGCCACCCAGGCTCAAAGGGATCATGAGATTATTCATGCTAGAAACTTCTGTGTGCAGCCACAAGCTATTATGGGCTCTAGCATAGTTGGTTAAGTCGTGCGGACTCTTACAGTGGTAGACTAGCAGATGTAGGGGAAAGTAGGTGTAACGGTCTACCCGATCGTAAGGTGCTAGCGCTTCTGAAAGACTATGTCTCGGTCATCCGTTTCCCAAACACCATGTAGTGCGAGAAATCAAACGGAGGCGATCGAGTCTTGTGGGGAGAAGTGCGCAAACCTTTGCAGAGTGTATAAACTAATCATGGTTAGCCGTGTCCCCGGTTATGGACATATTGAGTATCTAGTACCTGGATTTATCATGTGAATCTCATCATGTTACTCTAAAATTAATTTTGTTGGGTTTTGCTTAATGATGATGCTTAATTGGGATTGAGAATGCTGTCAACCATTCTCAATGTTTAACAACCACCATGATAGTTAAATAAAATTTATTCCTTTGCAGTAGGGAAAAATTGGCTTTACGCAAAACTGTAACCATAGAGCTTTCCACCAGCCAAATATGCATGTAGTATAGCCTATTTCTTTCATTGCTCTCTATGTGTTACATTGCCAGCATATTCCATGTGCTGACCCGTTTTGGGCTACAACGTTAATGTTGCAGACTTTTCAGACGATGATTAAGGTGCCTTTAGGTCGTGGTTCTATACTCAGTGATGCCATTGGAGTTGATGGACTCACTTATCTTCCAAGCCTTCCATTGTTATCGTTTTAGATGGCCTTAAGCCACATTTATTGTAATAAGTTCTCTTTTGAGACACTCGATGTAATAAGTGTGTGATTTCTACTCTGTTATAAATCCTTCAAGTACTGTGTGGTGTCAGCATTACTGATCCAGGGATGACACCTAAGCACAGAGATTGGACCGTTTGAGGTTTGGTCGCTACATCTATCCCAAGCCTATCTCCATCCCCTTTAAACCATCTAATCCAATTGCACACATTTGTTCGTGGTTCGGGTAATGGTGACTGGGCAGTACAACTGGTGTTACGGGCGGTTCAACTGCTAGTACACTCGGGTTGTGCCGTCCCAGAAGGGCTCCCAGCGGTGCTTGAGCGGTTCCACCGCTCAATCCTAGGGTTTCCATCTGGCCGGTACTACCGGTTGGTTACATCCATCTTGGTGACGGAAGTACCACCCGCAACCACTGGCCCATACCAAGAAGCGGTACAACCGCTCCCTCGAGCGATACAACCACTGCGTGTCTATGGGCATATATATAGCCGACAGGGCTGAAGGGTTTTCTTTTTCCCCTCGTCCCCTGTCCTTCCCATCTTGTGCCCTAGCCGCCAGTTGCCATTGCCCCTGCCCCGGAGTGCTTCTCGCGCTTTGGATCCATGGGCTCTCCGTGGATTCTCTCCGTGGAGGCCTCCTCCTTCCCGATCTCTTCCCATGGATGCCGGTAATGCCCCATGTCCTTCGTTCTTCGTTCTAGGGTTCTTTCTCTACTCCTAGGGCATTACTTGATATTCCGCGTTTATTGTTTAAACTATTGGGTGGAAGAGATCTATATTTTCCTCCTGCTTAGATTGCATTTCTTAGAGGTTAGAATATGGCTAGTGTGATTCTTATCTCGTGGTTAGATCCATCTTCTACTGGTAGTGTCACTATTCAGCGGTTCTACCGCCTCCAAGGGTGGTACAACCGCGAGAACGGTACTACCAGTAGGAGACCCGGTACAACCGCTGGAGCGGTACTACCGGTAGGAGGCCCGGTTCAACCATGGTATCTGAACCACATAGCCATGTTATGTCTTCTCTGTTTCTGCAATCTATCTATTCCTCTGCTCGTGTGTGTGATCCTCTCATCTTTGCTGGGTTTCTTGTGTTCTCCTTGTGTGTTTATGCAGGTGGCTCTAGTTCTCGCTCTGCTCCTCGCAAGACCAAGAAGCAGGCTAGGATATGCACGCGCCCTGTTGAGTCTGATGAAGAGGTTGTGGTTCCCACCAAGCCCACTCGCCATGAGAAGTCTGTCGCTGCCAAGCAACATGTGGTTTTTCCCTTGCACCGTTGGAAAGCCAAGGGTTGGGAAGCCTTCCGCTCAAAGAATCCTTATGAGGTTCCCATTGCACCTCGTTGGACCACCATTCAGTTCCGGAATGATATGCAAGTGCGGATTGTTCATTAACTCTTTGAGCACAACAAGAACATGTATGCCAAGCAGTTGACCATTGATCTTGACCATTGGAGGAACAACTTGGGGTATTTTGGTGAGGCTTTGGCTCTCTGTGAGGAATTTGATTTGGTCAAGCTCATGTCGGTGAACTGTGACTTTGATGTTCAGCTTATCCATCAGTTCTATGCCAGTGTTCATTTTGGAGAAGATGATGCTCGCACACGCACATTCATGTGCCGTTATGAGCTCTTTCAAGTACCCCGGAGAGCTTTCTGCAATGCTCTTGGATATGATGACACATGCATTGAGGGAAATGGTGGCATTCGTCCTCACGACCATCCCGAGTCCATTCCTAAGGAGAAACTTGCCCCTCTGTACATTTTGGGCCGTGGTATTATTGCAGAGTCCAAGGATCTTGAGAAGGTCTTTGACATCATGCATCGTGTGTTCTGCAATGTGCTTCTGCCCAAGGTGGGCAATCAAGATGAAATTCATGGCTATCTTGTTGACTTGATGGTTGCTATGAAGACCACGGTGAGCTCTGGTGCAATGTTTGATGTGTCCAACTGGTTGTGGCACGAGATGTACAACATCGTCATCTACAAAAAGGTCCCTATTTATGCTCCATTTGGCATGTGCTTTCTGAACTCAGTTTGGGCTGTTCGCCGTCCTGGAGAGCTTCTCACTTCTCCAGATAATCTCACTGTTCATGAGGTCAAGCTACTCAAGAAAAAGAAGCATGCCAAGCCTCTCTTTCCTGCTAATGCTCCTGAGGATGTCTATGCCACTTCTGATGATGTGGACTTTGAGATGGAGCCAGGGGCCAAGCCCTCTTGGGTGACCAAGCTCACGACCAAGGTGAAGAAGATGTTCTGCCTCCAGACTGACATTCAGAAGAGGTTGTATGAGGCCCATGTCAATGAGAAGCATGCCCGGTGTCGTCAGATTGCGATGATGAAGCACCTCAACATGCCTTTCAGAGTGGTTCTGAGAAGAGCATCACACCAGAGGAGCGATGGATCTCTACGCACAGCACATGGTCTGATGATGAGGCTCCTCGCCAGCCCTCCACCTCCTTTGCTGCTGTTGATGACATCATGGAGGACGAACATGACGAGTCTGATGATGATGAGGATCCAGATGCTACCGAGGAGTCAGAGGAGTACGACTGAGCTCCGGGGCGTTAGCTTTGCTCTTTTCCTTTTTGGTGTTTTGATGCCAAAGGGGGGGGGAGAGTTCTATTAGGTCTCCGGACTTGCATGGGATTTGATTTGCTTTGTTTGGCTTTGTGTTTCTGTGGTTTGTTCGTTCGTGTCGTGTGGAACTTTAGTTTGTGGACCTTGTTGCTTATCTCGTCTTGCATGGTGTGAGACATGCGCTTATCTATCTATCATTATTGTCGTTAATATTGTTGTTTTATCCGTTATAGTCCTTACCTTCCTTTTATGTACTTAATGCTTATCTTCGCATGTCTAGTAGGAGTGGCGAGTCTATAAAATCTAGGGGGAGTCTCGTCCTTAATGTGTGTTCTTGCACTCCAATAGCAATCTCATATTGGGGCACACATCTAGGGGGAGTCCCGTCTATATTTTCTAGACTTCTCTCTTGCAAATCGTGTTGTTGTCATCATCCACAAAAAGGGGGAGATTGTAAGGGCATCTCCCTACTTTGTGTTTTGGATGATGATGACAACCCTTTGTTGGTCTAATCGTGTGCTAAGTGCTTCGGGTTCTCGGTGATAGGCGTACATCAATTAGCTATTCTCTCTAGAAGGAAAAGATAGAAGATGGGGTTTTCTTCGTTTTTATATCTTTGGTCGTAGGGAACCCGTACTATCAAGAGGGAATCTGCATTAGAAGGTGTTGGGGAATCTATTCACGTACACTCTTGCCTCACCCCTCTCTTGCCTTCTTTTTGTTGAGAGAGAGAGCTTCCATTCTCTCCTGCCTCTTGCTGTGCTTTCCCAGCGGTTGTACCGCTCGCGTGAGCGGTTGTACCGCTGGCCCATGGTGCTTACCCAGTCTTGTTCGAGCGGCTGTACTGCTGCTCCCGGGCGGTGGTACCGCCACCATTCTCTACAATGACTACAGCGGTTGTTCCGGCCATGTACCGCTCAACAATCGGCCATACCTCTGTTTTGATGCGGTACTTGGGCTGTGGTGGCCCGATTGGTTTGGTTGTGCCCCGCACACCAGTACAACCGGTGCCCAGAGCGGTTCTACCGCTTGGGACTTAGCCGCTCAAGCGTCCAAGGCTAGGCGGTTGCACCGGTAGTGTACTGCTCTACTACCGCACTCAGGGGTGACACCCTACTGTTTCGGTTGAGCGATGGCTGGGTGGTTGTTCCGGTTGTTCTCATAGACCGGCACTACCGCCTGCTCACCCAGTTGTACCGCCTGGTAGGGTTCTGCTGGTAAACTGTGAGGCCCGGTTGTACCAGGGCAAGGACCGGTTGTACCGCTGCAGTACAGATTTCGCAGTAACGGTTAGACTTAGGGTTTGCTATATAAGGGTGGTTATTCCACCTACCACACCCACCTCTTACCTCTCTCACTCCACCATTAATGCCACTCAAGCTCTCTTGTCCGATCTCTCTCCCTAGCCACTCAAACTTGTTGATTTGCTAGGGATTGAAGGAGGAGACCTAGATCCACACTTCCACCAAAGGATATTTGCTTCTACATACTTTCTTGTGTGGATTTTGTTACTCTTGGGTGTTTGAGCACCCTAGACGGTTGAGGTCACCTCGGAGCCACATTCCATTGTGGTGAAGCTCTATGGTTTCGTTGGGAGCCTCCAATTCAGTTGTGGAGAGAGCCCCAACATTGTTTGTAAAGGTCCGTGATACGTCTCCAACGTATCTATAATTTTTGATTGTTCCATGCTATATTATATCCTATTTTGGACATTATTGGGCTTTATTATACACATTTATATTATTTTTGGGACTAACCTATTAACCGGAGGCCCAGCCCAGAATTGCTGTTTTTTTGCCTATTTTAGGGTTTCGCAGAAAAAGAATATCAAACGGAGTCCAAACGGAATGAAACCTTCGGATCATGATTTTCGGAACGAACATGATCCAGAGGACTTGGACCCTACATCAAGCAACCAACGAGGAAGGCACGAGGTAGGGGGCGCGCCTACCCCCCCCCCCCAGGCACGCCCTCCACCCTCATGGGGCCCATGTTGCTCCGCCGACGTACTCCTTCCTCCTATATATACCTACGTATCCCCAAACCACCAGAGACGGAGCCAAAACCCTAATTCCACCGCCGTAACTTTCTGTATCCACAAGATCCCATCTTGGGGCCTTTTCCGGAGCTCCGCCAGAGGGGGTATCCATCACGGAGGGCTTCTACATCAACACCATAGCCTCTCCGATGAAGTGTGAGTAGTTTACTTCAGACCTACGGGTCCATAGTTATTAGCTAGATGGCTTCTTCTCTCTTTTTGGATCTCAATACAAAGTTCTCCCCCTCTCTTGTGGAGATCTATTCGATGTAATCTTCTTTTGCGGTGTGTTTGTTGAGATCGATGAATTGTGGGTTTATGATAAAGTTTATCTATGAACAATATTTGAATCTTCTCTGAATTCTTTTATGTATGATTGGTTATCTTTGCAAGTCTCTTCGAATTATCAGTTTGGTTTGGCCTACTAGATTGATCTTTCTTGCAATGGGAGAAGTGCTTAGCTTTGGGTTCAATCTTGCGGTGTCCTTTTCCAGTGACAGTAGGGGCAGCAAGGCACGTATTGTATTGTTGCCATCGAGGATAACAAGATGGGGTTTATATCATATTGCATGAGTTTATCCCTCTACATCATCCCATCTTGCTTAAAGCGTTACTCTGTTCTCCTGAACTTAATACTCTAGATGCATGCTGGATAGCGGTCGATGTGTGGAGTAATAGTAGTAGATGCAGGCAGGAGTCGGTCTACTTGTCTCGAACGTGATTCCTATATACATGATCATACCTAGATATTCTCATTACTATGCTCAATTCTGTCAATTGCTCAACAGTAATTTGTTCACCCACGATAATACTTATGCTCTCGAGAAAAGCCTCTAGTGAAACCTATGGCCCCCGGGTCTATTTTCCATCATATTAATCTTTCAATACTTAGTTATTTCCTTTGCTTTTTATTTTACTTGCATCTTTATTTCTCTTTATCATAAAAATACCAAAAATATTATCTTATCATATCTATCATATCTCACTCCCGTAGGTGACGGTGAAGGGATTGACAACCCCTTTATCGCGTTGGTTGCGAGGAGTTTATTTGTTTGTGTAGGTGCGACGGACTCGTGTGTGGTCTCCTACTGGATTGATACCTTGGTTCTCAAAAACTGAGGGAAATACTTACGCTGCTCTACTGCATCACCCTTTCCTCTTCAAGGGAAAACCAACCCAGTGCTCAAGAGGTAGCAAGAAGGATTTCTGGCGCCGTTGCCGGGGAGCGTATGCAAAAGTCAACATACCAAGTACCCATCACAAACCCTTATCTCCCGCATTACATTATTTGCCATTTGCCTCTCATTTTCATCTCCCCCCACTTCACCCTTCCGTTTTATTCGCCTTCTCTTTTCCGCTCACCTTTCTTCCGCTATGTCGGAATCAAAAAGGGTTGGGAGTTCTCTCCCGAGTTTTAGTGCTTTGGACAATCCTTCTATTCTCGCTAAGCTCATAAATAAAGATGCTATGGAAAGACCTACCGGAGTTATCAATGAGAATCTTAATAATTTTGATGAAGATGATTCCGGAATTTTTCGTTATTTACTTGATGAATCTTTGAAAGATGCTTGGGATAGACTATTAAGGATCAGGGCTAGCTATGTGCCTCAATACAAAATTGAAATTTACTTAAAACGCTTTTATGTTGCCCTACCTTCTTCTTTTAAGCATGTACTAGATTCTATATTTGAAGAAGGTTTTCTTGAAGGGGATGCCATAGACACTTATGAAAAGATGAAAACCATATTTGGGCACCCCATGAATGAGAAAGTTGAATCTACATCTCTTTTGCTCTCTTACCAAAACGAATCTATCAAAGAGATGAAGGCTAGCTTAGATACAAATTTCCGTAACATACTTAATATTTCTTCTACCATTAATAGCCATGTGCTTTATCAAAATAGAAAGATTAATTCCATAGATACCAAGTTTTCTCTTTTCTTCCCAAAAACCAAAGATGGCAATACCTAGATCTATCCTTACTTTCATGCCTAGCTAGGGGCGTTAAATGATAGCGCTTGTTGGGAGGCAATCCAATTTTATTTTTATTCCTTGCTTTTTGCTCCTTTTTAGTAATAAATAATTTATCTAGCCTCTGTTTTGGTTGTGTTTTTTTGTGTTTAATTAGTGTTTGTGCCAAGTAGAACCGTTGGGAAGACTTGGGGAAAGTCTTTTTAATCTTGCTGTAAAAAACAGAAACTTTAGCGCTCACGAGAACTGCTGCCATTTTTATTTGGAAAGTGCTATTTAGTTAATTATTTTTGCATATGATTAATAGATAAATTCCTCACGTCCAGAAATTTATTTTAGAATTTTTGGGGTTCCATATCATGCGTTAGCTACAAATTACTATAGACTGTTCTGTTTTTGACAGATTCTGTTTTTCGTGTGTTGTTTGCCTATTTTGATGAATCTATGGCTAGTAAAATAGTTTATAAACCATATAGAAGTTGGAATACAGTAGGTTTAACACCAATATAAATAAAGAACGAGTTCATTACAGTACCTTGAAGTGGTGTTTTGTTTTCTTTCGCTAACGGAGCTCACGAGATTTTCTACTTTAAGTTTCTGTTGTGAAGTTTTCAAGTTTTGGGTAAAGATTTGATGGATTATGGAACAAGGAGTGGCAAGATAATAAGCTTGGGGATGCCCATGGAACCACAAAGATAATCTACATCTAAAAGCCAAAGCTTGGGGATGCCCCGGAAGGCATCCCCTCTTTCGTCTACTTCTATCGGTAACTTTACTTGGAGCTATATTTTTATTTACCACATGATATGTGTTTTGCTTGGAGCGTCTTGTATTATTTGAGTCTTTATTTGTTAGTTTTCCATAATCATCCTTTCTGCACACACCTTTTTGAGAGAGACACTCATGATTCAGAAAGTGTTAGAATATTCTATGTGCTTCACTTATATCTTTTGAGTTATATAGTTTTTGCTCTAGTGCTTCACTTATATCTTTTAGAGCATGTTGGTAGATTTGTTTGTTCTCTCATGCTTCACTTATATTATTTTGGGAGTCCTACAAAACAGCATGGTAATTTGCTTTAATTATGTTAGGCATTCAAGATTAATAATAAAATTTTCTTATGAGTGTGTTGAATACTATGAAAAGTTTGAAACGTGATAATTGTTTTGAGATATGGAGATGGTGATATTAGAGTCGTGCTAGTTGAGTAGTTGTGAATTTGAGAAATGCTTGTGTTGAAGTTTGTGATTCCCGTAGCATGCATGTATGGTGAACTGTTATGTTAAGAAGTCAGAGCATGATGTATTTATTGATTGTCCTCCTTATGAGTGGCGGTCGGGGACGAGCGATGGTCTTTTCCTACCAATCTATCCCCCTAGGAGCATGCGTGTAATACTTTGCTTTGATAACTTGTAGATTTTTGCAATAAGTATATGAGTTCTTTATGACTAATGTTGAGTCCATGGATTATACGCACTCTCACCCTTCCACCATTGCTAGCCTCTCTAATACCGCACACCTTTCGCCGGTATCATAAACCCACCATATACCTTCCTCAGAACAGCCACCATACCTACCTATCATGGCATTTCCATAGCCATTCCGAGATATATTTCCATGCAACTTTCCACTGTTCCGTTTACTATGACACGCTCCATCATTGCCATATTGCTTCGCATGATCATGTAGTTGACATTTTAGTTGTGGCAAAGCCACCGTTCATAATTCTTTCATATAAGTCCTCATGCATCATTGCTATCCCGGTACACCGCTGGAGGCATTCATATAGAGTCATACTTTGCTCTAAGTATAGAGTTGTAACTGTTGAGTTGTAAGTAAATAAAAAAGTGTGATGATCATCATTTTTAGAGCATTGTCCCAAGTGAGGAAAGGATGATGGAGACTATGATTCCCCCACAAGTCGGGATGAGACCCCGGACTAAAAAAAAGAGGCCATAAAAAAAGAAAGAGAAAAGGCCCAAATAAAAAAATGAGAGAAAAAGAGAGAAGGGACAATGCTACTATCCTTTTACCACACTTGTGCTTCAAAGTAGCACCATGATCTTCATGATAGAGAGTCTCCTATGTTATCACTTTCATATACTAGTGGGAATTTTTCATTATAGAACTTGGCTTGTATATTCCAATGACGGGCTTCCTCAAAATACCCTAGGTCTTCATGAGCAAGCAAGTTGGATGCACACCCACTTAGTTTCTTTTTGTTGAGCTTTCATATACTTATATCTCTAGTGCATCCGTTGCATGGCAATCCCTACTCACTCACATTGATATCTATTGATGGGCATCTCCATAGCCCGTTGATACGCCTAGTTGATGTGAGACTATCTACTCCCTTTTTGCCTTCTCCACAACCACCATTCTGTTCCACCTATAGTGCTATGTCCATGGCTTACGCTCATATATTGCGTGAAGATTGAAAAAGTTTGAGAACACCAAAAGTATGAAACAATTGCTTGGCTTGTCATCGGGGTTGTGCATGATTTGAATACTTTGCGTGGTGAAGATGGAGCATAGACAGACTATATGATTTTGTAGGGATAACTTTCTTTGGCCGTGTTATTTTGAAGAGACATAATTGCTTAGTTAGTATGCTTGAAGTATTATTATTTCTATGTCAATATTAAACTTTTGTATTGAATCTTTCAGATCCGAATATTCATACCACAACCACAATTAAGAGAATTATATTGAAAATTATGCCAAGTAGCATTCCACATCAAAAATTCTGTTTTTATCATTTACCTACTCGAGGACAAGCAGGAATTAAGCTTGGGGATGCTTGATACGTCTCCAACGTATTTATAATTTTTTATTGTTCCATGCTATACTATATCCTGTTTTGGACATTATTGGGCTTTATTATACACTTTTATATTGTTTTTTGGGACTAACCTATTAACCGGAGGCCCAGCCCAGAATTGCTGTTTTTTGCCTATTTTAGGGTTTCGCAGAAAAAGAATATCAAACGGAGTCCAAACAGAATGAAACCTTCGGGAACGTAATTTTCGGAACGAACATGATCCAGAGGACTTGGACCCTACGTCAAGCAACCAACGAGGAAGGCACGAGGTAGGGGGCGCGCCTACCCCCCCCTCCCCCGGCGCGCCCTCCACCCTTGTGGGGCCCACGTTGCTCCACCAACGTACTCCTTCCTCCTATATATACCTACGTATCCCCAAACTACCAGAGACGGAGCCAAAACCCTAATTCCACCGCTGTAACTTTCTGTATCCACGAGATCCCATCTTGGGGCCTTTTCTGGAGCTCCACCGGAGGGGGTATCGATCACGGAGGGCTTCTACATCAACACCATAGCCTCTCCGATGAAGTGTGAGTAGTTTACTTCAGACCTACGGGTCCATAGTTATTAGCTAGATGGCTTCTTCTCTCTTTTTGGATCTCAATACAAAGTTCTCCCTCTCTCTTGTGGAGATCTATCCGATGTAATCTTCTTTTGCAGTGTGTTTGTTGAGATCGATGAATTGTGGGTTTATGATCAAGTTTATCTATGAACAATATTTGAATCTTCTCTGAATTCTTTTATGTATGATTGGTTATCTTTGCAAGTCTCTTCGAATTATCAGTTTGGTTTGGCCTACTAGATTGATCTTTCTTGCAATGGGAGAAGTGCTTAGCTTTGGGTTCAATCTTGCGGTGTCCTTTTCCAGTGACAGTAGGGGCAGCAAGGCACGTATTGTATTGTTGCCATCGAGGATAACAAGATGGGGTTTATATCATATTGCATGAGTTTATCCCTCTACATCATCCCATCTTTCTTAAAGCGTTACTCTGTTCTCCTGAACTTAATACTCTAGATGCATGCTGGATAGCGGTCGATGTGTGGAGTAATAGTGGTAGATGCAGGCAGGAGTCGGTCTACTTGTCTCGGACATGATGCCTATATACATGATCATACCTAGATATTCTCATAACTATGCTGAATTCTGTCAATTGCTCGACAGTAATTTGTTCACCCACCATAATACTTATGCTCTCGAGAGAAGCCTCTAGTGAAACCTATGGCCACCGGGTCTATTTTCTATCATATTAATCTTTAAATACTTAGTTATTTTCTTTGTTATTTATTTTACTTGCATCTTTATTTCTCTTTATCATAAAAATACCAAAAATATTATCTTATCATATCTACCAGATTTCACTCTTGTAGGTGACGGTGAAGGGATTGACAACCCCTTTATCGCGTTGGTTGCGAGGAGTTTATTTGTTTGTGTAGGTGCGAGGGACTCGTGTGTGGTCTCCTACTAGATTGATACCTTGGTTCTCAAAAACTGAGGGAAATACTTACGCTGCTCTACTGCATCGCCCTTTCCTCTTCAAGGGAAAACCAACGCAGTGCTCAAGAGGTAGCAGTCCGGTTGCCGCCTTCAAGGGCACCAATAGTGGAATCATGGAATCTCGCATTGTGTGAGGGAATGAGGATAATACGGTGGCCCTAGTGGCTTCTTGGGGAGCATTGTGCCTCCACACTGCTCCAACGGAGACGTACTTCCCCTCAAAAGGAAGGAACTTCGGTAACACATCCTTGTCTTCGCCGGCTCCACTCTTGGTTATCTCGTACCTTTACTCGTGTAAGATTATTTGTGTTATATCTCTTGCTTGCTTGTGTGCTTATTGTGTTTGCATCATATATGTTGCTCACCTAGTTGCATATCTAGACAACCTGCTTTGATGTAAAGTTTAAATTCGTAAAGAAAAGCTAAAAATTGTTAGTTGCCTATTCACCCCCCACCTCTAGTCAAATTTATCGATCCTTTCAATTGGTATTAGAGCCTCATCTGTTTATTGAGGACTTTGCTATCCAAAGAGTATGGTTGACACCGTAGACGGTGCGGAGGAGCACCCCGGTGTGAATCCAATCTCGTCTATGGCCGATGGGGGAACCGCGGTCTCTCGTGAGGAATTCAATGTGGCTTTGGACACATTGAAAACCTCCATGACGACCGAGGTTGAAAGCATGTTTAACAAATTCTTAGAAGGGCTTAAATTATCCACCACACCGATGAAAGTGGGTGATCCCACTAACAAGGTGACAGATGCTAACTCCGACAAGGGGGAAGCTACTAGTGAAAAGGCTCCTTCTTCTAGTGGTAAAATTGGCAACAGCATCTTTGCCCATGTGGAACCTCCGCTTACTTATGGTGGACCGATTCTTTCCACTCATTTGAATCATGCCAGTCCTCCCCCTAAGATTGTGAAAAATGAGGACTTTAATTCTTGGGTTTATCACCTTAAGCGTCATTTAAACCATGTTGAAAGATCGTGGATGTCACCTAGAGGGGGTGAATAGGCGCTTTAAAATAATTACGGTTTAGGCTTGAACAAATGCGGAATAAACCTAGCGGTTAATTTGTCAAGCACAAAACCTAAAACAACTAGGCTCACCTATGTGCACCAACAACTTATGCTAAACAAGATAAACTACTAGGTGATAGCAAGATATATGACCAGAAACAAAATGGCTATCACAAAGAAAAGTGCATAAGTAAAGGGCTCGGGTAAGAGATAACCGAGGCACGCGGAGACGACGATGTATCCCGAAGTTCACACCCTTGCGGATGCTAATCTCCGTTTGGAGCGGTGTGGAGGCACAATGCTCCCCAAGAAGCCACTAGGGCCACCGTAATCTCCTCACGCCCTCGCACAATGCAAGATGCCATGATTCCACTAAGGGACCCTTGAGGGCGGTCACCGAACACATACAAATGGCAACCCTTGGGGGCGGTCACCGAACCCGTACACTTTGGCAACCCTTGGGGGCGGTCACCAGTACCCGTCAAATTGCTCGGGGCGATCTCCACAACCTAATTGGAGACCCCGACGCTTGCCCGGAGCTTTACACCACAATGATTGAGCTCCGAACACCAGCAACCATCTAGGGCACCCAAGCACCCAAGAGGAACAAGCTCAAGGGTACCAAGCACCCAAGAGTAATAAGCTTCTCAACTTGTAACTTCCACGTATCACCATGGAGAACTCAAACCGATGCAACAAATGCAATGGCAAGGGCACACGGAATGCCACTCAAGCTCTCTTGCCCGATATCTCTCCCTAGCCACTCAAACTTGTTGATTTGCTAGGGATTGAAGGAGGAGACCTAGATCCACACTTCCACCAAAGGATATTTTCTTCCCCATACTTTCTTGTGTGGATTTTGTTACTCTTGGGTGTTTGAGCACCCTAGACGGTTGAGGTCACCTCAGAGCCACATTCCATTGTGGTGAAGCTCCATGGTTTCGTTGGGAGCCTCCAATTCAGTTGTGGAGAGAGCCCCAACCTTGTTTGTAAAGGTCGGGTCGCCGCCTTCAAGGGCACCAATAGTGGAATCACTGCATCTCGCATTGTGTGAGGCCTTGAGGAGAATACGGTGGCCCTAGTGGCTTCTTGGGGAGCATTGTGCCTCCACACCGCTCCAACGGAGATGTACTTCCCTTCAAAAGGAAGGAACTTCGGTAACACATCCTTGTCTTCGCCGGCTCCACTCTTGGTTATCTCGTACCTTTACTCGTGCAAGCTTATTTGTGTTATATCCCTTGCTTGCTTGTGTGCTTATTGTGTTTGCATCATATAGGTTGCTCACCTAGTTGCATATCTAGACAACCTACTTTGATGCAAAGTTTAAATTGGTAAAGAAAGGCTAAAAATTGTTAGTTGCCTATTCACCCCCCCCCCCTCTAGTCAACTTTATCGATCCTTTCAAGGGTGCTCTCTAGTAAACTCGTGAAAGGTCTTGGAGTATGACGCATAAACTCCACCCACGGGGAAGACCCACGATAGCCTAGTATCAGTCAAGGCTTTGTGTGAAGTTGGATTAGCCAAAAACTTGCAGTTCAAGGCCCAGTCCACTATTCAAGTTGCTTACTAGTATAGCATAGAGTTCTAGGTGGAAGTTCAACTTAACAATCTCCACTGCAGTACCGGTATATAAAACAGTGTTTTGGAACCAAAGGCAAATTATGTGTGCCTCTGAGATCTGGTGGGGATTGCTTAGTCTATTTTGGGACGGCCCAATAGCAATTTCAAAAATTCATAATAAATCCTAGAGGCCCACTTGGCCCATTCGTGTAAGGCAAGGGGTGCTACTAAAGTTTAGTCCCGTATTGCTAGTTTGGTGGGAGTTGGACCTCCTTATAAGGGAGGTTGTTTTCTGATACGTCTCCAACGTATCTATAATTTATGAAGTATTCATGCTATTATATTATTTGTTTTGGATGTTTATGGGCTTTGCTAAACACTTTTATATTATTTTCGGGACTAACCTATTAACCGGAGGCCCAGCCCAAATTGTTGTTTTTTTGCCTATTTCAGTGTTTCGAAGAAAAGGAATATCAAACGGAGTCCAAACGGAATGAAACCTTTGGGAGAGTTATTTTTGGCACGAAAGCAATCCAGGAGACTTTGAGTAGACGTCAGGGAAGCTTTGAGGAAGCCACGAGGCAGGGAGGCGCGCCCTACCCCCTGGGCGCGCCCCCACCCTCGTGGGCCCCTCGTGGCTCCCCTGACCGACTTCTTTCGCCTATATATGTCCATATACCATAAAAACATCGGGGAGCAGAATAGATCGGGAGTTCCGCAGCCAGAAGCCTCCGTAGCCACTGAAAACCAATCTAGACCTGTTCTGGCACCCTGCCGGAGGGGGGAATCCCTCTCCGGTGGCCATCTTCATCATCCCGGCGCTCTCCATGACGAGTAGGGAGTAGTTCACCCTCGGGGCTGAGGGTATGTACCAGTAGCTATGTGTTTGATCTCTCTCTCTCGCTCTCTCGTGTTCTTGATTCGTCACGATCTTGATGTATCGCGAGCTTTGCTATTATAGTTGGATCTTATGATGTTTCTCCACCCTCTACTCTCTTGTAATGGATTGAGTTTTCCTTTTGAAGTTATCTTATCGGATTGAGTCTTTAAGGATTTGAGAACACTTGATGTATGTCTGCACGTGCTTATCTGTGGTGACAATGGGATATCATGTGATCCACTTGATGTATGTGTTGGTGATCAACTTGCGAGTTTCGTTACCTCGTGAACTTATGCATAGGGGTTGGCACACGTTTTCGTCTTGACTCTTCATTAGAAACTTTGGGGCACTCTTTGAAGTACTTTATGTTGGTTGAATAGATGAATCTAAGATTGTGTGATGCATATCATATAATCATACCCACGGATACTTGAGGTGACATTGGAGTATCTAGGTGACATTAGGGTTTTGGTTGATTTGTGTCTTAAGGTGTTATTCTAGTACAAACTCTATGATAGATCGATCTGAAAGAATAACTTTGAGGTGGTTTCATACCCTACAATAATCTCTTCGTTTGTTCTCCGCTATTAGTGGCATTGGAGTGACTCTTTGTTGCATGTTGAGGGATAGTTATATGATCCAATTATGTTATTATTCTTGAGAGAACTTGCACTAGTGAAAGTATGAACCCTAGGCCTTGTTTCCTAGCATTGCAATACCGTTTACGCTCATTTTTAACGCTTGCTACCTTGCTGTTTTTATATTTTCAGATTACAAAAACCTTCATCTACCATCCATATTGCACTTGTATCACCATCTCATCGCCAAACTAGTGCACCTATACAATTTACCATTGTATTGGGTGTGTTGGGGACACAAGAGACTCTTTGTTATTTGGTTGCAGGGTTGTTTGAGAGAGACCATCTTCATCCTACGCCTCCCATGGATTGATAAACCTTAGGTCATCCACTTGAGGGAAATTTGCTACTGTCCTACAAACCTCTGCACTTGGAGGCCCAACAACGTCTACAAGAAGAAGGTTGTGTAGTGGACATCATTTTCCCACATGTATGAGCATGAGAACAAGAGGGACATTCACATGCGCTCCTCCTCTGTCGCTCATCTCGCCATGCCACGCCTCATCACGCGCGCTGCGCCGCCCCGCGAGTTGCGCGAATGAGGCGAGCTGATGTCTAAATTAAAGAGAGGTCTGTTGCTATTCCGTACGTTCTCATGCTCTTTCTGTTTGAAGTTCTGCCACAGTTTTTTGCTCTAGTGTCTACTCTAGATATGTTCGGTTCTAGTTCATATATGCATATGCTATTTACCTTCTCTTTGTCTTGCATGACTTGTTTTATCTCTATTATAATAGTCACGCCTTATCTAGTATTTCTGTTAATAAATTCATTTGGTAATTGCTCATATTTTCAACATGACCTGCCACTAGACAGGCATGCCAGATCCCTTGGCATGGGGCACTTGAGTTGTCCTCTCAGACATGAGCGGCGGAGCGCGGCGAGGACATGTGATGTGATGAGGTGTTGCAGCTACCCTTTCTCTCTCTCTCTCTCGCTCTCTCTCTCTCTCTCTCTTTCGGATCACCGGTGTGTCTCCAACAAGCGGCACAGGTCTTACGAACGATAGAGCTCTGGGTGCCATGGCAGGAGGCAACGCTAGAGTGGCATGCACAGTGGTTCATGTGCGAGACTAACCAGTACGGCATGGCTCGATAGGATGGCCAACTTGCTTGTGCGTGGATGATGGCAAGGTGACGCGACTGTGGCTATGGAATGAGCGTCCTCGTGCCAATTTGCATGATTGCCTAATGGAGGCGGCAGCTCTACACGGGATTCGGTGACATGAGATGGTGGAGCATCGATGACCTGGTCGAGTGTGAGGTCAAGGATCAGGCGGCGCGAGCACCTGGTACACCTCAGCGACATTCACTACAGAGTTGACTACAATGAATGACACACTAGAGAAGTAGAGAAGCAACACCATCAAGAACCGACTGGACAGTTGAAAGGGAACCACCGGAGCAACGGCCACCCCTTAAACTATGACCAATCACATGTAAGGAGTGGCGACCTAGGCGGCGATCCGGCGAACAGCCAACATGCGCACTAAGACCCACCATAGACCCAACAAGAGAGGCAAAACTGTGCCCAATTCAGAAGAGGAAACCACTGTTTATACACAAACGCACAACCCAAAATGCTCCTTGAAAGCTGCGACCGCCGTACAAAAGGTACTCTCTAGAAAAATCCAGTCTACTCTAGAACCAACCGCTTAAACGGTTGTCACCTAAGGACCGCCCAGTTACTATGCGGTAGACACAAAGAACTTCGACACCCATCAACCAACCACAGTGCACCGACTTGGATGAAAAGAATAAAGGAAAAAATAGCAAACATGTGACGCACGTCAACAGAAAGTCAGCAGCGGAAGAAATGGCAATGGCCACACATGAAACACACCTCTACCCACCCCCATAATACACGTGTCAATACCAAGAATTCTCCAACATGTTGAAAAAAATCTCAAAAAAGGGGGGAAAATGGATTTCCCACGGGTACATGGTCTTACTTATTTCAATGGAGATAGTAATGGTAGCTAGCCTGTTAGAAATCTAAACTTGATGATGAGGACGATCTCCTTGGCTTGGTGAAGCTTGTGGAAAGCTAAGACTTGTGTTGACATGTTGAAGGATATCACAAACTACAAGGGGTACAATGCAACTGCAACCAATGCTTGGACTTCTCTATGGATAATGCAATGGCAAGGGCACACAGAATGCAACTCAAGCTCTCTTGCCCAATCTCTCTCCCTAGCCACTCAAACTTGTTGATTTGCTAGGGATTGAAGGAGGAGACCAAGATCCACACTTCCACCAAAGGATATTTGCTTCCCCATACTTTCTTGTGTGGATTTTGTTACTCTTGGGTGTTTGAGTACCCTAGACGGTTGAGGTCACCTCAGAGCCACATTCCATTGTGGTGAAGCTCCGTGGTTTCGTTGGGAGCCTCCAATTCAGTTGTGGAGAGAGCCCCAACCTTGTTTGTAAAGGTCCAGTCGCCGCCTTCAAGGGCACCAATAGTGTAACCAGGACATCTCGCATTATGTGAGGGCTTGAGAAGAATACGGTGGCCCTAGTGGCTTCTTGGGGAGCATTGTGCCTCTACACCGCTCCAACCGAGATGTACTTCCCCTCAAAAGGAAGGAACTTCGGTAACACAGCCTTGTCTTCGCCGGCTCCACTCTCGGTTATCTCGTACCTTTACTCGTGCAAGCTTATTTGTGTTATATCCCTTGCTTGCTTGTGTGCTTATTGTGTTTGCATCATATAGGTTGCTCACCTAGTTGCATATCTAGACAACCTACTTTGATGCAAAGTTTAAATTGGTAAAGAAAAGCTAAAAATTGTTAGTTGCCTATTCACCGCCCCCCCCCCCTCTAGTCAACTTTATCGATCCTTTCAAGGGTGCTCTCTAGTAAACTCGTGAAAGGTCTCGGAGTATGACGCATAAACTCCACCCGCGGAGAAGACCCACGGTAGCCTAATATCGGTCAAGGCTTTGTGTGAAGTTAGATTAGCCAAAACTTGCAATTCAAGGCCCAGTCCACTATTCAAGTTGCTTACTAGTATAGCGTAGAGTTCTAGGTGGAAGTTCAACTTAACAATCTCCACTGCAGTACCGGTATATAAAACAGTGTTTTGGAACCAAAGGCAAATTATGTGTGCCTCTGAGATCTGGTGGGGATTGCTGGAATTTAGTCTACTTTGGGACGACCCAATAGCAATTTCAAAAATTCATAATAAATCCTAGAGGCCCACTTGGCCCATTCGTGTAAGGCAAGGGCTACTACTTAAGTTTAGTCCCATATTGCTAGTTTGGTGGGAGTTGGACCTCCTTATAAGGGAGGTTGTTTTCTGATACGTCTCCAACGTATCTATAATTTATGAAGTATTCATGCTATTATATTATTTGTTTTGGATGTTTATGGGCTTTGCTAAACACTTTTATATTATTTTCGGGACTAACCTATTAACCGGAGGCCCAGCCCAAATTGTTGTTTTTTTGCCTATTTCAGTGTTTCGAAGAAAAGGAATATCAAACGGAGTCCAAACGGAATGAAACCTTCGGGAGAGTTATTTTTGGAACGGAAGCAATCCAGGAGACTTGGAGTAGACATCAGGGAAGCTTCAAGGAAGCCACGAGGCAGGGAGGTGCGCCCCCCACCCTCGTGGGCCCCTCGTGGCTCCCCTGACCGACTTCTTTCGCCTATATATGTCCATATACCCTAAAAACATCGGGGAGCAGAATAGATCGGGAGTTCCGCCGCCAGAAGCCTTCGTAGACACCGAAAACCAATCTAGACCCATTCCGGCACCCTGCCGGAGGGGGGAATCCCTCTCCGGTGGCCATCTTCATCATCCCGGCGCTCTCCATGACGAGGAGGGAGTAGTTCACCCTCGGGGCTGAGGGTATGTACCAGTAGCTATGTGTTTGATCTCTCTCTCTCTCTCTCTCTCTCGTGTTCTTGATTCGGCACGATCTTCATGTATCGTGAGCTTTGCTATTATAGTTGGATCTTATGATGTTTCTCCCCCCTCTACTCTCTTGTAATGGATTGAGTTTTCCCTTTGAAGTTATCTTATCGGATTGAGTCTTTAAGGATTTGAGAACACTTGATGTATGTCTTGCATGTGCTTATCTGTGGTGATAATGGGATATCACGTGATCCACTTGATGTATGTGTTGGTGATCAACTTGCGAGTTCCGTTACCTCGTGAACTTATGCATAGGGGTTGGCACACGTTTTCGTCTTGACTCTTCGGTAGAAACTTTGGGGCACTCTTTGAAGTACTTTTGTGTTGGTTGAATAGATGAATCTGAGATTGTGTGATGCATATCGTATAATCATACCCACTGATACTTGAGGTGACATTGGAGTATCTAGGTGACATTAGGGTTTTGGTTGATTTGTGTCTTAGGGTTTTGGCGAGGACATGTGATGTGATGAGGTGTTGCAGCTACCCTCTCTCTCTCTCTCTCTCTCGGATCACTGGTGTGTCTGCAACAAGCGGCACAGGTCTTACGAACGATAGAGCTCTGGGCGCCATGGTAGGAGGCAACACTAGAGTGGCATGCACAGTGGTTCATGTGCGATACTAACCAATACGGCATGGCTCGATAGGATGGCCAACTTGCTTGTGCGTGGATGATGGCAAGGTGACGCGACTGTGGCTATGGAATGAGCGTCCTCGTGCCAATTTGCATGATTGCCTAATGGAGGCGGCAGCTCTACACGAGATTCGGTGACATGAGATGGTGGAGCGTCGATGACCTGGTCGAGTGTGAGGCCAAGGATCAGGCGGCGCGAGCACCTGGTACACCTCAGCGACATTCACTACGGAGTTGAATGCAATGATTGACACACTAGAGAAGTAGAGAAGCAACACCATCAATAGCCGACTGGACAGTTGAAAGGGAACCATCGGAGCAACATCCACCCCTTAAACTACGACCAATCACATGTAAGGAGTGGCGACCTAGGCGGCGATCCGGTGAACAGCCAACATGCGCACTAAGACCCACCATAGACCCAACAAGAGAGGCAAAACTGTGCCCAATTCAGAAGAGGAAACCACTGTTTATACACAAACGCACAACCCAAAATGCTCCTTGAAAGCTGCGACCGCCGTACAAAAGGTACTCTCTAGAAAAATCCAGTCTACTCTAGAACCAACCGCTTAAACGGTTGTCACCTAAGGACCGCCCAGTTACTATGCGGTAGACACAAAGAACTTCGACACCCATCAACCAACCACAGTGCACCAACTTGGATGAAAAGAATAAAGGAAAAAATAGCAAACATGTGACGCACGTCAACAGAAAGTCAGCAGCGGAAGAAATGGCAACGGCCACACATGAAGCACACCTCTACCCACCCCCATAATACACGTGTCAATACCAAGAATTCTCCAACATGTTGAAAAAAATCTCAAAAAAGGGGGAAAATGGATTTCCCTCGGGTACATGGTCTTACTTATTTCAATGGAGTTAGTAATGGTAGCTAGCATGTTAGAAATCTAAACTTGATGATGAGGACGATCTCCTTGGCTTGGTGAAGCTTGTGGAAAGCTAAGACTTGTGTTGACATGTTGAAGGATATCACAAACTACAAGGGGTACAATGCAACTGCAACCAATGCTTGGACTTCTCTATGGATAGAGTTCGTTGACTTAAATTCTTGATGCATGCAAGTATTTTGCCCCAAGTCTCCTCCTAGCACGACAGATGTGGGTATCTATAAGACATCAGAATGTCATAGACAGATGCAACCACCATATACAATATGGGTTAAAAACATTCCCTCCTTCCTTATTTACGTGGCACATGAGTATTTCAAGGACCAACTCTGATCATTAATTTAACCAAAAAAGGTGATTACATGTCACAAAAATTATATCATTCAATTCATATGTGTTGCTACAAACTGTAAGAAAGGCGAGGAGTTAAGTGACAGGCTCAGGATATCATCAAAAGACATTAGTGTCATGTGGACTTTGTGAAATTCACGATTAAAAAGAACAAAAATACAACAAAGGTCATGTGGCAAACGTTGGAGAATCTTAAGATACCATGGTAGGTTATTTGTAGGACACAACATTTCAAATGTAGAAACATAGGAGAGTGAACATTAGTATGTTGACTGCACATGATCGTGGACGGGAAAGAGGACAATGACTATAATCACTGTCGAATTACAAACTGGTCACTCTCTTATTTTGTGATATAACATGATTTTGTGTTGGAGCCGTATTTCTGCATTTGTTATTTGTGCCTTTTGTAAGTGTTGGTATCACTCTCACATGAAAGTAGTACTTAATGTGTTTATTTGTGTTAGTCCCACATGTGAGTAAAGGTACATTTGTTTATTTATATCTTTTGGAAGTTTTTTAAATCCTTTTTGAAAGGTTGCTAGTCTCACATGTGTGTGGGTAAAAGTGCATTTGTTTATTTTTAAGCTTGTTGGTCTCACATGTGGACTCACCACCAACTCCAAACATTATAAGTAGGAAAGATCATAGGGTAAGAAGCGGCTACATATCTCACTTATAAGCATCACAATAAGACATTGTGTATATAGCATTTTTTAGAAATGCAAGTGTGATGACATATCTTTTTCACAATGCCTCTGGATGTCAACTTAAATAGATAATACACTTTATAATGACACACTTCAACTGAATGTAATTATAACTCACAATCAAAATATGAGAGAAACTCTATATGATGAATGCCTTCGATAGTGTACCAGTATGTGCAATGGTCCGACGTAGCATAGAAAAACCGCCAGGCAAAAACCCGTACCTTAGGGGGAGCAGGGCGCATCCATATAGTATTCCAGATGACACGACGACCATCCGGTCCCCTTCTCGATGCGCTCGCCGATGGACGCTCGCACCCGTCCATGGTGAAGTGGTGAGCCGATCGAAAGGAGAACACGCTGGGTTCACATGTAAACTAAAGGGTTACAAAACACACATAAAAGCTATAGGGATAGTTGTTTGGATGGAAACACAGGAAAGAAACACCGGGCAGACGCCTCGACCCTACGCTATTGAGTCTATAAAAGAGGCCCGAATATATGTTCAAATTCTTATGAGATAAAAGAGTAGGAATTCAAATGCCACTATTCCTTTGATTCAAAGGGAAGCTCCAGTATGCGAGCGACGACAACTACGCTTCTGTGACTTGTTCTGGCGGCTGCGGCGATGGTCGTTTGGTGACACAAGATCTCAATACAATTTGTATTATATTTGGCATATTTTGTACTTCTGGTGAACCTTGATCGTTGCTCGGACGAGGAACGCCTACCTATGATCATGTCTCTCCGACGAGACTGGCATGTACGAGACGAGGTGTATCATGAGAAGCCTACGCCCCCTATAGCAGCATCAAGTAGATTCTTATCCAGCTACATCCACACATTACTCAACATCAAGCAGCTCCCTAATGCAGGGGAGACAATAGTCGACTACATCAGGTATCGAACTAGGAACAACCCACATAAAATGTTGTCGGGCGGTAGCAGTACCAAAGAGCGTTGGATTAAATCCCCCTTGGGATGGGTAAAGCTTAACATAGATGGCTCTTGGCAAGAGGAGGGCACAAGAGGTGTCGGCATGATCCTGCGGGATCACACAGGCGCAACTATCTTTGCTTCGTGCAGATCCATTCAGAGATGCACTAATGCTTTGGAAGCTGGAGTAGCAGCTTTGCTAGAAGGTTTAAACCTGGCGCTTGCTCATAGTCCGAACAAACTCATAGTGGAAACAGATTGCTCTAGATTGCCAGTAGCGGCCCTGGTAGGAGATGCCAGACAACTTTTACACTCAGTCGTTAGCATGATTTTAGTTTGGTTAACCGTGAGCAAAATAAAGTTCCTCATATCCTAGCCTAGTTATTACGACGCTCTTCGCCTAAAACTGCGGTTTGGTTGCATTGTGTGCCCGATGAGATTGACCTTTTGTGTCGGTAGGATTGTAAGGCCAACTCCACCGTGTGATCCATTTCTACCCCAAATGATCTGTTTGTGTCCGTTTGAGGTAAAACGGACAAATCAAACGATCCAACGCATGAGAGCATACGGACGTTTTGTCCGGCCCATGTCCGCTTTTACCCCATTTTCAGACCAAAGTTGCTCTAGGTTTGGGGCCAAAGCGGACAGAAAGCGGACGCCTTTGCGTCCTCGTCGTCCGCCTGTGTCCGTCTCGACCCCACATGTCACTCTCTCCTTTTCTGTACCTGGCCCACCATGTGCACCCACGACCACAACGTATGGGGTGAAAATGGGGTAGTAGCACTGCGAGCAGCGAGTTTGTGCGGCCTCTGTCCGCCGTTTGTTCTCCTTATTTCTACCCCATACGGACAAAATCCGGATAAAATGGGTATAGATTTAGGGTCGTGCGGTAGAGTTGGCCTAATGGCTCTGCTTGATTGATGAAAGTTTCCCTTTTGAAAAAAAACCTTTGAGTAATTTTCAGAACAAAAAAGGCAATCCTTAGAATTTTTCCCTAGAAAAAGGCAGTCCTTAGATTATTTCTCCCAAGAAACCTATATACACAGTTTGATTTATTTTTTGAGAAAATATATAGGAGTATACAGTTTAAAGAGGGCCTGGGTTCCTCCAGCAGTCCTCTCCTTTTTGGCGGCCCAGCAAGCAAACCAATGGCCATCCCCAAACCCTACGTCCCTATCGCTGGAGCCCGATTCCCTCCTGCCTGCCTGCCTCCTAGCCGCCACTTTCTGCTCGGTGCCGACGAAGACCCCGAAGACACAACCGAGAACGAAAACTGACGCGGGGCGCGCGCCCCCATATTTCAGACACCGCGCCGCGCCCCCGGGCCCCGCGAGCGCCGAGCGGACACCTTTTTGCGGCCGCCCCCCTCCCCTCCGGGATATTATCGACCTCCCACCCCCCCTCGCTTCCGGACGCGCCGCCATCGCCATGGGCTTCCAGGACGCGCCCAGCGGGAGCGGCGGCGCCGGGAACCTGTCCCTCGCCAGCGTCGGCTTCGCCGGCGCCGGGGTCGGGGTGGGGGTCGGGGCCAAGGGGGCCGCCTCCAGCGGCGGCGGATACAAGGAGCTCCTCGTCATGGCGCTGCCCAAGGACGACGGCCTCGACGCCGCCAAGGTCATCGGCGCCGGGCTGCCGGACGTCGGGGAGGCCTTCAGGGTAAGCATGCCCCTCCCATCCGAGAGTCTATTAGGCTGCCGCTGCTGTTCGTAGCCTGCTGGATGTTCCCATCTGCTTAAACGGGCGGATGGCGAATGGTTCCCCCCCACTGGACGGATGCGCTCGCTTGCTTCGGTTTAGTTAGGGCCGTAGACGCAGCGATACCAAATCTTGTTTGAATTCTGACCTGTTTGGCGCAGAGCGGAGCGCATGAACTGTGCGAAAATATCTGCTGAGGATATTTTACAGGGGGATATTCTGCCCTGACGTCCAAAGTAGCTGCTGAATCTGCTTCTCCGTTTAATACAATTTGCAGATTCGTTTCAGAGTTGTTTGTTTCCTATCCCACCAGTGCACCCAGGAAACATGTCTAATCTCAGTATTTGTCATTATTCATCTTTTCGTTTGACTCGTGCATGAACAAAACCTTTTTTTAGCTTACTTTTCTTTGCGCCTTTTCGTTCCTTTTCTGTGGATGCGTGTTACTATTGTTAGGACCATGCTTATTAGACCAATCAATGCGCATGAATCCTGTCGGCCGAATGGAGTAAGTATCAATACAAATTACTGCATGACTTTTGGTACTAATTTGTAGGCCCGGGATAGGCTACAATTGGGAAATAATATTCAGAACTTAAAAGCTGAGACCATTTGCCCCTTCTTACACCTTTTGCTGTGGAGAATGAGAATCTGCAAGAGGAAAGAATGAGCTAGGTTCAAAAGGCGGAAGAGAATATGAAAGCCTCGCGCACTATCATTTCAAATTGCCATTTTATTTTAACATTAGAATGAGTCAACTAGTTTTATACGCTTAGGTAACTTGAGAAAAGATTTTTGGTTGTGTTAGGAATATTCTCTGGGTTTGAACAAAGGCAAACATATGGAACAACATTTACCCTTCGGCACTTGTAATTTTCCGTGGTATAAATTTATGTATCTGGAGGCGTGCACATGTAATATTTGCAATTAGTTGTTCCAACTACCAAACTGAAATGTGTAACTGGACATGGATTTGTGAGTGATTGTCTTGACATGTTCTTTTTTCCAATCCACTGCAGACATTTTTTAGAAGTAGAGAGATTAGAGAATTTGCCAGTGGGGCGTTAGCTGGTGCTATGTCCAAAGCTGTTCTTGCTCCCCTTGAGACTATCAGGTAACCATCTTACCGTCTTTACTCGCGCAGTTTCATTTATTTACTCATCATGAAGTCTGGTACTCCGGTGTGATTTTTACACCTAACGTGCTGATCCTTGATGGTGTAAGCTTGGTTTTTAGCTTACTTTCTGATCTGGGGCTGATGCACACACTTGGGAGTTCAGATGTGATGCCAGAAATCAGTGCTCCAGCTAACTGGCCTTAGCATGATATTTCTTTTACACTCGTGTGTTCTCTTTCTTTTCAAGTTCTTCACTAAAGAACTTGGGTGTCGTGAACTATAGTTGATCCAGTAACCAGTTTGAGAAAGTTGACTGGAAACTGAGTACTAAATCTCTAAACTCAAAACAACCTTTGCAGACAAGTTAAGTTCCAGGACACCGTCTTACTGATATGCTACAAAACTACAAGGCTGCTGAGTTGGCTATTGGACTTCAAACTTATGTTTTTCTACACAATTTCTCACTGTATTACTCTAACTCTCAGCCTCCATTTAATCTAAAAGTGTAGACCTTCTACTTGCAAGAACATAATAATCACATTCTCATGTATAAACATGTTACTTTATGCAGTGCATATCCAAATTAGTCTCTAAATGTTATAGATGCGGTATTCTTGGTAGTATCCTATGCCTGCCTTTCTGAGATATTTGTGAAAATTTATTTCAGCTGAGTTTTTGGGTGTTGAAAGTTGAGAGTTGAAATATGAGTATGACATTATATGCTGAAGTTGAATGCTAATTTGCTCACATATCTTAATGGAGTTCTATAGTCATATAATGTTATGTATAGATCAAAATGAAGGAATGGTCGCATAATATCATGGTATTCATTTATTTCAGGACAAGAATGGTTGTAGGCGTAGGATCCAGACATATCGCTGGCAGTTTTGTGGAGATCATGGAACATAATGGGTGGAGAGGGCTTTGGGTGGGCAATACAATCAACATGATCCGCATTATTCCCACTCAAGCAATTGAGCTTGGAACATTTGAGTATGTCAAAAGGGGCATGAAGTCAGCACAAGAGAAATGGAAAGAGGATGGATGCCCAAAGATACAGCTTGGTAATATGAAAATCGATATTCCACTCCACTTGTTATCTCCAGTTGCTATTGCTGGTGCGGCTGCTGGAATTGCTGGTACATTGATGTGCCATCCTCTTGAAGTAATTAAGGTAATTGCTGAACTGATTCAATGTTGAAGCGAAAACTTAAAACTATTTTTCCAGCCATATATTAAGTTGTTCCATCACACTCTACTTGTGTATCATATTGTTTATGTTCTATGGCAGGATCGCCTGACCGTGGATCGAGTGACTTATCCTAGCATTAGCATTGCCTTCAGCAAGATATATCGAACTGAAGGTATCAGAGGTCTCTATTCTGGCCTCTGCCCGACACTAATTGGCATGCTTCCTTACAGCACATGCTACTACTTTATGTACGACACAATCAAGACCTCATACTGCCGCCTACATAAGAAGAAATCCTTGAGCCGTCCTGAGCTACTAATTATCGGAGCTCTGACAGGTAAAGGATTCAGCACTGCCTGCAACTAGCTTCATTCAGTTACCAATTGAAATATCTTAAAATTCACTATGAATCTACATAAGAAGCGGAATTTCAGTTGCTGCCCAAACAACTACTTGGAACTCGAGGGTAGTAAACAGGCATCACATTTTCCTCGTCGTTTCTGCATGCAGGTCTGACGGCGAGCACGATCAGCTTCCCCCTGGAGGTGGCGAGGAAGCGGCTCATGGTAGGCGCCCTGCAGGGGAAGTGCCCGCCCAACATGGTGGCGGCCCTGTCAGAAGTGATCCGGGAGGAGGGCCTCCTGGGGATCTACCGCGGGTGGGGGGCGAGCTGCCTCAAGGTGATGCCGAATTCGGGCATCACCTGGATGTTCTACGAGGCGTGGAAGGACATCCTCCTGGGCGAGAAGGACAAGCACCTCGACTAGCCGACGACGACGAAACAGCCCTTAGGCGACTGGGCCGAGGATGATGAGTTACTGAACAAACAGACAGTGCTAGGCGTTGCTGTGGTGGAATAATGTTGTGTGGGGGTTCTGATCCTTTCCCAGTTTTCGAATCCCCCACCTCTGCCTGTGCCGAACGGTTAGATTAGGAGGGACGCGCCGGTGCGATTGCTGTCTGGCCGATGATGAGTGGAAGCATTTGTGTTTGCTGCTCCTTCGCTAATTTGGGATGCATGGTTGCGCATGGTACTATTCGTCAACCACTTTCAGGATGGTTGATTACAGATTGAAAACGAGGGCATGTTTCTGTGTGCTCCATTTCTCCATCATCCTCGTCAGTATTCTGCCTTGTATTCTGGCGTGAGCCGTCAGTATTCTACTCCTTGTATTCTTTTGTCAGCCGGCAGCGTAAGGCCCCTCCTAATGCGTAGGTGCTTAGATCAGATTGTGGTGCTTATTGCATAATAAAAATGATTCAACGACTCTGCATAGGCGCTTATCTTCTTGTTTAATTTAATTAGTTGTCTAACTGTAAATTGTGTTTTCCTGTAGGAGTTCACTGCAAGTACAAAGCATCTTAGTCATAATAAAAATTATACCAAAATTTGAGACCCCAAAAGGACCACTATTGTGACCAAAAATGTGCCGTTGTCGTCGCTCCCATACCAGAGCCGGCTTAGCTTGTCAATGGCAGTCGTCGCCATTGAACCCTTCATAGATCTAAGATCTCATCACATGCGAGAAACCCTAACCTCATCCTCCCAAGGAGATGGCAAAATCTACGCGTCGACTATGTCCAAACAGACGAACTCAAGAAGGATCGGAGCCCAGAAGACAAATTCAAAGAAGCGCCGTCATCCACAGCGCCGCACCTGCGAGGACTAAAAAACCCTAACCTAATATGCTAACCGAAGCAAAGGAGGCACCAGAACCCCCCTCCTTGCCACCAGCAACAGAGGCACTGGAGTGAAGGCATTGGGATCCTCCTCCCTGTCACCGGCCACCGAAGCGGTAGGCACACCAGAACCCCCCTCCTTGCCACCAGCCACAGAGGCACTGGAGTGAAGGCATTGGGATCCTCCTCCTTGTCACCAGCCACCGAAGCGGTAGGCACACCAGAACCCCCCTCCTTGCCACCAGCCACAGAGGCACTGGAGTGAAGGCATTGGGATCCTCCTCCCTGTCACCAGCCACCGAAGCGGTAGGCACACCAGAACCCCCCTCCTTGCCACCAGCCATAGAGGCACTGGAGTGAAGGCATTGGGATCCTCCTCCCTGTCACCAGCCACCGAAGCGGTAGGCACACCAGAACCCCCCTCCTTGCCACCAGCCACAGAGGCACTGGAGTGAAGGCATTGGGATCCTCCTCCCTGCCACCAGCCACCGAAGCGGTAGGCAGAGGGGAGATGAATCCATGAGCTTGTCAGTGAAGCCTAGAGTTTGCCCTAATCGTCTAGGGTTAGGGGAGGAAAACAAGAGGATTTTTTACCTACTTTGACAGCCTTAGCACCTCCGTCCTTTCAGACGCCAGGTGGCTCCTGGTCACATGCCTCACACCTGCACGCAGGGAGGTGCTTGGCGCACAAAGGAGAATAGGATCAGCGAAGGTAAACCTACAGCGCAATAACTGGAAAAGAGAAAAACAGAGCAAACGCTGGGAAACGCAGGGTCAGCAAATCACATCACCAAGCAGGTCTAGACATGTATACTCTACCACACCACCATTCTGGAAAATCTCTATGAGCAGCCACACGACACGATCACCATCACTCAATCATCCTAGCATAACTACACCCAGACACGGGCGACAAAGACTATCTGTACGATCTGGAGTCAGTTATGTTCAGACTGCTGAAAAGCACCATTGCCGCCCCTTTTTTTCCCGCATTCTCCACTGACAGGGTCGACCTGGGGTGGCCGGCACTCTTTCCGTGAAGGATCCGGGTAGTCTTCGGTTCAGGCTTTCTTCTGGGAGCCCGGCGGCGCAGCACCTGAAAATGTCGGGCGCAGCAAACAAGTTAAATGCAGCTAGAAACACAGGCCAAGAGAAAGCTCGACACAAGCAACACCCGTTGCATTGCCCACGAGACGGTGCCAGAATTTCCAGTGGCATACAAGAAATCGTTTCATGGCAGTATGGTTGACAAGAGTTGACAGAGGAACGTACCATCACCAGAGAACTGCTCGATTCGGCTGGCGATATGCTTGCCGTAGGTGTACTTCCTCAGCGCTTGCAAGTGACCCTTCATACGACTGACAAGAGCATCCCTCTGTTGTCCATTGCATGTTTCAAGTATCTTCTGAACCACATAATTAGCAAACTGGTCCTTCATCATCACCTACAAACAAGCATCATGACATTGCATGTCAATCCTGGATTAAATTGAATGAGCAAAACTGTAGCCTATAACTACTTAAACATAAAAATCAGCATACAAGTGAACATGATTACTTCTTTGTTAGAACAGAAGGGAACAGAATTACTGATACTACTGCCAAGCAGTGACAGTCAAGAGTATGGCCACACAGTATCTGAAGAGATCAAGAGAACCATTTCTTATTTTCCTATGAATCACTAATTTATGTTTTATGTCTAGATTCTTGAACTCATACTGCCTGTTGATGTTTTTACATGGAAGGTGTCTGCTTGCTCTTTTACCCGGAGTTTAGGCATTTGCCAAGTTTTGACCAAACTAGATGTCAGCTATTTAACCATGAAAACATAGAAAGCCAACATTCATCGTACGTACCAGCAAATAATTATTTCCCTCAGTCTGTTCCAGAATCTTCTTGATCAAAAGATCCCGCTCTGCTACATCCCCATGTTGGAAACACTTCTCTATGACATTAGATGCAAATTTGTTTTGGCTCATGGACACGACCTGCCTAGCCAATTTACTGATGATTTGGCTCCTTTCATGCGCTTTTCCTTTCTCCAAAACATGCTGCAAAAGAGCAGTGTTATAACAGAAGTAATATGTACTGTATGTTTGCTGGACTCAACATCAGTGATTATACAGGCTCACGACCTCACGTGGGAACAAATCTTTGCGTAGATTAACACACAACTACCAAATACAATGGGATCAGAAAAGGACCAAATATCTAAGTTCGTCAGCTAGACCATATCCTCCATTGAATTATTTTCTGTCCAGACATCTGTGTAAACGAGATTACAGTATAGACTGCAAAGAAAATTCACCTGTGTGACATAATTTCCATACTGATCTTGTGCCAGGATGCAAGTGGACTGCAAGATTTCATCTATTAAACCATCTGAACCATTGCTGCAATGCTCGAGGATTCTCTGCCAAATGGACAAAAGAAGTTGAACACACACAAATGATGCAAGAATAATACAAACTACCATTATCAATTTACCTGAATAACACGACAACCATATGGATGCATGGCTAGGGTGGCAACTTGTCCCTGAAAAGCCGACACCACAAAGCCAATATGCTCCACAGGGACACACTCAACACACTTCTGTATAACATGATTCCCATTTTGGTCGCGAACACATTCTAGAACATGTCCATCAAGCTCACGAACAAGTTCTATTTTTTGATCAAGCTCAATTGCTTCAAGGGCCTGCGATATTAACAGTAAAGAAGGCAAACAAAAATCCAACAGTGAGAGCATAATATTAAGGACTGACACTAATTCATGAGAAATGATACAACACAAGAACATACAACCAGGCATTGGCTACTGATAAAATCTAAGATACCTCTACAAATGTTTGGCTTGTGGCCCTCAGCTTTTTAGCTCTACGGTTTTTATCTGTAATTACTCAACTCAGCGATGATACAACACAAAAACATACAACCCGGCATTGGCTACTGATAAAATCTAAGATAATTCTACAAATTTGGCATGCAGTCCCCAGCCTTATAGCTCTACGGGTTTTATCTGTAATCACACTCAGTTCAGGGATGATTTCTCACCTTATTTATTCTTCATCTTTCTTGGAAGAGAAGTTTCACTATATCCGTTAAAAAAATCAAATGATCCAAAGCAGAGTGAGTTTTGTAGGACGTTAGCTAACATCCACGCCAGTTATCAACAAGCACATGGCATCACGAACTTTTGTTCCTTAATAAAGTTTGATCGTGTTTCACCTTCAACATATACTGATCAACTAATAACTAGCCAGCCAGGAACAAAAATTGCATCCTGATTACCATGCACAATACGAAAACGTGGCATATGATATTCAAGTTAAAATAGTCGTATGACTTGATGAAGATCACTTACTGCACAAAGTTTTCTCAACATAAATGGGAGAAACAATCTAACAAGCCGTGCTAATATGCTAGTATTCAACAACATGTTGGGGTGACATGATTCATCAATAGATAATTGGATATGTATATGTCGTTATGCTGCAATAAATATATATTCCCGCAAAAGCAGTGAAATTACCTTCTGAAATACTCGGCAACCATATATCTGAAGGCTCAAAGTTAACACATGACCAGCAAGCTTTTTGGCAAGGTCTCTTCTCTGCTTACAGTCCCCATGTTCAAACATCTGCAAGGAATAAACAATTCACAATTACTGCTGGTAACAAGGTACAGGTGTGTAATATGCCTTACAGAAAAATCATGCAAGTGTTAATGTGTCATGCCTTGCATAAACAATTTACCAGAAATAATGTATACAAAAAGAGTAGCATACCTTTTGGATCACATAATTTCCAAATACATCAGTCATCAACGATGAAGCATGAGGAAGGATTTCAGCAAACACTAAGGCCTTGTCTTCAGTGCTGCCATTCTCCAGCTTCTGCTGAATGAATCGACTGCCATTTTGGTCAGAGCTGTGATCAAGAACATACAAGCAATTAAAGCCTCAAAACTTTTCATTTGATTATACACATCTGGCGGACAACAAAATAGACAATTAACTCCACAACTAACCTGTATTCCGCTATATGGCCTTTGATGTCAGATAACTCAACCATGTGGGCTTTGTTGGACCTAACTTCACCAACAGAACAGTGTGGACTGGGATCTGATTTCTCCCCCTCTCGCTGCCCTTGAATCCCATGACTAATGCCCATAGTTTTTGATGGGGACTGGAATCCCGGTACACCATTTCTCCTGTCACAAGGATATGTTCCTGATGAAGGTTGGCCATGAGACACCGGAGTTGTAGGATATGGCATTGGTGTACTGATGTAAGGTGAGGTGCCTGGATGATTTCCAACATAACTTCCTTGTTTTCTGGTTGTAGAGGAGCTACAAGCTCCAGTATTTGGAAACTGAACTTTCTGTCCTGACTGGTGCATGATTCCTGGCACAACTTTTTCTGAACCAAAAGGAGCAGTAAAGTTACCTACAAAATTACTACTTGGCCTCACCGTATCATATGGATTTCCAAGACCATAGTGATACATAGATGGTTGCTGGAAATAATGAATGAGGCTAAGATCAGGTACAGATGGTGGCATAGTCACCCCAGGTTGCTCATAAATCTTAAATGGGTTCGAAAATTCAGCTCCTACAGCAATATTTCCTGTTGAAGGAAAACCAGCTAGTCTACCACTAAAGGTCGGAGTAAGAGGAGTATCAAAAGGTGTCATGACAGGAAGCTGAGGAGCAAAGTTAGTCATAAAAGGTGGCAAGAATGAACTAGGCAATCCATGGCCATCAATTCCATATGGGGGCATCAAGACACCAGGTAACTGTGAATTCTGATAATACGGACTCTGTGTATAAAAAGGCGTTGGCATTCCATGCTGGGACATCAACTGAATGTCACCAGAATATAGATTCATATGAGCATGAGAGAAGTTATTCACAAACGGAACTTGAGGAAGATTGATGCCTTGGGGAATCATTTGAGTACGATCACAGTGTGATGAGCTATTCTGCAATAAGACATTGTTCTGCCGCTGTTGCCTAACATGTGCACTACCCTGGGTATCCAGATTAATATTCAGGTTTTTCATACTGGAGTCCACACCATTAAGTATGGCACGCACTGCACCACCAGACTTAATTTCAGTACTCGGATTTCCCTGCTGAGAAGCGCCCATGATATTATTCACAGAACTGGATGAAGTCGAAGGAGATGAAGCTGCGAGACTGTTGCTACTAAGTGTATTTCTCACTGGACTCCCAATAGGTCCACATGGCCGTTGAGGGGTATCTATTGGAAATCCATTCAAATCTGATGACTTGACAATAGCATGTGGAGAATTCATTGATGAGCTGATGCAACAGACAGATTCTTCATCACCAGAATTGGTATTTGAAGGACCAGAAGAATTATTGTACAAATCAGTGCTGCGAGGAAAGTTTTCCTAAATAATAAGCAAACCATCAGTACTAGTTTAAAATGAGGTATCCAAAGTGTCAATCAACAATACATACACTGTCAATCATCAAACAAGTGTGCGCCCGCACACTAAGTTTCTCATTAATTAGAAAAAAAACAAGCCCTTAACCATGATTATAGAACATGATTTACAAGTAACTACTAAGAACTTCCACTTCCAACATCTTTTGCGAATCATAAATAAGTTTTTTTTGGCAGATAGGTAACAGAAAAACATCAATCATGTTAAGCATTTTGGATCTACAGTTGCTATTTCAAAACAAGGCCGAAGTTTGAAATCTTAAATATGACATAAGATATGTATTTTTTTAGGGAACTTAGGATATTTAGTTATGCTTTTACCGAAAAGCCCAGCTGCTACAGTTCTAACTCAAGATTGGAAAAGGATGGTGCAAACTGCAGGTGAATTAGTATCTTGTTACACTGGTTAATCATGAGTTGGATATTTACGCCCACCAAAAGCTCCATTTCTTGTTCATTGTGAAGACATAATGCCTTAAAATTGTGCAGGTGGAATTTAATACTTGATGGATGCAAAATGACATGTAGTTTAATCAAGGTGTTCAAGAAAAACCTTGATGGATGTTGAATGAAGTATTTTGGGAATAAGGAATCATAAGCTTGGTTAATTTATATATGGAACAAACGCAGCAGACCTAGAAGTGCTTAAGGAGTTAATACATGGACAATTTACCTGCATTAAGCCTACAAGTTTTGAGCTGTGACACCCTATGCTAGATGTGCTTTGGTCAGTATGACATCCAGCATCCTCTGCCGAGCTTGAATCTAACTTCGATGAACTGTCATCCTCAGGCTCCTCCTTGTGCGTTGATAGAGTAGAACGATGAGTCAAGGACCTGTCACTGCTGCTGTGATCATATAATGGCCTCCATTCTCCAGCTTTGCTAGACCGGTTCATCAACCTTCTGCTCTCTCTTGAGACAAGCGGTGCAGGAAGCCTTGGGTTCAAATTCACCTTGCAGCCATAATATTTCAAGTATGCCGGATCAGAGCATAGCTCCGACTCTGAACTGACAGCTCCAGAGCTCAAGTTCCTCAATGTGGCCTCAAGGTTCCCACTGTGCTTGCCTATGAGGTGACCAAGTTCAGCCAAAGACCCCTCCATGCTAGGAGGTGCACTCCCACTGCGATCAGGGGCAGCATCCCTCCAGCTTCCATGAATAGCACCACTGTTCATGTCGAATGCCAGCTCCTCTCCTGAAAGACTTGCTGGCGAAAGGTCATATGAACCCAGGTCCTTGCTTGGTTGCCAGTCCGCATCTCCTGTACCTCCAATTAACGGCAGGGCACTCCCTGCGACCATTTTTCTGAACAACAAATGTGACCGTTCAGTGCTGAATTCACAACAAAATTCTGTTATTTAGGGGTGTAAGCATATGCATGCTGCATGAGAAAAAAATCATGCAAAGTGTGAATAAATAAAGGGAACTGCCTATAACTATGGCGGATGTGTTTTTAAAACCACAGTCCACTGTTCAACACGTTGGATCTTCTTTTTTCTCTCCTCAGATCTTCTTCTGCTTGCCTCCTCAATCCAACCTGCATCCATTGTGCCGCTGCCTCCAGCTTATCATGTCGTGCGGCCACCGCCACCACCATCGCTGGATCAAGGGTTCAACCTAGCCAACCCCTATGCCCGGCGCCAAACACCCCTGCCACCGCCAATCTAATCACTAACTCCAGCGAGGTCCCCTCACTCGGCTACGCCTCGCAGTTCACCGGTGTAAGTTCAGCAGCCGCGTGCATTTTTTTGAAAAATGCAGGCGACCGGTAAAAAGAAATTTCAAAATAAATAAATAAATGACAGCCCTTTATCACACAGTTTGTAGTCCAACGCAACAGTAACTTATTGCTCTTTGTGAAAAAATTATGCATATAGTCACCATTGTTAACAAAACTGTCTAATTTTATTAAAAATCTACTACTACGCTACCTATCTGATGCACCCGGAAGTTTCCAACACCACCGAGGGAAAGCACACAGGGAAAAAGAACACGTTCGGCGAAGAGTCGCCATCCTAGGGAGACAGGGTCCGGACGAAGCCGCAGAGCACAATCATCGTAGAAAATGGCGCAAAAACAGCCACGGGGTTGTAAATTCGCCACCTGATCAAGCGCTCGCCTCGCACGGAAACGCGCTCCCGGTTCCAGAAACCAGGGGCGAACCCACCCGCCCGCCTTCGCCAAAAATAGTAGTCCACGAACAATACAACCAAAAAAGAACGGAAATAAAAAACAGCGCCTCTCCCTGACTTCTCTACAGCGCCACAGCGGCCAGCACGGAGACCGCCCCCTTCGAGAACTCGACCAGCGAAGCAATGGCGAAACGCGGACGCGTCGCGTTCCCGGCTTCCCGCCACCCGGAGCCGTACAATTGGGTCGGCGAAAAGAAAAGGCAGAGTCGCTGACCTCGCTTGACCCGGCGGCGACCGGCGCCCGGAACCCTAGGAGGAGCGCCTGCTCCGTCCCTCCCCCGCCCCCTCTTGCTCGCCGGCTCCTCGCCGCGAATGCTTTCCCTCCCTCCCTCCCTCCGCCTCTCTTTCCCTTCCTCTCCTCTGCTTTCTGTTTCCTCAGGCTTTGTGTTGCGCTGGCGCGGAGCCCGAGGGGAGAAGGGGAGAAGGCTCCTTAAACCCTCGGCGGATCCCTTTTACGCCGCGGAATTAGCGCCGAAATCCCGCGGTTGCCCCTGGCGGCCTGCCCAGAGGTTCGTGCGGGGGCGCGATGTGCGGCCGCGATGCGCCGGGCCCACGCCTTGCGCTCTGTTGTACGGTGGGGGTGATTGGCCGTTGTTCCTAGGCGACGGCAGGCCGCCTGCCCCTGCTTAGGTTAGGGCCAGCTAAGCTACGCGTTCCGGGGGAAGCCCCCCCTCCTCCTCCCCGCGCCCGCGTTGCTCGTGGGCTCCGAATGGCCGCGCGGATGCGACGCGATGCGGGGGACCACCACATGCGTGCGGTAGGTGGGGGCACGTTTTTCGTGGGCTCCGGTGACCGCACAGATGTTGCGTGATGCGGGGGACCGACGCTCTCGTGGGCTCCGAGCGGCCTCGCAGATGCGGCGTGATGGGGGGGCCACCGGAGGGTGTTCTCGTGGGCTTCGAGTGGCTGCGCGGATCTGACGTGATGTGGGGACCATCGAAGGGCGTTCTCGTGGGCTTCGAGTGGCCGTGCGGATCTGGCGTGATGTGGGGACCACCGGAGGGCGTTCTCGTGGGCTTCGAGTGGCCGTGCGGATGCGGTGTGATGTGGGGGGCCATCACGTGAGGATGTCGTGTTGTTGATGCGTGATATCTTTCCCTTTTCGATAGTTGTGCTCGATGCTAGAGCCAGCACAGCTAATGGGTGTGCATATTTCCTTATCAATAACAATTTTATTGAGTTTCAAATTTATTGGATGCATATATGTGTATTATGCATGAATAGCCAACGTTTCTTGCAAAAAAGATGGGTGTACATTTTTAAACCCAAATACCCCTGTAGCTCTACCCGGGGCATCACCCCGTGTTTGACCTCTCCCCTCAAGTAATCCATGTTTGCCTTTTGTCCCATTGTAACTCTAGATTAATCCCTTCCCTCCTCCTCTTATCAAGGAGTGGGAGGCGATGGAGGTGATAGAGGGTGACAGCGATCGAAGGAGGCGACGCGAAGGGAATCAATATAAGAAATGGTCGTTGCTCCTAGGCGATGACAAGATTCGCTGGCCGTGCTTAGGGTTGGGAGGGGCATCACCCCGCGTACCAAGGACACCCATTTTTTTGGAAAACGTAGTAGAAAACAAAAAAATCATACCTATAAAAAAACAATTTCACTATGAAGATGCAAAGAGTTTAGATATGATCTTTACCAAAGATGAAACAGAGAGAAGAGGTTGGCGAAGATGTTGTAGATTCCCGCAACTAGGTTCAAACCTCCCAGTCGCGAGAATTTCTCTCGTTCGGGGATCGAAGGTATGATCCCTCTCCTGGTATCCACGCATACGGAATCACCGATCCAACAAGGCTTCGCCATCCAGGACGGAGAGCTACTGGAGACTAGGAGATGCAATAGCCTCGCGACAATGGTGGAGAACATGCAGAGAGAAAGGGACAGGGCACCGCTAGGAATTCAGATGGAATTGAGGGGCCACCCCCTCCACTATATATAGGCGCAGGGAAGTGCCTTGGGGGAGGGTCTCCCTCCCCTAGGGTTGGCCGCACCAAGGAGGGACACACCCCAAACCCTGACCGCCACCCCTTTGCCTTGTCCTGCAAGGCATGTGGGGTGCATGATAACCCACAAGTATAGAGGATCAATTGTAGCCTTTCTCAATAAGTAAGAGTGTCAAACCCAATGAGGAGATAAAGGTAGAACAAATATTCCCTCAAGTTCTATCGACCACCGATACAACTGTACGCACGCTTAACGTTCGCTTTACCTAGAACAAGTATGAAACTAGAAGTACTTTGTGGTGTAAAGGGATAGGTTTGCAACATAATAAAGAGCACATAAATAAAAACTAGGGTCTGTTTAGATAAAGAAACAACTAAGTTAGTTTTAGTAGAGAGTTTTTTGTCACAAGAAAGTTATTTGTCCCTAGGCAATCGATAACTAGACCGGTAATCATTATTGCAATTTTATATGAAGGAGAGGCATAAGCTAACATACTTTCTCTCTTTGGACCATATGCACTTATGATTGGAACTCTAGCAAACATCCGTAACTACTAAAGATCATTAAGGTAAAACCCAACCATAGCATTAAAGTATCAAGTCCTCTTTACTCCCATACGCAAACAACCTACTTACTCGGGTCTGTGCTTTTGTCACTCACGCCACCCACGATAAGCAAATCATGAACATATTGCAAACCCTACAGCGGGGATCCCTCATGCTTGCGCGACACGGTGAGCACCATAGGATATCACCAACAGTAAAACATACAACTCAAACCAATCACGATCATCAATTAATCCATAGGACAAAATGGATCTACTCAAACATCATAGGATAGCCATACATCATTGGGAAATAATATATAGTGTTGAGCACCATGTTTAAGTAGAGATTACAATGGGGAGAAGGGGTGTTACACTGCAGCATAGAGGGGGAGAGAGTTGGTGATGACGGCGGCGAAGTTGTTGGTGTAGATCATTGTCACGATGATGGCCCCGGCGGCGTTCCGGCGCCACCGGGAGAGAAGGGGAGAGAGCCCCCCCCCCTCTTCCTCCTCCTCCTCCTCCTCCTTCTTCTTCTTCTTCCTTGACCTTCCCCTTAGATGAGAGAAGGGTTTCCCCTCTGGTCCATGGCCTCCATGGCGGCGGAGGGGAAGGAGCCCCTCCGAGATTGAATCTCTCTCTGTTTCTGCGCTCTCTGCTTCTGGCCTTTCACCGTTTCTTAAATTCCCGGAGATCCGAAACTTCGATTGGGCTGAAATTTTAACACGATTTTTATTCGGATATTATCTTTCTTGTGCCAGAATATGGGAACCAACCGCCTTACATGGTGACCACAAGGGCCCAGGGCGCGCCCTACCCCCTGGGGTGCGCCCCTCACCCTTGTGGGCCCCTCGAGCAGTGTCTTGCGCTGATTCCACTTCCCAAAATTCACATATATTCCAAAAAAATCTCCGTAAGTTTTTATCCCATTTGGACTCCATTTGATATGGATTTTCTGCAAAACAAAAAACATGCAACAAACACGAACTGACACTGGGCACTGGATCAATATGTTAGTCCAAGAAAATCATATAAATTGTTGCCAAAAGTATGTAAACGTTGTAGAATATTGGCATGGAACAATCAGAAATTATAGATACGATGGAGACGTATTAGTGCACCCCACTAATAGGCCCCTTAGGCCCATGTGGCTGCCCCTACTTGGCCAGCCAAGGGAGCAACCCCATAACACCTTACAAGATTTTTCTAGAAGGTTTCACGGACCTTCCGGTGCCTTCCAGGGTACTCTGGGACTTTCCTAGCTTTACCAAAACTTTTTCTGTTTTTATCCTAAACACTTTCAAAACCTCTTTGATGGTGCAGAAAATTGCCAGGTCCCTCGGTACCTGTCCTCGCATAGCTAGAACTCTGAAAGCGGAGGTGGCACAAGGAATTTACCCAGGTTTGTGCCTCCGAAGAGTAATGCCCTACATACTTCTTGTGTTTGTGAATCATGGTGGAGGGATACCTCATGCGAGGGGTTACAATGGTGTAGATGAGATTGCTACCGAGAGTTGGTCTATTTGAGAATAGATGGGAATGAAAGCCCTCTAGCCTCCCCTTATGTACACGATGGAGGCTAGGGTTTTACACAGAGAGATGCGATGTAGAGTAGTCGCTCTCACCAATTTGGAGGTCAAGTTGGTCGCCAAGTGCTTAACCACTTCTTCGGGCCCCCTTCTATCGCAAGGCCTTATGGGCCTACCGACAGGCCTTCTGCCGGGCTCCCCTAGATGAGTCACCCCCGGTGTATGAAACCATTAGTACCCCACCCCCATCCCCACCCCACCCCCACCCTCCCACGAGTGTGGTGTAGGTCACAGGAGATGCTCTTCAAGACCTCCGACGAGCTCCTCCTTTATGCATTGCTTGTCTTTGTAATTTTTCTTCAAGGAGCCCGACCCAAGGCCCAACACACATGACACTGGCATAGTAAGTTGGAAGAAAATTGTGGCGGATTTAGAACATAGGCTAAGTATATCGCCACTTTAGAAGTGGCAATGGAGGGTGTATGAAGTCCCACTTTAGAAGTGACACACATGACACTTTAAAAAATTCTACGATCATGCAAGATCTATCTAGGAGATGCATAGCAATGAGAGGGGGAGAGTGTGTCCACGTACCCTCGTAGACCGAAAGCGGGAGCGTTAGGTTAACGTGGTTGATGTAGTCGAACGTCTTCACGATCCAACCGATCCAAGTACCGAACGTACGGCACCTCCGTGTTCAGCACACGTTCAGCTCGATGACGTCCCTCGAGCTCTTGATCCAGTAGAAGGTCGAGGGAGAGTTCCGACAGCACAACGGCGTGGTGACGGCGATGGTGATGTGATCCATTCAGGGCTTCGCCTAAGCACTACGAGGCTATGACCGGAGGAGTAAACTGTGGAGGGGGGCACCGCACACGGCTAAGAGATTTCTTCATGTGTCTTTGGGGTGCCCCCGCCCTTGTATATAAAGGGGGGAGGAGGAGGCTGGCGGCCTAGGCGGGGCGCGCCAAGGGAGGAGTCCTACTTGGACTCCTAGTCCAAGTAGGATTCAATCCCCACCTTTTCCTTCTAACGGAGGGGGAAAGAGGGAAGGAGAGGAGAGGAAGAGAGAAAGGGGGCCGCGCCCCTCCCCTTCCTATTCGGACTCCCCTTGGGGGGGGCGCCTGTAACGCCCTCGATGTGGCTATATCTCCCACGTGTCGAAGCACGACTTAGAGGCATAACCGCATTGAAAGCAATGTCGCAAGTGAGGTAATCTTCACACAACCCATGTAATACATAAGGGAAAGAGATACATAGTTGGCTTACAATCGCCACTTCATACAATTACATGAATAAAGCATTACATCATACAGATACAGGCAAGGTCCGACTACGGAACCAAAATAAAAGAAGACTACCCCAAATGCTACACAGATCCCCGATCGACCCCAACTGGGCTCCACTACTGATCAACTAGAACGAAACGACACAAAGGACAAGATCTTCATCGAGCTCCTCCTTGATCTTGGTTGCGTCACCTGCTCGGTAACATCGGCACCTGCAAACTGGTTTTGGAAGTATTTGTGAGTCACGGGGACTCAGCAATCTCACACCCTCGTGATCAAGACTATTTAAGCTTATAGGAAGGGTAAAAGGTATCATGTGGAGCTGCAGCAAGCGACTAGCATATATGGTGGCTAATATACGCAAATGAGAGCGAGAAGAGAAGGCAAAATCACGGTCGAACAACTATGATCAAGGAGTGATCCTAGAACAACCTACGTCAAGCATAACTCCAACACCATGTTCACTTCCTGGACTCCGCCGAGAAGAGACCATCACGGCTACACACGCGGTTGATGTATTTTAATTAAGATCAACTTCAGGTTTTCTACAACCGGACATTAACAAATTCCCATCTGCCCATAACCGCGGGCACGGCTTTCGAAAGTTCAAATCCCTGCAGGGGTGTCCCAACTTAGCCCATCACAAGCTCTCACGGTCAAAAAAGGATATTCCTTCTCCCAAGACATTCCGATCAGACTCGGCATCCCGGTTACAAGACATCCTCGACAATGGTAAAACAAGTCCAGCAACACCGCCCGAATGTGCCGACAAATCCCGATAGGAGCTGCACATATCTTGTTTTCAGGGCACACTCAGACGAACACTACGTACAACTAAAACCAGCCCTCAAGTTTCCCCGAGGTGGCGCTGCAAGTGGCTCTGTTTGGACCAACACTCAGAGGAGCACTGGCCCGGGGGGTTTAATAAAGATGACCCTTGAGTCCGCGGAACCCAAGGGAAAAAGAGGCTAGGTGGCGAATGGTAAAACCAATGTTGGGCATTACTGGAGGAGTTTTATTCAAGGCGAACTGTCAAGGGGTTCCCATTATAACCCAACCATGTAAGGAACGCAAACTCCGGGAACATAACACCGATATGACGGAAACTAGGGCGGCAAGAGTGGAAGAAAACACCAGGCATAAGGCCGAGCCTTCCACCCTTTACCAAGTATATAGACGCGTTAATTAAATAAGAGATATTATGATATCCCGTCAAAATATCCATGTTCCAACATGGAACAACCTACAATCTTCACCTGCAACTAACAACGCTATAAGAGGGGCTGAGCAAAGCGGTAACATAGCCAAACAACGGTTTGCTAGGACAAGGTGGGTTAGAGGCTTGGCTTAACAATATGGGAGGCATGATAAGCAATTGGTAGGTATCGCAGCATAGGCATGGCAAAAGAGTTAGCAGGTTCAAACAAGCATGGCAAAAGTGCAAAAGATAACAGGTTTCAAACTTAGTGAAATTAACAGCATGTCAGGAATTTATCAGCAGGAAGCAATGTTTAGAGCACGAAAACTACATGCTACAGGAACATATCATGGCAAAGCAAGGCATGGCATGAAGCTACTCAAAGCATATTACAAAAGTCCCTTAGTGACCATGAGCCAAAAGGGATCATAAAATACAATTGCAAGCATGTGAACATAGCAAAAACATAAACAGATTTAGACTTCGTGAAAAACTGGAGCATGGCAAAACAGATAACGAGTAGGCGTGTTTACGAGTCGATGCACTCACTACGAGGCATTGCATGACAAACTAAGCATACACCCAGCAAATAGACATGGCATAGAAGCTAGACATGGCAAGAACAACAACATAGCATGCACGGATCAATAACAACAAGCTCGGCAAAATCGCTAAACATGTTAACAATCTGCCAGGAACATTTTATAGCAAAAGTAGAGCTCGATTGACTCAAGCTAGCGTGCTCTATAATTGCAAACAAAGACATGGATGGATATAGCACAACATTATCTACAAAACATCATTACTGATCATGCTCAAAAGAGGCATGGATCACTAGGAAACAACATGAACATATGTCATAAAAATAAGGACAGGGCAATGATAGAATATTTCTAAGTCCCTGAAATCAGCAACATTGAGTAAGCTACTTTGCATGCTTGTGCTAGTCACCACAAAGATCATAAAAATACATGGCATACACCCCTGTAAAGATAACATGACATATTTCAAAACACATGTAGAGCTCAGGATCATATCATGCACACATTAATCATGGCAAAAATGACAAAAATGCATTTGCTGAAACAGATCTGAAACTATTATCACATAGCCCTCTTCCAACAGCATTTCGGGCATCAAGATGAGCTCAAATGAAAATGATGCAATGGTACGAAATGATTTACTCGTCGAGACGAACATTTTGATATGCTACACGCACGAATTAGAATAACGGTGATGAAGTTATGATGCGATGAAAATGCATAAAAATTACTGGGACTTAGTCGAAAATTAGACCTCTCCGAGAAAGTCAACCCGAGACGGGGATGTGCGGGATGGAGGGATCCGGATCTGGACGAAGCATTTGGATGAAGGGACCGGTGGATCTCGTCCCGATCCACCGGACCTCGCTGGAGACGACGGAGATCGCCGGAGGGTGGCCGGAGACGGCGCGCGGTCGCCGGGGCGCGGCGCCGGTCGTCGGAGGCGGGCGCGCCGGCGAAGGGTGGCGCGGGGCCGGCGCGGGTCGGGGCGCGCAAGGCAGCACGCCCGGATGGCACGGAGACGTGGTGGCGGGCTCCGGCAGGTGCCGTGGTGGCGCGCGGGCTCGGCGGCGGTGGGCGGAGCCGGCGACGAGGGTCGGTGGCGGCGGGGCGCCGACTCCGTGGCGGCGCGCGAAGATCCTGGCGCGGGACGGCGGCTCGGGCCCGCGGGGGCTGGATACGGGCCTCGGTGGGCCGCGCGGGTGGGATGGCGGAGGACGGTGACGTGGCGGGCGCGGATTGGCTGAGGCGGTGCAGTGGACGCGTCTGCCGGTGCGAGAGGAGCGGGGGTTAGGGTTCATCCGCCAAAAATTCGGGGAGGCACACATATATATAGGTAGAGGGAGCTAGGAGAGTCCAAATGAGGTGCGGTTTTCGGCTACGCGATTGTGATCGAACGGTCTAGATGATGGAGGGGTCTTGGGTGGGTTTTGGGCCACTTTGGAGGGGTGTTGGGCTGCAACACACACGAGGCCTTTTCGGTCCCTCGGTTAACCGTTGGAGTATCAAACAAAGTCCAAATGGTACGAAACTTGACAGGCGGTCTGCCGGTAGTAAACCAAGGCTGCATGACAAGTCTCAGTCCAATCCAAAAACGTTTTAACACCCGCACACGAAAAGAGGTAGAAAGGGACACTGGAGGACATAGGAGCGCCGGATTGCAAAACGGACAACGGGGAAAATGCTCGGATGCATGAGATGAACATGTATGCAAATGGGATGCACATGATGACATGATATGACATGCATGACACACAAGCAATGACAAGGCAACAACAACGAATAACTGGAGGACACCTGGCACATCAGTCTCGGGGCGTTACAACACTCCACCACTACGAGAGGATCTCGTCCCAAGATCTAGAATGGCACCGGAGGGAAAATGGAAGAGAAAAAGAAGAGGTAAAACTAAGTTGCTTCTCTGACCAACGAGTGAGACCAAAGAACCTTGAAAAGGGTTAAGCCATTTCGAGAAAGAATAGCACGGAGATGAACGAAGTTGAAAACACTCTGTTAGAAAAGAGGGACAAGGAAGAACAACTTCGGGCAGCACTCCGACTGAAAAGAAAATGAATTGAATAAGAACTTGATAAGATGAGAAGATACTTGATGAAATCACAACACACTGCCTCCGGAACTATTGAATGAATGGAACAAGGGGTAAGAAAGATCTCAGCCAGCACTCCGGTTGAAAAGAGGTGCAAGGCTTGATAAGGCGAAAAGAACTTGAGCAAAAAGGTCACAACACTCCGGTTAAATAGGATAAGCATGAAAAGATCATGATCTTCATGATTCAAGATGATGACTAAAAAAGAGCAACATCACAATGCCTCCAGAATGAAAGAATATAAGATAGATAATTGAAATAAAAGAATGGAGAAGAAAATGCCAACTTCTGTCAGAAAAGAGTTTGAAAAGGCATCCTTAGGAGAAGGTTCGAACGGAGTTGTTGGAAATCCAACAACGAAAGGATAAGCTTGATATGGTCTTATGGAATATATCTCAAATTATGAGGCGATAACCTGCCACTAACGGAAACAATAGATTGGATTGGTATCAACAAGGAGACGAGAAACTTATTTCACCGGGAGGACAAAAGAACTTGAGTCATTTATAAGCACCATAATTAGCAACAATCCTTAGGGAAATTTTTAGGTGAAATATAAACCAAGATAACTTCAATGAAGAGATTGATGGATTTAAGATATCTCATTCTTGATAACTTGTGAATAAACACGAAGGAAAATTATCGAAAATGACGTAACACCACCACAAAAGATAAGATAACATGAATTGGACTTTGAGATGCAAGATGAAGAATGCTTGAGCTCCTCTGAAAAGAATGTAGATGAACACTTCGAGAAGGAATTAAATCCTTGATGATCCATCATGTAGAGCCTCCATGAAGAACTTCGGTAACAAAAGGATAACGATAAGAAAGAGAAGTTGAAAACACAAGGTGAAACCTTGTAATGATTTAGATGGATCTCCGTGATAAAATAATTTAGAGAGCTTTAAACTCCGGAAAAGAAAGATGAATCAAGTGAAACCAAGAATCTGATGAGCCTCCAGAATAAGGAAATTGAGTTCACTCGATGAAACAAGAATAATAATTACATTATGCTTATCCTTCACCAATTAAATTGATGACAATCAACAGATTTGGCATATTACTTATTTTCGTAGAAAAGATTAAGAGAGATATAACGCAAACTTGGGGAGGTCTTCAATGGTCCACCGGTAGAATTGAAACAACGAATGAATTAATATGATAACTGTTGTGGAATTGTCACGGCAGATGTCCTTAGTGTCAGGACTTAGTCGCGAGGCCAACGCATCTATGTGGTAGCTTGAGAGGGTTTGAGCGGGACGAGAGACGCGATGTTTTACCCAGGTTCGGCCCCTCATGGTGGAGGTAAAAGCCTACATCCTGCTTCATTGGTATTGATGATGATGATCACAATTACACGGGTGCTCTAACTCGAGAGCTCTAGACTTGTTTGTCTAACCCTAACTTATCAAACTTGTGGAACTTGTCCCTTTTGGGGAGCCCTGCCCCTCCTTATATAAGTTAGAGGGGCGGGTTACATGTGGAGTCCTATTAGGATTAGGACTAGTCTACCTTCGAATACAAACCGGATACAAGTCCAGGCCTTAACTCCTTGTAAGACAAATATTCCTCACGCCTTTCCTCTTAAACCGGCCCACCATAGTATGAACCGGCCTTCATGAACCGCCCGTTGGGTCATCAGGTCTTATCAATCCTCTGACCCGCCTGCCGGATTACCAATGAATCGTAAACTGCCAGGTCCAAACGGGTCGCCAGTGAATCGTTAAGTCTCAGCCGGGTCTCAAGTAAAACACCGCGGGGTATATCCCCGACATTAGCCCCCAGTTTAGCTTGGATTTATCCATGGTAAACTTATGCTGCAAAATAAACACAAGAACAATTTTGACAGGTTGTGCTTCGGGTTAAGAATTCTTGTAAACCGGCACGTGAACATCCTTATGTCCTTGTCATTTCCTTCTTCTAGAAAATCCGGGTTAACAAGCCAGCTTCATACTCAATTTGCTGATATTGGTTTCTCACAGAGAAATATTGTAAAGAATAACCCACTTGAGTCGGCTTCCAAAGCGCCGGTTTAAGAAATATGGGTCTTGAAATACTTATCTGATATTCAGCCGGTTTGAAGATGTAAAACTTGCCGGTTTAATATTACCAAAAATGCCGGTTTATAAATATTGATGGCACCGGGTCATGATTGTTGTCGACACTGGGTCATGTAATTGATCTTCCCGATTTGCTCAAAACTGATAAACTGAAGACGTTCCTCCTTTATATGCATAATACCTGTAGCCCCCAAGTCTTAAGAGGAGAACATAGTGATAACTTAAGACTTGCTCCAATAAGTGTTTCAACCTTGAAGAAATCTGGTTTGTTCATCTCAATCATATAAACTGAATACTCCATATATGTAGCCCCCAAGTGCCGGGTTGTCATGCTTGCAGCAACCTGGGACTTGTACTTGCTTATAAAAACTTCAATCAGTGTAGCCCCCAAGGGCCGGGTCATTATGCAATAATGAGTAGGGACTTTGTAAATATAATCATGTAGATTTTAGCAGTGATGTGTAGCTCCCAAGGGCCGGCTCAATAAGATAATATTGAAATGGGACTTGATATATTCTTCCATAACATTATATGATGTAACCCCCATCATGGGGCTTGAACCCACGTCCACAAGGTTGAGAGCTTTGTGCTTTACCAACTGAGCAGTGGATCCTTCAATAATAGATGAAAATTTGTGTACCTTGAATTGTTGACAGGAGCAATTGGTAGCCCCCAAGGGCCGGCTCATTATGATGTGATGAGTCGGGTCTTCAAATAAGTGAGCCAACAATGATTTTACATTAGCCCCCAAGTTACATGGTGCATGCTTGCAGCGACATGAGACTTGTGTATTTGATGTAATCCCAACTTGAATAATGTAGCCCCCAAGTGCCAGGTCGTAAGCCTGCAGCGACTCAGGACTATTCCTTCAATTGTAGAATAAATCATATCCATTGATAATATAATAGTTATTGCGCTAAAGCGACTTTGAAAACCTCAGTCATAATATTGGTTATTGATAACCATAAGAAAAAATCCAGTCATTTTGGCTATTTGAATAATATACCCAATGATTTATAAGCGCATAATTCCAGTGGCGCAATCCAAATATATACTGGTGACTTATAGTCCAAAGCCAGGACGGGTCAATAAACACCGGTGATTTGTAATTATGCTGTATTCAACCTGTTTTTGCATACAACAAGTTTAAAGTGTCCTGGCGGTTTACCGCCGGACGGGTCATAATGCCCAACATATAATCCGGGTTTATAACCAAGGCTGCACTTAAGAATAATCAAATATGAAATAGATCATACCTGTGACATTGATTCACGTCGTTGGTTTACCAACTTTTTTAGTAAGGGTGATAACCCAAATCTTGAGTATGATAACTCCCGTCATATTTTGCCAGTTTGTAATAAAACCGTGTTGGGTTGTAATAAACACCGGATAATCATCCTGGCAACTTATAGTCAACGCCAGACCAGGCTAAGAAAACTCCGGTTTATAATTGAGTTTGTACTAACAACTGATAGTTGAAAGCTTGTGCCGGGTTAAGAAATATCGGACTGATGAAATGACTTATAGTCTGGCTGGGTCAATGGACGCCGGTTTATCTTAAAACCTTATCAAAGGAGAAGAAACTTTGACAAAAATCAAATGAAAAAACTTGTAGTTGAGGCTTTTCAAGGGCTGCCAGGCCCAAACTCGAGGCTTTTCATGGGCTGCCAGGCCGCTGAGTTAAACCATTTGACAAAGCCTTTTAAGATGGGCCTCCAACTAACCAATCATCGTTTTAACTTTGACAAGTTCAGGGTTTGTATAAGAGTAACTTGTCAAACATTTGGCGAGTCATGCCAGGATTACCTGGATAGGAGTGGCTTACTTGATGAAGGCAGGTTAACCCGGGGTTTTAGGTGAATACACCAGGCTTCCAAGCCATGGGTCGATACCCAATTACAAGGGTCCTTTCAAACTCTTTGTTACTTTACACAAAGAGCCCCCAAGTAACTTTGTGAGCTGTGCTCAATGGGTGCCTATGTTTGAGTTGTGCGTAGCAACAAGACTCTCTTTGGCCCCTTGGGTGTGAAGCTCCCAAGCTTTGTTGTGGCGTGATAGCCGGATTAATGGACAGGACTCTGTTTTGCAAGCAGAAGCCCCCATGTGATATATTTCTGAGCTGTGCTCGCCGGGTGCCTATGTTTGAGTTGTGGTGTGCAACAAACTCTCTTTGGCCCCTGATGATAATATTGTCTTGATAGCCGCATCAAGAGGGTAGTGACGCCATGTTCTCTTTGGTGAATACCCCTATGTTTGAACAGGAAGCCCCCAAGTAATCATATGAAGATGAGCCCATAAGGCAGGACACCCATGTTTGAACCGTGCGTCAGGGCAGCAGGTCCTCTTGGGCAACCTTTAACTTTTTGCAAGAGATAAATTCTTCTTGAACCGGGATTTTGAACCGGATATTGAGAGCTTCAAAGCTTTATGGGAGACATCTTTCCCTTGAGCCGGATTTTAAACCGGAATCTTCATTTTCAGCTGGAAATATTCTGACAGCCTTTAAACTTGAACTTGCGAGAAATTATTTCTTTTTGAACTGGAAATTCGTAAACCGGATTTGAGAGCTTCAGTGAGACTGACTTCCCTTGAGCCAGATTTTAAACTGGATATTTGAGAGCTTCAACGCTTTATGGGAGAGAGATGTCTCTTGAACCAGATTTTGAACCGAAATCTTTTTTCTGATGACTCGAAACTTCTTCATTGAGCCGGGATTTTGTAACTGTCATATACTTTCTAAGCTAGAAATTTTCTGATGGCTTTTAAATTTTCATCAATATAACAGTAGCCTCCAGGACCGGGTTATTTTTCCTTCCATCGTCCTGGGGTTCTTAAACTTGCTGAAACTGGCAAGATTTGCTGAATCACGTCATCATAGCCCCCAAGTCTCAAGGCGACTTGAGGAGTTGGCTTGAGATTCTCCATATTTGACCGTGATATAAACCGGCATAAGTTTTATATCATTGGTGTTGATAGCATGATGTGAATCCACAGAAGGTTGAGGTGACTGCGGCGGGTTATAAATGATCCCGTATGAGCCGTGTCAACAACTCGGCCAATGGTTCCTTCCAACTGGCTGTTTGAAGTTAACAAAATTGTAGTGGCGGCGACTTGTGCGCCTGCCCATTGAACCATCCAGTGCAGACGGCGGTTGATAATATATGATAATTTGCCTCCAATTTGTTGGAAGAGAAACCGGGCTTCCCAAGTAGTGACTTGCTCATACTCAATGAACAGCTCACGCAGACAGGCGTGGCCCGGTGTGTTGATGTAGACCAGGCCACGAGAGATGGACGGTAAAGACAACTGCAACATCTGAAGCGGCACAGACAGATGAACCGGCATGGTCGCGAGAGACGGCCACGGCGTTGTAAGCCGGTGCGGGAGTCCGTTGAGTGATATCACTTTTTGTCATAAATAATTGCCCTGCATAAACAATATTGCAGACCAAGGCAAAGATAAACTTGCTCTTTGACAAAAACAACATGCGCTAATAAAACAAACTTGGATGGATATCACCTGATTTGTTCGGACGACGGATGATTCGTTTATCGCGACAGAGGTGGCTCAGGCAGACCAGCGACTCAATATAGTTTCGGCGGCTCAGGCAGACCGGCGACTTAATATAACCCCGGCGACTCAAAGCGGCAAGGGCGGCTCAACGCGGTTTCGGCGGGTTGATGTAGATCAAGCTGCACGGGCGGTGACTTGCGCACACCTTAGTAATGTCAACAGCGATTTGGCAACTCTGTCCTCTTGCAAACAGCAAAGGCAAAGTGGCGGCTTACGAGGCTATGTGTAGGCCCCAACCACAGCAGAACCGGAACTGGGCCGCTCAAAGAAGGACCCTCCGGGTCATGTTGACCCTCTTTTTTTTCTTCTTTTTTTTCAATTCATGTGTGCGTCTAGTTCTCGTAGTCCTTCCGGCCGACTGGCAGTTGTTTGCAGAAAGCCTTGAACATGTAGAAAACACTTGCCTTCATCAATCCGTGTACATGGATAGAACATGAATGACTAGTATAGCTTGTCTCCGTGCAAGAATTGAGGCCTTGGTGCGACCTGGAACACGACGGCGACTTATAGGCGAAGACGGAGACCGGCGGAAGCAACCCGGCAGTCGAGGCACGGTTGGCAAGGCTCCGGGTGTCGCGAGGTTCACGCGGGGAGGCTTGGAACGAGGTCAAAGCAGAGTCTGAATCCATCTCTGTCCCTGTCTTTGTCTTGGCTTGGTTTGACCAATCCACATCAGCAATGCAATACTCAATCACTTCGACACAAACACAGAAGGCACCTGGGTTGATTCCGGCCAGCAGCGGCTGTACACTGTAGACACACTGTACTACGAGACGATTGAATCAACTTGGCTCTCTCCATGGAACGTCTTGGCAAAATGAAGCCAAAGGCAGTTACGCGAGGCGCGGCCGCGACGGTGAAGACCATTGACTTGGCAGCAGCGGCCCAAGCAGCTAGCGGCTCACTATGGAATAATGAAACGACAGGCTGAACGGGAGGCGGTTCGTGGCAAAAATTGGTCATCTCAAGGCCGAAGCGAAGCGCGGCCATGCGAGTTGAGCGCGGTAAGCGACGGCTCTCCCGCTGCAGTGGTTGCGGTGCGGGGGCTACCAGCAGAGCAGGACCGCTCGCGGTAGTGCGTGAGCCGGAGCGATTTTTGTGAGTCCGAAGCGGAGCGCGCGCGTCCTGGAGAGTCCAAGGCAGAGATCGAATCCAACTCGGTGCCGCGAGAAGCAGCAATGGCTAGACGGCGCGGGGCGGAGCCGCCACCGCGGACCGAACAAAGCGCAGAGATCGCAGATACTTGGGGAGCCTGCGGGCGGCTCATGGCTCGGAGTCACCGCAGAAAGCCAGCAACTCAGGAGCGGATCTAGGCGGGTCAACGGGGCGAGGGCAGCTCGGGGCCGGCTACAGCGGCTGACGCAGAAGCGACGGAGATCCACGGCTGTAGTGGTCAGGTCGTGCCGTCGATTTTTAACTCGGAGATATCGTGACCCGGAGTTTGACCCAGGAGGCAGCGCGGCGAAGCTGGCTCGGGCTCGGAACGACAACGGAAGCGGGCGCCTCGAGGCGAGGGCGCGGGCTCGGTCGATGAACGAGTCCGGGTCATGGCCGGCTCTGTTTCCGATCCATAGGAGTCTTTAAAAAATTCTCCTCTGAGTCTTTGTCGTAGTCTTCTTTCCTTCTTTTCCTTTTGCTGTTTCCTCAACTTTGGCAATTCTCGCGGAGAGCCGGTGTGGCACCGTCGGTTCACGGTGAAAATGACTTATGGTAGAAACCAACAGTGGAAGCAACCAACGGCGGCGGCTTGGAATAGCTTGTCCTTGTGCATGTTGATGATTTGAACCCATCGGATTTCAGCGTACTAATACTGAACAAAATGAAACCTTCGCGATCTTTTCTAATGGTCTCGCCAATTGCCCGGGTAACCTTCATTAATCTTTAATTTCCGATCTTGATCAAAGCTGATGTAGATCCTTTCAAACCTTTCTCGGGAAATTTGCAAACTTCTCGAAACCTTAGTTAAGATCCCTCCAAGAACTCAACACCATCGTGCGCGGGCCCCACGGTGGGCGCCAACTGTCGTGGAATTGTCACGGCAGATGTCCTTAGTGTCAGGACTTAGTCACGAGGCCAACGCATCTATGTGGTAGCTTGAGAGGGGTTGAGCGGGACGAGAGACGCGATGTTTTACCCAGGTTCGGCCCCTCACAGTGGAGGTAAAAGCCTACATCCTGCTTCATTGGTATTGATGATGATGATCACAATTACACGAGTGCTCTAACTCGAGAGCTCTAGACTTGTTTGTCTAACCCTAACTTATCAAACTTGTGGAACTTGTCCCTTTTGGGGAGCCCTGCCCCTCCTTATATAAGTTAGAGGGGCGGGTTACATGTGGAGTCCTATTAGGATTAGGACTAGTCTACCTTCGAATACAAACCGGATACAAGTCCAGGCCTTAACTCCTTGCAAGACAAATATTCCTCACGCCTTTCCTCTTAAACCGGCCCACCATAGTATGAACCGGCCTTCATGAACCGCCCGTTGGGTCATCGGGTCTTATCAATCCTCTGACCCGCCTGCCGGATTACCAATGAATCGTAAACCGCCAGGTCCAAACGGGTCGCCAGTGAATCGTTAAGTCCCAGTCGGGTCTCAAGTAAAACACCAAGTCCGGTCGGGTTATACTTCCGGCCGGTTTACACCGCAGGGTATATCCCCGACAATAACCAAGGAAAAGAACTCTTGAACGAACCACCATAAGAATTGAAAATGAACGAAGTAAAGGGATGAATCACCGGGTAAGAATTGTGAAATGAACAAAGATACTTGAGACAATCTAGATACATGAGAATGAAGGGATCACGAACTGATTAGGGAATCCTTGATTTAAGCACCAGTATGATTTAGAGTATGAGAGCTGAAAGCTGGAATGAATACATCTTAGATGATGGGCTCCAGATAAACAAACTGAACAGTATCTTGAATTGCTCCGGATACGTGAAAAGAATTCTCACAATCAAAACCAATTATGAGAGGATGGCACGAAGCTAGACCCATGAATCTTGAAGAGAAAGGAGCAAGATTTAGAGGAAAAATCTTCTTCGGTCTTCAAATGTTGAGAATGATGACGAGAAACACCACCATGAATTATTGAGGCACTCCGGAATGAAGAATGGAAAGGTTGAGCCAACGATGAAAAGAATTTGGAAGATGTTGGAGAAATACATATGACCGATGATGAATCATTCTTACGTCAAACTTTAAAAGATTTGAGAATAACTCCGGTAAAATTAGAAGAGTCAGGTAAGATCCTGGGAAAAGACCTGTGGGTTAGGGCCCACTCAAGAGAAACACCGTTGAAAAGATTTAAAAGAGAGGTTGCACCGGTTGAATTAACTGGCTTGAATGAGATAGCATTCTCGAAAGATCTTGAAAGAATGAGAATAAACTCTAGCATCTTCTGAGATATCTTGAGCACTCCGGAACAATTGAATAACGAGAGGTGAATGATTAAGAATTGCACCGACATGAGAAAGCATTGAAATGATGAAAATGTATGATCAACAAAGCTTGACTTGAATCCACCGGAGAAGAAAATGAGTGGCGAGTGACGAACTTGAAGCTTTGTTAGAATCTTCTTGAGAAACACCGGATAAGAACATTGACGGAAAAGGAATGGAGAGGCTTCCCATCAATAAAAGGATACTTGACTTAGAAATATGAGTCCTTGAAGAAACACGGGTGGGAGGGCGGGAAAACAAAGGCAACTTGGGACGAATGAAACAAACAACGTTGAGAAGAACTGATAATTGGTCTTGCGGATGTTGAGATGATCGGATCCACTTGAAGAGAAACACGCCGGATGAAAAGGATTGACTTGACAATCTTGATTAACACGAAGATTGGTATTCACATCGGAGTATGAGAACGCCGGTTCAGAAAGGTATGGAATCAACACTTGACTTCGAAGCAACTCGAATACCACAACTCAAAACAAAAACAAAGGATTGGCTTGCAAAATAAGCCGGAACAAACATATGATAGAGCTTTCGTCTGAAGTTTTCGTGGTGGGGCCTACACGGGCTCGATCGTACAACACCATCATGTACAAGGCAGTGCACATGACATACGAAGCATCCCCGAGTCAGCATAGCCAAGGACTCTTTAAGACACAATGAGACCACTGTAAAAACCAACCGTGGATAGGTGGACCACTAGACGTCGAACCCCAATTTCATATCATACATCCGTCGGAAAGATGTCCTAAGAGCTACTTGAATTCCCACTTATAAACTCCCGAAATTTTCCGGTTATGCAATCAGGTGTTGGGGATACATGGGAAGCATAATATCTCACCCAAAACTAACAAATCCTACATCCAGCTGTATCCATTCTTCAACACATAACCAAGAAACCTTCGGAAATCGTTTACCTCAACCTTCGAAAAGCATCCGTTATACGAGTTATGGCAATACTCCCGAACTCCCGCCCCAGTACTGGGTGGCATCGAGGTTATCTCACCAACAACTGCATAAAAAGATTTTCGATGTCGGTGAACTCAGGTATTCCAGACTTGCAATAGTAAAATTGTGACGACAACACCTCGGAGCTCAACTCCCCGGGACACTGCCACAACCTCTAAATGTCAGGAGGCACCAAGAACAATGTTCTCGTCACAAAACCATCGGAACGATTCCAAGATACCCGCGTGATCCTAATTTTTTTTAGTGAAATTTGAGAAGAGAAGAGTCAAAACTCTATGTTAGGATGCCTCACCAGAGCGACGAAGGGACTGAGGAGTAAAAAGAATCCTACTCTCCGATATATATAATCCTAAATGACTCAAAACATTTTTCTAGACTCAACAACGCCAGCGATTCGATCAAGCAGGTAGCTCCTAAGGTCGAGGATGGCTCTGATACCAACTTGTAACGCCCTCGATGCGGCTATATCTCCCACGTGTCGAAGCACGACTTAGAGGCATAATCGTATTGAAAGCAATGTCGCAAGTGAGGTAATCTTCACACAACCCATGTAATACATAAGGGAAAGAGATACATAGTTGGCTTACAATCGCCACTTCACACAATTACATGAATAAAGCATTACATCATCCAGATACAATCAAGGCCCGACTACGGAACCAAAATAAAAGAAGACTACCCCAAATGCTACACAGATCCCCGATCGACCCCAACTGGGCTCTACTACTGATCAACTAGAACGAAACAACACAAAGGACAAGATTTCATCGAGCTCCTACTTGAGCTTGGTTGCGTCACCTGCTCCGTAACATCTGCACCTGCAAACTGGTTTTGGAAGTATCTGTGAGTCATGGGGACTCAGAAATCTCACACCCTCGCGATCAAGACTATTTAAGCTTATAGGAAGGGTAAAAGGTATGAGGTGGAGCTGCAGCAAGCAACTAGCATATATGGTGGCTAACATACGCAAATGAGAGCAAGAAGAGAAGGCAAAAGCACGGTCAAACAACTGTGATCAAGAAGTGATCCTAGAACAACCTACGTCAAGCATAACTCCAACATCGTGTTCACTTCCGGGACTATGCCGAGAAGAGACCATCACGGCTACACACGCGGTTGATGTATTTTAATTAAGATCAACTTCAGGTTTTCTACAACCGGACATTAACAAATTCCCATCTGCCCATAACCGCGGGCACGGCTTTCAAAAGTTCAAATCCCTGCAGGGTGTCCCAACTTAGCCCATCACAAGCTCTCATGGTCAACGAAGGATATTCCTTCTCCCAAGACATTCCGATCAGACTCGACATCCCGGTTACAAGACATCCTCGACAATGGTAAAACAAGTCCAGCAACACCGCCCGAATGTGCCGACAAATCCTGATAGGAGCTGCACATATCTCGTTCTCAGGGCACACTCAGATGAACACTACGTACAACTAAAACCAGCCCTCGAGTTTCCCCGAGGTGGCGCTGCAAGTGGCTCTGTTTGGACCAATACTTAGAGGAGCACTGGCCCGGGGGGTTTAATAAAGATGACCCTTGAGTCCGCAGAACCCAAGGGAAAAAGAGGCTAGGTGGCGAATGGTAAAACCAATGTTGGGCATTGCTGGAGGAGTTTTATTCAAGGCGAACTGTCAAGGAGTTCCCATTATAACCCAACCGTGTAAGGAACGCAAAATCCGGGAACATAACACCGATATGACGGAAACTAGGGCGGCAAGAGTGGAACAAAACACTAGGCATAAGGCCGAGCCTTCCACCCTTTACCAAGTATATAGATGCGTTAATTAAACAAGAGATATTGTGATATCCCAACAAAATATCCATGTTCCAACATGGAATAAACTCCAATCTTCACCTGCAACTAACAATGCTATAAGAGGGGCTGAGCAAAGCGGTAACATAGCCAAACAACGGTTTGCTAGGACAAGGTGGGTTAGAGGCTTGGCTTAACAATTGTAGCGACCAGACCTCAAACAGTCTGATCTCTGTGCTCCGGTGTCATCCCTGGATCAGTAATGCTGACACCACACAGTACTCGGAGGATTTATAGCAGAGTAGCAATCACACACTTATTACATCGAGTGTCTCAAAAGAGAACTTATTACAATAAATATGGCTTAATGCTATCTAATAACGATAACAGCGGAAGGCTTGGAAGACAAGTGAGTCCATCAACTCCATCGGCATCACTGAGTATAGAACCACGACCTAAAACTCCTTAATCATCGTTTGAAAAGTCTGCAACATTAACGTTGCAGCCCGAAACGGGTCAGCACATGGAATATGCTGGCAAGGTAACACATAGAGAGTAATGGAATGCAACAACTATACTATATGCATATTTGGCTGGTGGAAAGCTCCATGGTTACTGTTTTTGCGTAAAGCCAATTTTTCCCTACTTCAAAGGAATAGAATTGATTACTATCATGGTGGTTGTGAAACATTGAGAATGGTTGACAGCATTCTCAATCCCAATTAAGTAACATCATTAAAACCCATCAAAATTAATTTAGAGTAACATGTTGAGATTCACATGAAAATCCAGGTACTAGATACTCAAGATGTCCATAACCGGGGACACGGCTAACCATGATTAGTTTGTTACACTCTGCAGAGGTTTGCGCACTTTTCCCCACAAGACTCGACCGCCTCTATTTGGTTTCTCACACTACAGGGTGTTTGAGAAGACGGATGACCGAGACATAGTCTTTCAGAAGCGCTAGCACCTTACGATCGGGTAGACCGTACCACCTACAACCCCTACATCTGCTAGTCTACCACTGTAAGAGTTCGCACAACTTAGTCAACTATGCCAGAGCCCATAATGGCTTGTGGCTGCACACGGAAGTTCTAGTATGAATAATCTCATGATCCCTTTGGGCCTGGGTGGCGGTCCAAGAAAAGAGGCAAGTCCAAGAAACCCCAGGTGCCTCAATCCACCCAGATGTGTGTTAGGTTGCCATCTTAAATAAACCATTAATTAACAATCTCACATCTGTCATGGATATCACTCACCCAATCCACGTCTACTAGCATAGCACGACATAACAAGCAAACATAGAAGTAGCTCCCAAAGGTTTGATAATAAACAGGTAATAGGTACTACCTCATCTACTTCCCATCCCACAATTTAATTAGATCCTAATCATGCAATGTGTGAGGATTGATCTAATGCAATAAAACTGGGTTGTAGAAAAGGTATGATCAAAGTGTTACTTGCCTTGCTGATGATCCACGAAACTTAGAGATTCAACGTAACAGGCGGCGCACTCCGGGTATTCTATCGCAGACAAACAACAAGCATACAATAAGTACTCATCTAATGCAAGGTAAAACTCAAAATAGAAGATCTAACCAGAAAGTTCAACTTAAGAACCCTGGTTGGCAAAAAGAATCAGATCGAACGAAGCAAAAGAAATCAAACGGCGAAAGAAAACAACTTCGTTCTAGTAATCTGGATCTAGGGCAAATTTTACAGTAGCAAAAACTTGTTTAAGTTGATTATTCGGAAAGAGGGTTTCGAGACGAAACTCCAGGCGCTTGAATCGCCTGATTCCGATAAACGAGCGAAAAGTTATACTAAAATGAAAATCGGATCAGAAATCGCGATCAGAAAATAACCACGGAAAATCCGACGAAAAAGAAAAACGATGAACAGAATTTTTTTTTAAAAAAACTGCATGGAAACGAGGCGGCGAACCTCGAAAGTCGCGCGGCTCCGGCGGCGGGCGGCGGCGGCTGGGGCGGCGGCTAGCTAGGGTTTGGGGCTGGTGGCTGGGCTCCTCCTCTCGGGCTTCGGTGCCTTATAAAGCCCCCCCCCCCCCCGGCCAGCGGTGTCCTGGCCGGTTACGGCCCGTAGTCGGTTCGGCGTGTTTTTTTTAAAATCCACTCGGAAGAAAAATAAAAAGAAATACTAAACGGACTCCAAAAATCACGAAATAAATTTTGCCGGGTTTCTAAAATCAAGCCCGATAAAGTGAACATTTATCTGGGCCCAAACTACAACTTTAAAAAACGCGCATTTTTCCTAAATTCAAATAAAAATACCGAAAAACTCTGAAATAAAACTTATTTGATTTTTTTATTAAATCTTCAATATTTCTATATTTTGGGAAAGTCATTTTATTCCCGCTCTCATATTTTGTAATAGAAATAATTGATGATAAAATAAATAAAATCAAATGATCCTATTTACATAATTTGAGAAAACTCAAATATGTAAATAACGAAATCCCCAACTCTCTCCGTGGGTCCTTGAGTTGCTTAGGATTTTCTAGGATCAAAACCAAAAGCAAAATAAAATATGATATGCATGATGACCTAATGTATAACATTCCAAATTGAAAATTTGGGATGTTACAAACCTACCCCCCTTAAGATGAATCTCGCCCTCGAGATTCGGGTTGGCTAGAAAATAGGTGAGGGTGGTCCTTGAGCAAATCTTCCTCTCGCTCCCAGGTGGCTTCATCCTCCGTGTGGTGGCTCCACTGGACTTTGCAAAACTTGATAACCTTGCTGCGAGTAACTCGGCTAGCAAACTCGAGGATCTTGACTGGTTTCTCCTCATAGGTCAAATTGTTATCCAACTGAATTGCTTCTAATGGTACTGTGTCTCTCAAGGGTATGTCAGCCATCTCCGCGTGACACTTCTTCAACTGAGAAACATGGAACACATCATGCACACCGGCCAATCCTTCTGGCAATTCCAACTTGTAGGCCACTTCTCCCATACGCTCCAAAACTCGATATGGCCCTACAAATCGTGGCGCTAACTTCCCCTTAACTCCAAAGCGCTTAATCCCTCGAAGTGGGGATACTCGAAGATAAGCTCTATCTCCAACTTCGTAAACTGTCTCCTTGCGTTTAGAATTTGCGTAGCTCTTCTGCCTGGACTGGGCTACCTTGAGTCTATCGCGAATCAACCTCACTTTCCGTTCAGACTCCTTAAGCAAATCTGGTCCAAACAACTGGCGGTCTCCAACTTCGTCCCATGACAACGGTGTCCTGCACCTCCTTCCGTACAAAGCTTCGAAAGGTGCCATCTTCAAACTGGTCTGATAGCTATTATTGTAAGAGAACTCTGCATATGGCAAATTATCGTCCCAACTAGATCCATAATCTAGTGCACAAGCTCTCAGCATATCCTCCAAAATCTGATTAACTCTCTCGGTCTGTCCGTCAGTCTGCGGATGAAAAGCTGTACTAAATTCCAGCCTAGTACCCAAAGTCTCATGCAACTGCTTCCAGAACTTTGAGGTAAACTGGGTTCCTCTATCTGATACGATGCTCCTCGGAACTCCATGCAAACATACGATCCTAGTCATGTATATCTTTGCCAACTTAGCACTGGTGTAAGTGGTCTTTACTGGGATGAAATGTGCTACCTTCGTCAATCGATCAACTACAACCCAAATCGAGTCATAGCCTGAACGAGTTCTTGGTAATCCCGTGATAAAATCCATGCCTAGCTTATCCCACTTCCATTCGGGTATCGGCAACGGTTGCAACAATCCTGCTGGCTTCTGATGCTCCGCCTTTACTCTCTGACATACATCACAAACTGCTACATACTCCGCAATATCCTTCTTCATTCCGGTCCACCAGAATATATCCTTCAAATCCAAATACATCTTGGTATTTCCTGGGTGAATCGAATACGGTGAGTCATGTGCCTCTTGCAGAATCAACTTTCTGATCTCCGAGTCATTGGGCACGTAAACACGGTCTTCAAACCATAGGGTGTCGTGCTCATCCTCATGAAATCCTTTAGCTTTTCCTTTGCTCAGTTTCTCCTTTATGGCGGCAATCTCTTTGTCCGTTTTCTGAGCTTCTCTGATTCTATCCATCAAACTTGACTGAATCTCTAGTGCTGCTACATAGCCTCCCGGAACTATTTCCACACATAGTTCACGAAGATTTCCTGCTAACTCCTTGGGTATTTCTCCCGTCATTAGTGTATTGACATGGCTCTTGCGGCTTAATGCATCAGCTACTACATTAGCCTTCCCGGGATGATAATGCAATTTCATATCATAATCCTTGATAAGCTCCAACCATCTCCTTTGTCTGAGGTTCAACTCCTTCTATGTGAAAATGTACTTCAAACTCTTATGATCCATGTGCACCTCACAATGATTCCCAATGAGGAAATGTCTCCATGTCTTCAATGCATGCACTACGGCTGCTAACTCCAAATCATGCGTGGCATAATTCAACTCGTGGGGCTTCAGTTGTTGTGAAGCATACGAAAGAACTCTCCCTTCCTGCATAAGCACTGCTCCAAGTCCTCGACGTGAAGCGTCGCAATACACCTCATAATCCTTGGTTTGATCTGGCAAAATCAACACTGGTGAGGTAACCAAGGGTTTCTTCAACTCCTGGAAACTAGCCTCACACTCATCAGTCCATTTGAACTTGGTATCCTTCTTCAGCAACTCCGTCATAGGCTTTGCAATCTTTGAGAAATTCTCAATAAATCTCCGGTAGTATCCTGCGAGTCCAAGAAAACTCCGGATCTCTCCAACTGTTGTTGGTGCTTCCCACTTGGTCACGGTTTCAACTTTAGCGGGATCTACTGCTATACCTTCTCCGGATATAATGTGTCCGAGGAATCCTACTTCCTTCAACCAAAACTCACATTTGCTAAATTTGGCGTATAGCTGATGTTCTCTGAGCTTTCCAAGTACCAAACGCAAATGCTCCTTATGCTCCTCTTCATTCTTCGAATAAACCAGGATATCATCAATGAACACTACGATGAACTTATCCAAAAACTCCAGAAACACTTTGTTCATCATGTTCATAAAATAGGCAGGTGTGTTAGTCAGTCCAAATGACATAATGGTATACTCATATAGTCCATATCTTGTGGTGAATGCTGTCTTAGGTATATCCTGTTCTCGAATCTTCAACTGGTGGTATCCAGATCACAAATCGATCTTGGAAAACACTTTAGCTCCTTGCAATCGATCAAACAGATCATTGATCATTGGTAGTGGGTACTTGTTCTTGATTGTTACTTCATTCAATCCTCGATAGTCAACAACCATCCTTAATGATCCATCCTTCTTCTCCACTAAAAGTACTAGCGATCCCCAAGGCGAAGAACTTGGGCGAATATATCCCTTATCCAGTACTCCTTAATCTGCTTCTTAATTTCCACCAAATCTTTTGCTGGCATCCTATATGGTCTCTTCGATATTGGCCCAGTGCCTGGTAAAAGCTCAATCAAAAACTCAATGTCTCTATCCGGTGGCATGCCTGGCAACTCTTCGGTAAATGCATCAGGAAAATCCTTTACCACTGGTACTTCCTCCTGCACAACTCCTGTTAGGCAATTCACTTGTGTCCTCTTTGGCACATGCCGGGATACATACTTAATCCTTCTCCCTTCTGGTGTGGTAAGCAAAATTGTCTTACTAGCACACTCAATATTCCCTTGATACTTTGATAACCAATCCATGCCTAATATCACATCCAATCCTTGAGATTCCAATACTATTAGGTCTGAGGGAAAAACATAGTTACCAATCCTTAATGGTAACCGATCACACCATAAACTTGCCACATACTCTGCTCCTGGCGAGGTTACTAACATGGGTGACCTAAGGGCTTGGGTTGGTAGGTTATACTTATCCACAAATCCCCTTGAGATGTATGAATGCGATGCGCCAGTATCAAAAAGAACGAGTGCAGTAAATGTCTTAACCAAAAACTTACCTATTACTGCATCGGGCTGAGCTTCAACCTCCTCCACGCTAACGTGGTTCACCTGTCCCCTGTTGAAAGGGTTCGGCTTCTTCCCAGAACTTCCATTGCCATTTTGGCCTTCAGGACATTCATTTGCAAAATGTCCTAGCTTCGAACACTTATAGCAAGTGACATGGCTCAAGTCCTTCTTGGCTGGGGTTGATGGGGTGCTACGGTTCTGTCCATTACTTCCTCCATTCCCATTACCATTCTTGGTGCCATTGTGATTGTGCGAGCTACCTACTCCATGGGTATGCTGAAATTGTCCTCCCGGTCTAGGGGTAAAACGAGGCTTCTGTTGAGCTCCTGAATTATACTTTCCTTGTCCATACTTCCTCTTGCGGTTCTCAATTTGCTGTTGCTTCCCTTCAATCATAAGAGCACGATCTACCAACTCCTGGTAGTTGTTGAAGGTGGCTACCATCAACTGCATGCTCAACTCATCATTCAGTCCTTCCAGGAATTTCTCCTGCTTAGCTGCATCCATAGCAACGTCATCTGGGGCATAACATGCTAGCTTACTAAACTCCTCCACATACTAGCCAACTGTCCGTCCTCCTTGGTGCAAGTTACGAAACTCACGCTTCTTCATGGCCATTGCTCCTGCTGAAACATGAGCAGTATGAAAAGCCTGCTGAAACTGGTCCCATGTGACAGTGTCGACTGGGAAAGTGGCTGTGAAATTCTCCCACCAAGATGCTGCGGGTCCTTCTAACTGATGTGCGGCAAACTTAACCTTCTCCACATCTGTGCATCCTGCGGTGGTCAGCTCCCTAGCTATCTTGCGGAGCCAATCATCTGCTACTATCGGCTCGGTGCTACTGGAAAACACCGGCAGATTCAGCCTAAGAAAACGGGCTAAGTGTTCAACAGGTGGTGGTGGGTTGTTGTTGTTGTTCCCCTGATTCTGATTCTGAACTAGCAACTGCATCAAGGTGTTCTGCTGCTGGATTAACTGGGTGAGCTCCGGCGGAAAGGCAAATCCGGGGTCACGTCTCGGAGGCATCTGAGGGTTTAGAAAAGATGAGATATAAGAATAGAGGGGGTCTAAAGAGAAAACACTACCCATATGCACATGAGGCAAAAGCACACAATTCACTTCAATCAATCAAACAAGGCATACAGTCGATCTAACTATCGCAAAAGTGCTCGGACTACTATATTTACATGGTGGACTACTACTACTGATGAGGTGGTCTACTAGAAATATTCTACGGTTGTAGACTCCATGATGTCCGCTCCTGCTTCAACCACATAGTCATCATCGCTACTATCTTGCTCCGAGTCGGTGCCGTCAATGATGATGTAGTCTTCCGGGCTAATCTCCTTGGGTTCTTCGTCTTCATCTACTGGTGTCGGGCCTCCCATAAATATTCCAATCTTCTTGATCAGATCGTCATTCTTCTCCACCAGTACTTCAATTTCTTCTTCATAACCTTCACGTGTAGCCTTGAGTTCTTCCTCCAGTTCCTTGATTCTAGTATTAGCCTTCTTCAGATCTATCATGTCGGCGCACATCTGATTCTCCTAGCGTCGAATATGCTGGTTTAACTCCTGAATAAAAGCTGCAATTGATCTATCTTTCCTGGTGCTGATCATCTCCCAGTGTTCATCTCGGCGTCCGCAAATCTGGTAGATAGTATCCTTGAGATCCTTGCGGTAGACTTCTCCAATGCGTCCCATGGTGATGTGAGCTGCCATGCTCTTTCCTAGACTCCAAGTTGGTGCATCAAAAGAAAACTCTATGGGCTCGGTGACTGGCATGAACGTCCTTCCTGGAACTTGAACTTGAATCATCCAGCGCTCTTCTTTAGGTAAAGTGGCGTTGTAGGTTCCCGTGAAGCTTGGTACTCCTATGTTCAGGTATCTAGTGACTTCCTTCAAGTGGCGTCCAAAGGGTGTATCTTCATCCGGTTGGGTGAACTTGTTCCTTGCATCCGCCATCCTAAAGAGTAGAAAAGATGAGAAGTCAGAAGAGAAGAGAGTGAGTAGTGATCTAGGTCTTTAGCTTAGTGGTCGTGTCCTACAGTCAGCGTGTGCTCTGATACCATCTCTGTAGCGACCAGACCTCAAACAGTCTGATCTCTGTGCTCCGGTGTCATCCCTGGATCAGTAATGCTGACACCACACAGTACTCGGAGGATTTCTAGCAGAGTAGCAATCACACACTTATTACATCGAGTGTCTCAAAAGAGAACTTATTACAATAAATATGGCTTAAGGCCATCTAATAATGATAACAGCGGAAGGCTTGGAAGATAAGTGAGTCCATCAACTCCATCGGCATCACTGAGTATAGAACCACGACCTAAAACTCCTTAATCGTCGTCTGAAAAGTCTGCAACATTAACGTTGCAGCCCGAAACGGGTCAGCACATGGAATATGCTGGCAAGGTAACACATAGAGAGTAATGGAATGCAACAACTATACTATATGCATATTTGGCTGGTGGAAAGCTCTATGGTTACTGTTTTTGCGTAAAGCCAATTTTTCCCTACTTCAAAGGAATAGAATTGATTACTATCATGGTGGTTGTGAAACATTGAGAATGGTTGACAGCATTCTCAATCCCAATTAAGTAACATCATTAAAACCCATCAAAATTAATTTAGAGTAACATGTTGAGATTCACATGAAAATCCAGGTACTAGATACTCAAGATGTCCATAACCGGGGACACGGCTAACCATGATTAGTTTGTTACACTCTGCAGAGGTTTGCGCACTTTTCCCCACAAGACTCGATCGCCTCCGTTTGGTTTCTCGCACTACAGGGTGTTTGAGAAGACGGATGACCGAGACATAGTCTTTCAGAAGCGCTAGCACCTTATGATCGGGTAGACCGTACCACCTACAACCCCTACATCTGCTAGTCTACCACTGTAAGAGTTCGCACAACTTAGTCAACTATGCCAGAGCCCATAATGGCTTGTGGCTGCACACGGAAGTTCTAGTATGAATAATCTCATGATCCCTTTGGGCCTGGGTGGCGGTCCAAGAAAACATGCAAGTCCTGGAAACCCCAGGTGCCTCAATCCACCCAGATGTGTGTTAGGTTGCCACCTTAAATAAACCATTAATTAACAATCTCACATCTATCATGGATATCACTCACCCAATCCACGTCTACTAGCATAGCACGACATAACAAGCAAACATACAAGTAACTCCCAAAGGTTTGATAATAAACAGGTAATAGGTACTACCTCATCTACTTCCCATCCCACAATTTAATTAGATCCTAATCATGCAATGTGTGAGGATTGATCTAATGCAATAAAACTGGGTTGTAGAAAAGGTATGATCAAAGTGTTACTTGCCTTGCTAATGATCCACGAAACCTAGAGATTCAACGTAACAGGCGGCGCACTCCGGGTATTCTATCGCAGACAAACAACAAGCATACAATAAGTACTCATCTAATGCACATGTAAAACTCAAAATAGAAGATCTAACCAGAAAGTTCAACTTAATAACCCTGGTTGGCAAAAATAATCAGATCGAACGAAGCAAAAGAAATCAAACGGCGAAAGAAAACAACTTCGTTCTAGTAATCTGGATCTAGGGCAAATTTTACAGTAGCAAAAACTTGTTTAGGTTGATTATTCGGAAAGAGGGTTTCGAGACGAAACTCCAGGCGCTTGAATCGCCTGATTCCGATAAACGAGCGAAAAGTTATACTAAAACGAAAATCGGATCAGAAATCGCGATCAGAAAATAACCGCGGAAAATCCGACGAAAAAGAAAAACGACGAACAGATATTTTTTTGAAAAAAACTGCACAGAAAACGAGGCGGCGAACCACGAAAGTCGCGCGGCTCCGGCGGCGGCGGCGGCGGCTGGGGCGGCGGCTAGCTAGGGTTTGGGGCTGGTGGCTGGGCTCCTCCTCTCGGGCTTCGGTGCCTTATAAAGGCCCCCCCGGCCAGCGGTGTCCTGGCCGGTTACGGCCCGTAGTCGGTTCGGCGCGTTTTTTTTTAAATCCGCTCGGAAGAAAAAGAAAAAGAAATACTAAACGGACTCACGAAATAAATTTTGCCGGGTTTCTAAAATCAAGCCCGATAAAGTGAACATTTATCTGGGCCCAAACTACAACTTTGAAAAACGCGCATTTTTCCTAAATTCAAATAAAAATACCGAAAAACTCCGAAATAAAACTTATTTGATTTTTTTATTAAATCTTCAATATTTCTATATTTTGGAAAAGTCATTTTATTCCCGCTCTCATATTTTTGTAATAGAAATAATTGATGATAAAATAAATAAAATCAAATGATCCTGTTTACCTAATTTGAGAAAACTCAAATATGTAAATAACGAAATCCCCAACTCTCTCCGCGGGTCCTTGAGTTGCTTAGGATTTTCTAGGATCAAAACCCAAAGCAAAATAAAATATGATATGCATGATGACCTAATGTATAACATTCCAAATTGAAAATTTAGGATGTTACAACAATATGGGAGGCATGATAAGCAAGTGGTAGGTATCGCAGCATAGGCATGGCAAAAGAGCGAGCAACTAGCAAGCAAAGATAGAAGTGATTTCGAGGGTATGGTCATCTTGCCTGAAATCCCGCAAGGAAGAAGAACGAGTCCATGAAGAAGACAAACGGACGTAGTCGAACGGGACCTCACAAACACGGCATTATCAGAACCAACCCGAAGAAGCAACACCGGAAAGAAGCACACAACAGAGTAAGCAACCAACACATGAACATGGCATGATATGTGGGATGCGGTATGTGATGCATATGCATGATTTGGAAAGGAATGATTGAACCTGGCCTCAACTTGGAAATCCAAGAGTGCCACTGGAAAGAGGATTTGATTTTGGTCGAAATCGATATAAAGATCACCGGAATCGGATGCACGGTTTGGAAATGGCAAGCAAAACAAATATGGCACCGGCCTGCGATAATCAGCAAGTGACCATCTAAATGCATCAAGATAAATAAGCTACTGCACTCAAACATGATAATAAAATACATGGCAGGGATCCACTCATGATGCTTGACAAAAGATAAACACTGAGCTACGGCTAATTCACTCAATAGCAGGTTCAAACAAGCATGGCAAAAGTGCAAAAGATAACAGGTTTCAGACTTAGTGAAATTAACAACATGTCAGGAATTTATCAGCAGGAAGCAATGTTTAGAGCACGAAAACTACATGCTACAGGAACATATCATGGCAAAGCAAGGCATGGCATGAAGCTGCTCAAAGCATATAACAAAAGTCCCTTAGTGACCATGAGCCAAAACGGATCAGAAAATACAATTGCAAGCATGTGAACATAGCAAAAACATAAACAGATTCAGACTTAGTGAAAAACTGGAGCATGGCAAAACACATAATGAGTAGGCGTGTTTACGAGTCGATGCACTCACTATGAGGCATTGCATGACAAACTAAGCATACACCCAGAAAATAGACATGGCATAGAAGCTAGACATGACAAGAACAACAACATAGCATGCACGGATCAATAACAACAAGCTCGGCAAAATCGCTAAACATGTTAACAATCTGCCAGGAACATTTTATAGCAAAAGTAGAGCTCGATTGACTCAAGCTAGGGTGCTGTATAATTACAAACAAAGACATGGATGGATATAGCACAACATCATCTACAAAACATCCTTACCGATCATGCTCAAAAGAGGCACGGATCACTGGGAAACAACATGAACATATGGCATAAAAATAAGGACAGGGTAATGACAGAATATTTCTAAGTCCCTGAAATCAGCAACATTGAGTAAGCTACTTTGCATGCTTGTGCTAGTCACCACAAAGATCATAAAAATACATGACATACACCCCTGTAAAGATAACATGGCATATTTCAAAACACATGTAGAGCTCAGGATCATATCATGCAAACATTAATCATGGCAAAAATGACAAAAATGCATTTGCTGAAACAGATCTGAAACTATTATCACATAGCCCTCTTCCAACAGCATTTCGGGCATCAAGATGAGCTCAAATGAAAATGATGCAATGCGACAAAATGATTTACTCGTTGAGACGAACATTTTGATATGCTACACGCACGAATTGGAATAACGGTGATGAAGTTATGATGCGATAAAAATGCATAAAAATTACTGGGATTTAGTCGAAAATTAGACCTCTCCGAGAAAGTCAACCCGGGACGGGGATGTGCGGGACCGAGGGATCCGGATCTGGACGAAGCGTTTGGATGAAGGGACCGATGGATCTCGTCCCGATCCACCGGACCTCGCCGGAGACGACGGAGATGGCCGGAGGGTGGCCGGAGACGGCGCGCGGTTGCCAGGGCACGGCGTCGGTCGCCGGAGGCGGGCGCGCCGGCGAAGGGTGGCGCGGGGCCGGCGCGGGTCGGGGCGCGCAAGGTGGTGCGCCCGGATGGCGCGGAGACGCGGTGGCGGGCTCCGGCAGGTGCCGTGGTGGCGCGCGGGCTCGGCGGCGTTGGGCGGAGCCGGCGACGAGGGTCGGCGGCGGCGCGGCGCCGACTCCATGGCGGCGCGCGAGGATCCTGGCGCGGGACAGCGGCTCGGGTCCACGGGGGCTGGAGACGGGCCTCGGTGGGCTGCGCGGGTGGGACGGCGGAGGACGGTGACGTGGCCGATGCGGATTGGCTAAGGCGGTGGAGTGGACGCGTCCGCCGGCGCGAGAGGAGCGGGGGTTAGGGTTCATCCACGAAAAATTTGGGCAGGCACACACATATATATAGGTAGAGGGAGCTAGGAGAGTCCAAATGAGGTACGGTTTTCGGCCACGCGATCGTGATCGAACGGTCTAGATGATGGAGGGGTCTTAGGTGGGGTTTGGACCACTTTGGAGGGGTGTTGGGCTACAACACACACGAGGCCTTTTCGGTCCCTCGGTTAACCGTTGGAGTATCAAACGAAGTCCAAATGGTATGAAACTTGACAGGCGGTCTACCGGTAGTAAACCAAGGCCGCATGACAAGTCTCGGTCCAATCCGAAAACGTTTAACACCCGCACACGAAAAGAGGTAGAAAGGGACACCGGAGGACATAGGAGCGCCGGATTGCAAAACGGACAACGGGGAAAATGCTCGGATGCATGAGATGAACATGTATGCAAATGCGATGCACATGATGACATGATATGACATGCATGACACGCAAGAAATGACAAGGCAACAACAACAAATAACTGGAGGACACCTGGCACATCGGTCTTGGGGTGTTACAACGCCTCCCCCTTGTGGGTTGTCCCCTGTTCTCTCCCATGGCCCATGAGGCCCATGATTTCCCCCGGGGGTTCCAGTAACCCCTCGGTACTCGGATAAAATACCCGAATCACTCGGAACCATTCCAATGTCCGAATACAACCTTCCAATATTGAATCTTTACCTCTCGACCATTTTGATACTCCTCGTCATGTTCGTGATCTCATCCGGGACTCTGAACAAACTTCGGTCACCAAATCACATAACTCATAATACAAGTCGTCATCGAATGTTAAGCGTGCGGACCCTACGGGTTCGAGAACTATGTAGACATGACTGATACACATCTCCAGTCAATAACCAATAGCGGAACCTGGATGCTCATATTGGTTCCGACATATTCTACGAACATCTTTATCGGTCCAACCGCATAATGATGACCCACAAGTATAGGGGATCTATCGTAGTCCTTTCGATAAGTAAGAGTGTCGAACCCAACGAGGAGCAGAAGGAAATGATAAGCGGTTTTCAGCAAGGTATTCTCTGCAAGCACTAAAATAATAGGTAACAAATAGTTTTGTGATAGGATAATTTGTAACGAGTAACAAGTAACAAAAGTAAATAAAGTGCAGCAAGGTGGCCCAATCCTTTTTGTAGCAAAGGACAAGCCTGGACAAACTCTTATATGATGTAAAGCGCTCCCGAGGACACATGGGAATATCATCAAGCTAGTTTTCATCACGTTCATATGATTCGCGTTCGGTACTTTTATAATTTGGTATGTGGGTGGAGCAGTGCTTGGGTGCTGCCCTTACTTGGACAAACATCCCACTTATGATTAACTCTATTGCAAGCATCCACAACTACAACAAAAGTATTAAGGTAAACCTAACCATAGCATGAAACATGTGGATCCAAATCAGCCCCTTACGAAGCAACACATAAACTAGGGTTTAAGCTTCTGTCACTCTAGCAACCCATCATCTACTTATTACTTCCCAATGCCTTCCTCTAGGCCCAAATAATGGTGAAGTGTCATGTAGTCGACGTTCACATAACACCACTAGAGGAGAGACAACATACATCTCATCAAAATATCGAACGAATACCAAATTCACATGACTACTAATAGCAAGACTTCTCCCATGTCCTCAGGAACAAACGTAACTACTCACAAAGCATATTCATGTTCATAATCAGAGGGGTATTAATATGCATATAGGATCTGAACATATGATCTTCCACCAAATAAACCAACTAGCATCAACTACAAGGAGTAATTAACACTACTAGCAACCCACAGGTACCAATCCCGGACTTGGAGACAAGAATTGGATACAAGAGATGAACTAGGGTTTTGAGAGGAGATGGTGCTGGTGAAGATGTTGATGGAGATTGCCCTCTCCCGATGAGAGGAGCGTTGGTGATGACGATGGCGATGATTTCCCCCTCCCGGAGGGAAGTTTCCCCGGCAGAACAGCTCCGCCAGAGCCCTAGATTGGTTCCGCCAAGGTTCCGCCTCGTGGCGGCGGAGTCTCGTCCGGAAAGAAGGCTTATGATTTTTTCCTCATCAAAAGACTCCATATAGCAGAAGATGGCCATCGGAGGGCCACCAGGGGGCCCACAAGGTAGGGGGCGCGCCCCCATCCTCGTGGGCAGGGTGTGGCCCCCCTGGTGAACTTCTTGCGCTCAGTATTTTTATATATTCTGAAAACGTCTTCCGTGAAGTTTCAAGACTTTTGGAGCTGTGCAGAATAGGTCTCTAATATTTGCTCCTTTTCCAGCCCAGAATCCCAGCTGCTGGCATTCTCCCTCTTTATGTAAACCTTGTAAAATAAGAGAGAATAGGTAGAAGTATTGTGACATAATGTGTAATAACAGCCAATAATGCAATAAATATTGGTATAAAAGCATGATGCAAAATGGACGTATCAACTCCCCCAAGCTTAGACCTCGCTTGTCCTCAAGCGAAAGCCAAAATCGAAAAATATGTCCACATGTTTAGAGATAGAGGCGTCGATAAAAATAAAATACGGACATGAGGGCATCTTGATCATTCTTAGAACAACAACTTATATAATTCTTGTCATATGATCTCTTATGCTGGAGTAACAATTCAATCACAATTTCAAGTATGAATCATAAACTTCATTGAAAACTAACAAACTATAATCTCAGTCATTGAAGCAATTGCAATTTATCATAATATAGGAAAGAGTCAATATAAGAGCTTTTCGGCAAGTCCACATACTCAACGATCATTTAGTCTTTCACAATTGCTAACACTCACGCAATACTTACGGGTATGGAGTTTTAATTGGACACAGAGAAAGATAGGGGCTTATAGTTTTGCCTCCCAACATTTTACCTCAAGGGTAATGTCAACAATAATAGTTCATGAAAACTCACATCCAATTACCATATATACCAGGATCTTTCCAACATGTTGTGCTTGCCAAAAGATAAAATGTAAAAAGGAAGGGCGAAGATCACCATGACTCTTATGTAAGGTAGGAGATAAAGGTAAAAGATAGGCCCTTCGCAGAGGGAAGCAGAGGTTGTCATGCGCTTTTATGGTTGGATGCACGAAATCTTAATGCGAAAGAACGTCACTTTATATTGCCACTTGTGATATGGACCTTTATTATGCAGTCTGTCGCTTTTATTTCTTCCATATCACACGATCGTATAAAGCTTATTTCCTCCACACCAATCAATCATACATATTTAGAGAGCAATTTTTATTGCTTGCACCGATGACAACTTACTTGAAGGATCTTACTCAATCCATAGGTAGATATGGTGGACTCTCATGGCAAAACTGGTTTAAGGGTGTTTGGAAGCACAAGTAGTATCTCTACTTGGTGCAAAGGATTTGGCTAGCATGAGGGGGAAAGGCAAGCTCAATCATGTTGGATGATCCATGACAATATAATTTATCTCAGATGTAAGAAAACATAACCCATTATGTTGTCTTCCTTGTCCAACGTCAACCCTTTAGCATGTCATATTTTAATGAGTGCTCACAATCATAAAAGATGTCCAAGATAGTATATTTATACGTGAAGATCTCTCTTTCTTTATTACTTCCTATTAATTGCAACAATGACCAAAACTATGTCTGTCAACTCTCAACAACTTTTATTTATCATACTTTTTATATGTGAGCTCATTACTCTCCAGAAGATCCATGTGATCTATTTGTTTCTTTTTATTCTTTATCTTTTCTTTTATTCAAGATCATGGCAAAACAATCAAGCCCTTGACTCAACACTAATCTTTATTATATAGCTCATGGACTCGATTACATACAAGGATCATAAAGCAAAACTCACAAACTAGATCATACTAAGAACTTTTATTCTACTAGATCAAAATATTATCAAAAGGATCGAACTAAGAAAAATGGTAAAGATAAAAGTGATGGTGATACGATACCGGGGCACTCCCCCAAGCTTGGCAGTTGCCAAGGGGAGTGCCCATACCCATGTGATTATGTCTCCTTTGTTGGTGAAGAAGTTGATGGTTTTTTTGATGGCGTAGGCTTGTCGTCCTTCTTCCAAGGCATAGGTTCACCATCATAGAAGGATGATCGAGTCTCCTGAAACCTCAAATCTGCAGCCAAACTCATCCTCTTGAATCTATATTCATACTCATAGTTTTGATTTTGCAGGTCATAGATCTGGGCTTGGAGGTGTTCGATTTTCTCATGAAGCTTGAAGATGGCCTCCCCAATGTCCTTGACGTCCAGCTTGTGGTTGTTGGTGAACTCCGTGATCATGATGTGATTGGAATCGAGTCCACGCTCCACCATCTCCTGACACTTGAAAACTTCTTGCTCCAATGCCTCGAGCCTTGCCTCTGTGCTTCTGGTCTTCCTTGGTCCCTCAACATCGCGGATGTGCAACAACCCCTCACGCATCTCAATGGTTTGAGGGTGTTGCAGCACTTCCGCGAGGTAGGGGTTGATGACCTTCTCGAAGAACTGGTCCTTGGGGGCACTTGAAGACGACATGATGACCTGGATCTGTCAGAAAAACATCTCAAAACAAAGACATGAGATTTTTGCATGATACGAGAGTCAAATCTCCGGGAGAATATATAATGAATTTTTACCGACCAAAATACGTAACATGTAAGAAAACAGAGTCCGAAGAGCCCACGAGGTAGGGGGGCGCGCCCAGGGGGTAGGGCGCGCCCTCCACCCTCGTGGAGCCCTCGTGTCCTTCCCAGACTGCTTCTTATTTTTCTATTTTTCTAAATATTCTAAAACAGAAAAAATTGCCATTAGAATTGTTTTGGAGTCGGTTTACTTACCGTACCACATACCTATTCCTTTTCGGAGTCTGAAATGTTCCGGAAGGTGTCCTTTATGTATTCCTCCGGGGTTACGGTTTCAATAACATTGGTTTCAACATTTATAGGATTACCTGAGATATAATGTTTAATTGTTTGACCGTTCACCACCTTCGGATTTGTGCCTTCTAAGTTGTTGATTTTTATGGCACCGGAACAATAGACCTCCTCGATAACGTAAGGACCTTCCCATTTAGAGCGAAGTTTTCCTGCAAAAAATCTTAAACGAGAGTTGTATAGCAATACATAGTCACCTACATTAAACTCACGTTTTTGTATCCTTTTGTCATGCCATCTTTTAACTTTTTCTTTAAATAATTTGGCATTCTCATAGGCTTGGGTTCTCCATTCATCAAGTGAGCTAATGTCAAATAACCTCTTCTCACCGGCAAGTTTGAAATCATAATTGAGTTCTTTAATAGCGCAATAAGCCTTATGTTCTAGTTCGAGAGGTAAGTGACATGCTTTTCCATAGACCATTTTATACGGAGACATACCCATAGGATTTTTATATGCAGTACTATAGGCCCATAATGCATCATCAAGTTTCTTGGACCAATTCTTTCTAGATCTATTAACAGTCTTTTGCAAAATTAATTTGAGTTCTCTATTACTCAATTCTACTTGACCACTAGACTGTGGGTGATAAGGAGATGCAATTCTATGATTAACATCATATTTAGCAAGCATTTTACGGAAAGCACCATGAATAAAATGTGAACCACCATCAGTCATTAAATATCTAGGGACTCCAAACCTTGGAAAAATAACTTCTTTAAGCATTTTAATAGAAGTGTTATGATCAGCACTACTAGTTGGAATAGCTTCTACCCACTTAGTAACGTAATCAACACAACTAAAATATGTGTATATCCATTAGAGGCAGGAAAAGGTCCCATATAATCAAAGCCCCAAACATCAAATGGTTCAATAACAAGTGAATAATTCATAGGCATTTCTTGACGTCTACTAATATTACCAATTCTTTGACATTCATCACAAGATAAGACAAACTTACGGGCATCCTTGAAGAGAGTAGGCCAATAAAAACCGGATTGTAATACCTTATGTGCAGTTCTATCTCCAGCGTGGTGTCCTCCATAAGCCTCGGAGTGACACTTGCGTAGGATCTGTTCCTGTTCATGCTCAGGTACACAACGTCTAATAACACCATCTACTCCTTCTTTATAAAGGTGTGGGTCATCCCAAAAGTAATGTCTCAAATCATAGAAGAACTTTTTCTTTTGCTGGTATGTGAAACTAGGTGGTATAAATTTAGCAACAATGTAATTAGCATAATCAGCATACCATGGAGCAGTATGAGAAGCATTTATGACATTTAATTGTTCATCAGGAAAGCTATCATCAATAGGTAGTGGGTCATCAAGAACATTTTCTAACCTAGACAAGTTGTCTGCAACGGGGTTCTCAGCTCCCTTTCTATCAATAATATGCAAATCAAATTCTTGTAGCAAGAGAACCCATCTAATAAGTCTAGGTTTAGCATCTTTCTTTTCCATAAGATATTTAATAGCAGCATGATCAGTGTGAATAGTTACTTTAGAATCAACAATATAAGGTCTGAACTTATCACAAGCAAATACAACTGCTAAGAATTCTTTTTCAGTAGTAGCATAATTTCTCTGAGCATTGTCTAGAGTTTTACTAGCATATTGAATAACATTTAATTTCTTATCAACTCTTTGCCCTAGAACAGCACCTACAGCATAATCACTAGCATCACACATAATTTCAAAGGGTAAATTCCAATCAGGTGGCTGAACAATAGGTGCAGAGATCAATGCTTTCTTAAGTATTTCAAATGCTTCTACACAATCATCATCAAAAACAAATGGTATATCTTTTTGTAATAAATTAGTCAGAGGCCGAGAAATTTTTGAGAAGTCCTTAATGAACCTCCTATAAAAACCGGCATGACCAAGGAAACTTCTTATACCTTTGATGTCCTTGGGACATGGCATCTTTTCAATAGCATCAACCTTGGCTTTATCAACCTCAATACCTCTTTCAGAAACTTTATGCCCCAAGACAATACCTTCATTAACCATAAAGTGGCACTTTTCCCAATTCAAGACAAGATTAGTTTCTTCACATCTCTGCAAAACTCGGTCAAGGTTGCTTAAGCAATCATCAAAAGAGGATCCATAGACGGAAAAATCGTCCATGAAAACCTCACAAATCTTTTCACAAAAGTCAGAGAATATAGCCATCATGCATCTTTGAAAGGTAGCAGGTGCATTACATAAACCAAAAGGCATACGTCTATAAGCAAAAGTACCAAAAGGGCAAGTAAAAGTAGTCTTTGATTGATCATTGGCTGACACAGGTATTTGAGAGAAACCAGAATAACCATCTAGAAAGCAAAAATGTGTATGTTTGGATAATCTTTCTAGCATTTGATCGATAAAAGGTAAGGGGTAATGATCTTTTTTAGTAGCTTTATTTAATTTGCGGAAATCAATTACCATCCTATAACCTGTAATAATTCTTTGCGGGATCAACTCATCTTTATCATTAGGAACGACAGTAATACCTCCCTTCTTAGGGACACAATGGACAGGACTTACCCACTGACTATCAGCAACGGGATAAATTATACCTGCCTCAAGAAGCTTTAGTATTTCCTTTCTTACCACTTCCTTCATCTTAGGATTCAGCCTCCGTTGATGATCACGAACTGGTTTGGCATCTTACTCCAAATTTATTTTGTGTTGACACACAGTGGGACTAATGCCCTTAAGATCATCAAGAGTATATCCAATAGCAGCACGGTGCTTCTTCAGAGTTATCAATAATCTCTCTTCTTCATGCTCCGAAAGGTTAGCACTAATAATAACATGATATATCTTTTTCTCATCAAAATAAGCATATTTAAGAGTATCAGGTAACGGTTTAAGCTCAAACACGAGATCACCCTTGGGTGGAGGAGGATCCCCTAGGATTTCAACAGGCAAATTGTGTTTCAAGATGGGTTCCTATTTAAAGAATACTTCATCTATTTCCCTTCTTTCATTCATAAACATATCATTTTCATGGTCTAGCAAATATTGTTCTAAAGGATCACTAGGAGGTACGGCAATAGAAGCAAGACCAATAATTTCATCTTTACTTGGCAATTCCTCTTCACGGTGTTGTCTATGATATTTAGAGAAATTAAATTCATGAGACATATCACCTAAACCAATAGTAACAACATCCTTTTTGCAATCTATCTTAGCATTAACAGTGTTCAAGAAGGGTCTACCGAATCTAATGGGACAAAAGCTATCTTGTGGGGAACCAAGAACAAGAAAATCAGCAGGATATTTAGTTTTCCCACACAAGACTTCAACATCTCTAACAATTCCAATTGATGAAATAGTATCTCTATTGGCAAGTTTAATTGTGACATCAATATCTTCTATCTCAGCAGGTGCAATATCATGCATAATTTCTTTGTATAAGTCATGAGGTATAGCACTAGCACTGGCACCCATATCACATAAGCCATGATAACAATGATCTCCTATTTTAACAGAAATAACAGGCATGCCTACCAAAGATCTAGGTTTATCTTTAGCACAAGGTTTAGCAATTCTAGCAGTTTCATCACAGAAATAAATAACATGCCCATCAATATTATCAGACAAGAGATCTTTAACAATAGCAATATTAGGTTCAACTTTAATTTGCTCAGGAGGTGTATAAGTTCTAATATTGCTTTTACGAACCACAGTTGAAGCTTTAGCATGATCTTTTATCCTAACAGGAAAAGGTGGTTTCTCAACATAAGCAGTAGGAACAATAAGATCATTACAAGTGATAGTCTTTTTTTCAACTTTAATAGGTGCAACTACTTTTACTTCAATGGGATGATGATATTTAAACCACTTCTCCCTAGGGAGATCAACATGAGTAGCAAAAGATTCACAGAAAGAAGCTACTATCTCAGAGTCAAGTCCATATTTAGTGCTAAATTTATGGAAAACATCGGTATCCATAAAAGATTTAACACAATCAAACTTGGGTGTTATACCTGACTCCTTACCTTCGTCGAGGTCCCAATCTTCAGAGTTGCGTTTAATTCTTTCCAATAAATCCCATTCGAATTCAATAGTCTTTGTCATAAAAGAGCCAGCACAAGAAGTATCGAGCATGGTGCGATTGTTATCAGAAAGCCGAACATATAAATTTTGAATAATCATTTCTCTTGAGAGCTCATGATTGGGGCATGAATATAACATTGATTTAAGCCTCCCCAAGCTTGAGCGATGCTTTCTCCTTCGTGAGGCCAAAATTATATATATATATATATATATATATATATATATAATTGCGATCACAATGAACAAGATGCATAGGATAAAACTTCTGATGAAATTCCAATTTCAATCGTTTGTAGTTCCATGACCCCGTATCATCACATAGCCTATACCATGTCAATGCATCTTCCTTCAAAGGTAAAGGGAAGACCTTCTTCTTAATAACATCTCCGGGTACACCTGCAAGCTTAAATAATCCACAAACTTCATCCACATATATTAGGTAATCATCACGATGCGTTGTTCCATCTCCTGCAAAAGGATTAGCTAGTAGTTTTTCTATCATACCTGGAGGAATTTCAAAGCAGACATTTTCATTTTCAGTAGGTTCAGTAGGTTGAGGAGCAACTCTCTGCTCTACTGGTCGGGGTGAATATACCCCGAACAAGCCCCTCAAATGATTACTTTCCATAGTAACAAGTGACAGTAAATTTCAGCACTATATAAATTTTTCCTTACCAAATTCCACCTACTAAAGGTGCTTCACTCCCCGGCAACGGTGCCAGAAAAGAGTCTTGGTGACCCACAAGTATAGGGGATCTATGGTAGTCCTCTCGATAAGTAAGAGTGTCGAACCCAACGAGGAGCAGAAGGAAATGATAAGCGGTTTTCAGCAAGGTATTCTCTGCAAGCACTGAAATAATAGGTAACAAATAGTTTTGTGATAGGACAATTTGTAACAAGTAACAAGTAACAAAAGTAAATAAAGTGCAGAAAGGTGGCCCAATCCTTTTTGTAGCAAAGGACAAGCCTGGACAAACTCTTATATGTTGTAAAGTGCTCCCGAGGACACATGGGAATATTGTCAAGCTAGTTTTCATCACGTTCATATGATTCGCGTTCGGTACTTTGATAATTTGGTATGTGGGTGGAGCAGTGCTTGGGTGCTGCCCTTACTTGGACAAACATCCCACTTATGATTAACTCTATTGCAAGCATCCGCAACTACAACAAAAGTATTAAGGTAAACCTAACCATAGCATGAAACATGTGGATCCAAATCAGCCCCTTACGAAGCAACACATAAACTAGGGTTTAAGCTTCTGTCACTCTAGCAACCCATCATCTACTTATTACTTCCCAATGCCTTCCTCTAGGCCCAAATAATGGTGAAGTGTCATGTAGTCGACGTTCACATAACACCACTAGAGGAGAGACAACATACATCTCATCAAAATATCGAACGAATACCAAATTCACATGACTACTAATAGCAAGACTTCTCCCATGTCCTCAGGAACAAATGTAACCACTCACAAAGCATATTCATGTTCATAATCAGAGGGGTATTAATATGCATATAGGATCTGAACATATGATCTTCCACCAAATAAACCAACTAGCATCAACTACAAGGAGTAATTAACACTACTAGCAACCCACATGTACCAATCCCGGACTTGGAGACAAGAATTGGATACAAGAGATGAACTAGGGTTTTGAGAGGAGATGGTGCTGGTGAAGATGTTGATGGAGAGTGCCCTCTCCCGATGAGAGGAGTGTTTGTGATGACGATGGCGATGATTTCCCCCTCCCGGAGGGAAGTTTCCCCAGCAGAACAGCTTCGCCAGAGCCCTAGATTGGTTCCGCCAAGGTTCCGCCTCGTGGCGGTAGAGTCTCATCCGGAAAGAAGGCTTATGATTTTTTCCTCATCAAAAGACTCCATATAGCAGAAGATGGCCATCGGAGGGCCACCAGGGGGCCCACGAGGTAGGGGGCGCGCCCCCATCCTCGTGGGCAGGGTGTGCCCCCCTGGTGAACTTCTTGCGCTCAGTATTTTTATATATTCTGAAAACGTCTTCCGTGAAGTTTCAAGACTTTTGGAGCTGTGCAGAATAGGTCTCTAATATTTGCTCCTTTTCCAGCCCAGAATCCCAGCTGCTGGCATTCTCCCTCTTTATGTAAACCTTGTAAAATAAGAGAGAATAGGCAGAAGTATTGTGACATAATGTGTAATAACAGCCAATAATGCAATAAATATCGGTATAAAAGCATGATGCAAAATGGATGTATCACATAACAACATACGTTATTCCCTTTGTCATTAGTATGTTACTTGCCTGAGATTCGATCGTCGGTATCATCATACCTAGTTCAATCTCGTTACCGGTAAGTCTCTTTACTCGTTCCGTAATGCATCATCCCGCAACTAACTCATTAGTCACATTGCTTGCAAGGCTTATAGTGATGTGCATTACCGAGAGGGCTTAGAGATACCTCTTCGATACACGGAGTGACAAATCCTAATCTTGATCTATTCCAACCCAACAAACACCTTCGTAGACACCTGTAGAGCATCTTTATAGTCACCCAGATACGTTGTGACGTTTGATAGCACACAAGGTGGTCCTCCGATATTCGGGAGTTGCATAATCTCATAGTCAGAGGAATATGTGTAAGTCATGAAGAAAGTAATAGCAATAAAATGAAACGATCAACATGCTAAGCTAACGGATGGATGTTGTCCATCACATCATTCTCCTAATGATGTGATCCCATTATCAAATGACAACTCATGTTCATGATTAGGAAACTTAACCATCTTTGATTAATGAGCTAGTCTAGTAGAGGCTTACTAGGGACACAGTGTTTTGTCTATGTATCCACACATGTATCAAATTTCCAGTTAATACAATTCTAGCATGAATAATAAACATTTATCATGATATAAAGAAATATAAAATAACAACTTTATTATTGCCTCTAGGGCATATTTGCTTCACATATTAGACCAGCTGGCTGTATAAGATTGCCGTGTCATCAAGAGGTACCAATATCATTCGTTCATACGATAGGGTTGGCTCTAAGGCTAGTGATATTTTTTCACTCTCTCTCTCTTTCTCTTTCCTCCCATTTACCTAGGAGCACATGAAGAGCTTGGGCATTTGTTTCCTTCCACTATGTGGCCGATGCCATATTTCTCAAAAGTATGTCACATAATACACATTGATGTCAAATCAAAAGATTTTGGCACCGCTTTAGCGATGTGAAAGAGTTGGCACCGTTGTGCACACATACCCACATGTATAAATAAATCAATCAAACCAACTACAGGAGCCTCTCCCTCTCCCAAACAAGTGTTTTTATTGTCTCAGTCCTCTCCCTCTCCCACGCAAGTGTTTTTTCATTGCGTGAGTTAATTCGGCACCGGAGCAAAGTAGGCGATCCAGATTGGGGCACCAGGTGAGAAATGGAGGGGCATCGATGCCAAATGCATCAGAAGTGAATTTGGCACGTGTTTTGGCCTACATAGTGGAGGGACGTTATAGCCCACTTTTGTACTACCTCATATCTAGTGTAAAATTTTGACCATATATTTACCTAAGAAAATGCCAATGCATGTCACCAAAAATTATACCATTTGAAATTATGTTCAAATACGAATCCAATGATATTTTTGAGTGACATGCATTAACATTTTGTCAGTTAAATCTATTGTCAAATTTTGATACTACCAAATACAAAGAGTAAACCAGGACGGAGGTAGTACTTGCTCTTAGGTTAACCATAGAGTTACTAGTCTAAGTTACTTGCCACTATGACTAGCCTAGGCTACTAGTAGTACAACAAACAAACGATGCAGGTGATCATGTGAGAAAAAATACTAAAAATATTTCTTTTGGTGTAGTGCCTAGATGCAGTTTTGAACACCACACTTGTCATTGTAATTTGTGAAAATTACGAAAAAATTGGGCTACGTTGTGATTACCATTTACTAATAGGAAAGAAGTTTCACCTTGATGAGTAGCTTCTCCGTGCACGGAAAGCATGTAAGGAATCCAACAACTTGATTCAGATTGGGGCCGATAGATTTTATTGCCAAGATCTTCACTATGTGCACAAACTGGGTCAAGCTTGTGGGAATCATTTTCTGGATGACAGTCGTAAATACATCAAGAAGAAATTAAAAAATGTGAATTTCAAGAAGACAGAGAAGAATATGAGTGTTGTACCTAAACAATTACGGATACACCAATGCTGTCAATTTCGGCGCGTCAATGACCCTAATTTTTGTTGGACCTTCTAGATCAGATACAAGCAATCTCTTAAGGAAAGGCACATTCTCAATGACCATAACATGGAACAACTAGAGTGATCTCTTCCCAATTGATGTCTTGTTGCGGGGCCAGCAAGACACATAAATACATCGGAGATTCGTCGAGGCGATGTGGAGGCTACTGAACCCGTGGATCTGCCGAAGACAAAGGTACTCGAGCGCAGTACCGCTGCAGAGCAGGTGCTCCATAGCCTTCTTCGAGATGCCAACGTCGAAGAGGTCGAGCTGCTTGAGTTGAGGGAGCAGAAGGACGTGCAAAGCATTAATCTGGGGAAAATAGGAGGAGCTGAAGCTGGCGCGACGCGGCATTAGCATGAGGCAGAGCGCGGACAATGGCAGAGAGCAACATTGTCCAGCTTCAAACCTGAGCTCCTCGAGCTGATCTAGGGTGGGGGATAAGAACCACTCGTTGAACTTGGCTTGGACCTTGCAGTTTACTGAACATGCGGATGTCAAGGCGTCTGGCTGGCCCAGGGTGTGATGAAAGGATCTTGGAGACTGCAGCCATGTGTTTGCAATCCCCGTCGCAGAGGCAACTATCGATGGTGAGGTTGAGGGGACGCAGCACCAGAGGTGGCGCCATCGCCGGGAGAGTAGGGTGGTCCGTACGACAGATTTGGTGGGGAGGAGGCCGATGATGATGAGCAGCATGTCATCAGGGAGGCTGCTGATGAAGTCCATGAAGGAAATATGCCCTAGAGGCAATAATAAAGTTGTTATTTTATATTTCCTTATTCATGATAAATGTTTATTATTCATGCTAGAATTGTATTAACCGGAAACTTGATACATGTGTGGATACATAGACAAAACACAATGTCCCTAGTAAGCCTCTACTAGACTAGCTCGTTAATCAAAGATGGTTAAGTTTCCTAACCATAGACATGTGTTGTCATTTGATGAACGAGATCAAATCATTAGGATAATGATGTCATGGACAAGACCCATCCGTTAGCTTAGCATATGGATTGTTCAGTTTTATTGCTGTTGCTTTATCCATGTCATATACATATTCCTTTGACTATGAGATTATGCACCTCCTGGACACACCTTGTGTGCTATCAAATGTCACAACGTAATTGGGTGATTATAAATATGCTCTACAGATATCTCTAAAGGTGTTTGTTGGGTTGGCATAGATCAAGATTAGGATTTGTCACTCTGAGTATCGGAGAGGTATCTCTGGGCCCTCTCGGTAATGCACATCATAATAAGCCTTGCAAGCAATGTGACTAATGAGTTAGTTACGGGATGATGTATTATGGAACGAGTAAAGAGACTTTCCGGTAATGGGATTGAACTAGGTATGAAGATACCAACGATTGAATCTTGGGCAAGTAACATACCAATGACAAAGGGAATAACGTATGTTATCATTACGGTTTGACCGATAAAGATCTTCATAGAATATGTAGGAACCAATATGAGAATCCAGGTTCTGCTATTGGTTATAGAACGGAGAGGTGTCTTGGTCATGTCTACATAGTTCTCAAACCCGTAGGGTCCGCACGCTTAACGTTCGATGACAATTTTGTATTATATGAGTTATGTGATTTGGTAACCGAATGTTGTTAGGATTTCCGGATGAGATCACCGACATGACGCGGAGTCTCGAAATGGCCGAGAGGTAAAGATTCATATATAGGATGACAATATTCGGACACCGGAAGTGTTTCAGGGTGTACCGGGTACATATCGGAGTATCGGGGGGGGGGGGGGGGGGGGTTACCAGAACCCCTCGAGGGATTAATGGGCCTTATGGGCCATAGGAGGGGAGCACACCAGCCCACAAGGGGTGGTGCACCCCCTCTAAGGAAGGAGGCTAAATAGGAGAAGGAGGAGGGGGTTCGCCCCCCCCCCTCTGTTCCCTTTCCCCTTCAGGTAATAAGGAAAGGGGGCGAATTGGACTAGGGGCCCAAGTAGGATTCCTCCTACTTGGGGCGCTCCATGGCATCTCCCCTCCCCTCCCACCTATATATACGTGGGGAGGGGGCGCCTAGAACACACACCAACAATTGTTTGCCATGTGCGGCGCCCCCTCCATAGTTTACGCCTCCGGTCATATCTTCATAGTGCTTTGGCGAAGCCCTGCGCGGATCACTTCACCATCACCATCACCACACCATCGTGCTGCCGGAACTCTTCCTCAACACTTTGCTGGATCAATAGTTCGAGGGACATCATCGAGCTGAACGTGTGTAGAACTCGTAGGTGCCGTACGTTCGGTGCTTGATCGGTCGGAACGAGAAGTTCGACTACATCAACCGCGTTGTCAAACGCTTCCGCTTTCGGTCTATCAGGGTACGTAGACACACTCTCCCCCTCTCGTTGCTATGCATATTCTAGATAGATCTTGCGTGAGCGTAGGAATTTTTTTGAAATTTCATGCTACGTTTCCCAACGGTCTAGGCTCACCGGATGCGGTTTTGGCTCGAGCCGCCTCCGCTTGTTGGCTGCCTCGCCGTCCATCTCAGCCGACGGCGATGCTGGTGTACACGTGTGCAGGTGTGTATTGTGTGCTGGGTGTGCGCGAGTGTGTTCTTTGTGTGCATGCCGTCGCATAGTGGTGAAGTGTGCGCGAGTGCGTCCTTCACGCGGAAGAAGTGTGCCCTCAATTTACTAGCGTGTGGGGTGCTACCGCGAGTGGTTTCAACTTTGTTTACTTCACCAAGTGTTAGATGAATCTCTAGTTTACTTATTTTCACCCACTTCCACATGGGCTAGCACACGAAGATAGAGAACACGAGCTGACAAGGCAGCATGTGGATTGGTTGACCGGCTAATTAAACAATATACGAAGCTACACGCTCACACAGTGACCGTATAATCCCTCGGTATAGAGAGATCAAGTGAGAGGGGAGGCTAGTGAGGCATAGTAGAGAGAGAGAGAAAGAGCTACTCCCTCCATTCGATAATGTAGTGCCTATATTTTTTTAAGTTCAAACTTTTGAAACTTTGACCAAGTTTATAAAGAAATTACTTATATCTACAATACCAAAGATAAATGATAGTATGAAGTAAGTACATGTTGTGATGAATCTAATGATCGTTCTAGATGTAAATGTTTTTCTCCACATATACCTGCTCAAACTTTTCTTAGGTTTGACTTTTCGAAACATCCATATGTTTATGGACGTGAGAGAGTACCTAACTAGAGAGAGATGGAGTATGTGTGTGAAATAGAAAGAGTGAGTGAAAAAAGTGTGTGTGCATGTGTGAAAGAGACATGGACAACACACGATAAAGTAGAGAAAAAGCATGTGTGTCTTATGAAAACATATCACACATGCATCGTCAACAGCGGAAGCAAGGTGAGGAGATAGTGTGTGGTTGTTTGCAACCTAGAGAGAAAGACCCCTAGCACGTGGCCAAGAGAGGTCTAACAAACAAGGGAGAGAGGTCGAGAGAGACGTTTGGAGAAAATGCGGGAGGAGAGAGTGTGTGTTTGTGACAGAGATACCTTGGAGATCGTGATAGGACTACATGGGTGGGAGATAGAGTGACAAGGTGTGTGCGCAGTAGAAGATACCCCAAGAGATATCGAGATAGATGTATGGATGGAAGGAGACAATACGTTTGTTCCTAATGGCTAGTGAGAGATAGTCATACTTAGGGGGGAGTGTGTGTGCCTATGATGGAGTGAGGGATTATGGTACTTAGGGGAGGGTGTGTGTCACATAGAGAGAGAACAAGGGTGGAGAGTGTTAGATGGGTCTATGTAGCACGAGCAAGATATGTGTATGTGTGAACCAGGGAGATATAAAGTTTGAGATAGAGGAGCCCCGATACGGCTGAGTGGTGCGTCAGATAGTTGAGAGGGGGAAAGAGATACTCCATCAGTTCGATAATGCAGTGCATATAAATTTTTTAGAAGTCAAACTTTGACCAGGTTTATGCAAATATTATTTATATCTACAATACCAAAGATACATCATACGAAACTACATCTCATGATGAATCTAATGATATATGTTTGTCGTTCCAGATGTAAATGTTTTTATCCACTTACATGGTCAAACTTTGTGATGTTTGACTTTTCAATAATCCATATGCTATGGACCGAAGAGAGTGCCTAAGTCGAGAGAGATCAAGTGCATGTGAAGGAGAATGGGTGAGTGTGCAAAAAGAGTGTGTGTGTGTGAAAGAGAAAGGGACAACAAATGATAAATTAGAGAGAGAGAGAGTGTGTGTGTTCGTTTCTTATGCAAACACATCACGCATGCATCTTCGAGATAGAAAAGCAAGGTGAGGAGATACACGAAGATAGCTAGTGCGTGATTGTTTGCAACGGAGAGAGACACCCCTATAGCACATGTCCAATAGAGGTCTGGCCAACAAGGGACAAAGGTCAAGAGGGACACATGGAGAAGATGGACGCATGGGGAGGGAGAGAGGGTGTGTTTGTGATAGAGAGACCCCCTCGAGATCATGAGGGGACTATATGGGTAGGAGGTTGAGGGACGAGGTGTGAGCGCGATAGAAAGATGCCCCAAAAGAAATCGAGATAGACCAAGTGAGGGAAAGAGACAATGCACATGTTTGTGATGGAGACTAAGAATTAGTTTCTTAGTCATATACATAGGGGGACTGTGTGTGCCTACAATTGAGTGAGAGACAATCATACTTAGCTAGGCGTGAGAGATATGCATGTGTATGTGTGACCAGGGGAGATGGAGAGTTTGAGAGAGAGAGAGAGGAAAGAGCTCCGAGATGGCAGAGTGGTGCATGAGAGAGTTACGAGCAACGAGCTAGGGAATTTGTGTGCGTACGATGAGTGCACCCAAGATATTTAACTTGGATAAGAGAATCATACATAGTGTGCCAGAGAAACCTATACATGGAGTGTGCATGCGAACTAGAAAGACCCCCCATAGAGATATATATATAGAGAGAGAGAGAGAGGGAGAGGGACCAACAAGATTTGTGTTTGGATGCATGCGATATAATCGAAGATTGTCAGGGAGAGAGAGAGAACAGGAGTCCGGGAGAGGGGGGGTTGTGTTTATGCATCAAAGGCTGATATAAACCATGTTTCTGTATAAATTTGCATTCAAATATTTGAATTGGAGAACATGTTGTCTGCAATCCACACATGAACGGAGATATGCGTATCAAACAAGTTCATTAATTTGACTTTCAACATGTTCATGGAGTACTATAATACTGTACAACATACTACTCAATTGAGGTGTTCAATTTTGGATTTGTTTCACTATTTTGACCTGGTGAACGAGCTATTTCATTGAATCGATATATTTAATTTTGGGTTTGATTCCCGTTTTGAGTGGGTAAACTATTTTTCATATAGTGAATCGTTAGCAACGAGCATGTAAAAACACATTAGTCCCGAGCATCATCTCACCATCTAAAAAAGAAGTGGCAAGTTAATATTTCAAAATTTGATTCGAACCGACTTGGTAAGGTAGACGTGGATGCTCATTCTCCCAAAATTTGAACGAACCGCTAAACACACTCTGCTCGGTGGAATTCGTCCGAGCAAATAAATGGGAGATGCAAAATTACCGGCCTATGTGGGACACGCATCAATTGGCCCGTTGTACATCAAGGGTAGGTTTGTTACTTCATCCAAGCTCGCCTTCTCCTTGGCCAAAATGACAGGTTCCGAATAATTCATAAACCATGGGCGGCAAAACACCCTCTCCTCGGCCGAAATCGCTCACACCGACTATTTCAAAACACGCCCTCCTCGCCCGAAATCGCTCGCGCCAACTATTTCAAAACGCGCCCTCCTCGCCCGAAATCGCTCGCGTCCACTATTTGGGAGAAGCAAAGTTACTCTACTATCCTTGACCCTTAGTACATAGACCCAAGCCCAGAAGCCTAAAGGCAGGGGTAGAATTGTACCCCCCCACACATTTCAGACAAATGCGTCTGTAAGACACGGCTTCCCCTCCCAATTCCCCATTCATGCATCATGGGCGCCAAATCACCTTGTCCTCGAAAGCTCCCTTCTCCCCAGCCGCGAAACCTCAGCCCCTCCTCCATGGTGCCCCCACCGCACAAAATTCACCGCCTCCCTCCTTACCAATACCGGAGACATCGTCCATTTGCCGTCGTGCACTGGGCCATGTGTCTCTTACTATGTGTTGCCGAAGTTGCCTCGACGACGGCCACGTGAACCGTACCGAAGCCGATTCACCCCCGCCATTGTGCACGGTGCCAGAACGGCCCCAACTTCGGATGCGTCCAGGGCCCCGGCACCGCTTCCCCGTAGCCGTCGACCGTCGTGACATCTCTGCTTTCCTGCCGCCGGTAGCCACCGCAACCGCGCCAGCCTCACTGACTCGGTAGCTGGAGCTTCCTACTTTAGAGGGCTGCAAGATAGGTCATACATTCATCTTAAATCACTTTATTTAGGCGTCAGTTGTCTAAATTTTTATTCTTGGCCAATCGATTCCCAATGGGAAGCATCACCCCTCGAGGCGGCGGAGCTCCTAGGCTGTCGGTTGGCTGGTGTCTAACGTAAGGGTGCGGGGGTGCAAGTTCGCCGTAGAAGCAATGCTTAGGTGGCTATCTTAAGTTGCGTGGGTTGAAGGTACACTAGTACAACGAGCTCCTAAACAAATGGTTTAAAACCCCTTTTCGCGACGGCATCTGGAACCGTCACCAAGTGAGTGTGGGCGATAGGGGGTCCTTCCCACACGACCCAGAAACCGTCGGGGATATGGCCTCCTGGCACACACGTTCGGCAAAATGAGGTCGTGTGCGACCGAAGAGCGCTGAAATACGAAAATACATACAGTAGAGCTAAAAAAATGCAATTATACAGCGAAATTGTTTCCGGTCGCAAGTACATCCCACATAGTCAATCCCCGCTAAACGTTTCCGTTCATATGTACATCCCACACAGTCGCTCGAAGGAAAATGTTTCCGTTCACAGGTACATGACACACAATTTTTCCCGTTAAATCGCTTGCGTTATTGAATATATCACACACGGCCCGTGGAAGAAACTGTGTGGCAAAGGCTGTCCATCACACACAGTTTTCATGTGGTAAACGTTTGCGCAAGGTGGCCTAACGCAAATAGTTTTCAAAAGAGTCATGTGTGATTGTTCATTGATCCAACACGGTTTATTCCTAGAAACGGCGTGCGTTGCCTGAGGTCATCGCCCACGGTATTTTTTTAACAACCGTTTGCAATAGCAAAACCCAATTAGCAGGCTAATTCACCACTAGCAGGCTAATTATCTGATTATTCATAATCCATTTATTAATCTAATTGGCAATTCATATTAAGCACACAATATATTTCATTTTCATAATTGAAATACATCAGAGTACAGCATCATATAGCTTCAGCACTCAGCTACCCCATTACACAACTACACCAGGACCAAGTTTCACATGCAGCATCTATAACCTTTCTAAATTAGCATCATAGACAGTACATAGACAAATGTATCTCATCTGGAAAACTGCTCATGCAGAAGGCGAATATTGAGCCTTCATTGATGTTGAAGGTCTTTGTAACTTTAAGCTAGTGCCTGTGGATGATTGACCGTCCATCCTTCGTCCTCTTTAGGAACACTTCAATATTGAACCGTGGGTGTTGTATGAATACCTTCCTCGCCTCCTGACCATACAGGTGGTTTGAGAGGTAATCATTAGTGAACTGCTTTGGAAAGGCCTGAAAACAAGGATGTGCATAAATATCTTCTCTATATTGGAAATGGGGCAAAGGAATAAAAAAGGCAAGGTATAATAGTTAGTACCATCCTGTATGTCTTCATTGTACAGGCATAGATCTTTTTGTTTTTTGTCACTGATATCTTTATCCTAACAATCTTTTTGAGTTTCTTGACTTGACTGATATTCATGGACAACTCATTTCTCCATATGCAAAAAGGGTCGAACAATGGGTCAAAACCTCTGACGGCAGGACCTACATGTGCAAGACCAAATTGTTAAGAACCTAAATATTAGAATGGTTCCTGCAATTGCACAATAATGTGCTATTAGACAACGGATCATGTACGTGCTAACCTCGATTGTAAACCTCAGTGCTTCCCATTGTTTCCCTGCAACAATATAAGGTAGTTAGTCATCAGGTTAAGTAAGGGTTGGCATGCTATCAGTAAAATATGTTGATGAAAAATAATCACATTGCAGATTCATCAGATTAATTCAAGTCACAGGGAAAACCCATTTATCCAAATCAAGCATGATTAAGAACTATGAAATATAGCACTTGTATATGTTTCTCATGTATTAAGTGCATCCAAATTCGATTTATTCCTCACATGCACAACAATACAAAATTCTACCCACAACAATTGGACATCGCATTGCAGAATTGAACCAAGCAGTTAACTAAACACCACAACAAATGAACCAAACATTAACTGAGCACCACATTGCACAATATAACATTGAACCAAACAGTTAACTAAACACCACAAAAAATGAACCAAACATTAACTGAGCACCACATTGCACAATATAACATACTCCTAATAGAAGATCAGACAGTTAACCAAAGAGTTAACTACAACCAATTGTAGCAATTGTATTTGTTTCTCATGTATTTACTACAGCCAAATCCAATTTATTCCTCACATGGTATACAATAACAGAATGCACCCACAATTTCGTAAAGATAAATTCGATTTATTTCTCACATGGAAGACAATACAGAATTGCAGCCTGAAGAATTGAACATCACATTTGTAGATTTGAACCAAACAGTTAACTGAAGACGACAACTAATTAACAAAACAGTTACTAAGTGAGCACCACACTACACGACATATAGAACATATACACTAAAGCAACAGATTGCATGGTAAAATTAGATAGCACAATTCACTAGAATTTGTGAAGGAAAGGCAGGAGCAGCACACGCAACGGGTAAACCGAGCATGCATAACCAGCATAGCTAGCAAATGGCAAAGTGCTTCTTCAAGATCTGGGGGTCGGCACGAATGGCAGCCATCGTGACCTCATCCGCGCGTGCGGCCGCGATTTGCTTCTCCGCTGCCAAATGCTCCTTGAGGTCCTGGCTATACTGCGTGCACCATGGCTTAGGCCGGCGCTTATTTGGTGGAGGGGTCGGTGATGTGGGTGAAAGGTGTCGTGCTCGCGTCGGCGGTCGGGTAATGTGGGATGTGGAAGGAGGAGGAGGATGGGGGTCGAGTGTGGATTACCTGCCTGGATAGAGGAGGCCGAGCAACGTGAAGGAGGGTCACCGGCGAGGAAGCGGCGGTGCTGCAAGCAAGGAGTGAAGGTTTCAACTTGGAAAGGAAGTCAGAAAGAGGGGAAATGTGGCTTTTGGTAAGGGGGAGGGGGCGGGGAGGTAGATATTTCCACGGAAGCCGAAAATTTGGAATCGCTTTAGGAAAAAAACTAGCGCGCAAAGTGTCATCAGACATGGTCCCTTATTCAGACACGGTCCGAATATATTTTGTGCTGCATCTCACACGGTTGGTTATAATAAATTGTGTGGGATCTACTTAATTTTTTGGTCTTGATTTGAATTACATAATGGGGTCATAGCGGCCATGGACGGTGTTTGAATTGCTAGACCTTTTATCTGCTATGATCATAAAAGGATTGGAAATATTCAGGGTTTGTTTGGACATTTTTATGCATCTGAGTTTTCAATGCATTGTATGTGCATAATTCAAATTTGAACTACATGCACATGCTCCAATGCATATAAATTGGTTGAAAAATCAAATATGTGTCCTTGGGTGCATGCTTAGGTCCCATGCAAGAAATGGTAATGAATTTCAAACACCGGGGCACCGTTGATTGCCGGCAAAACATTTAGATGCCTGGTTTTTAAATTCTTAGTAAATACAAAACTCGTCTTAAATTCATGAAACTTGGCATGCTATCATGGAGAGGCATCAACATGCTGTGGTACAAATTTTGTCCCATATGGGGCAGGTTTGGGTATATGCTTCTCACAAACCGGAGCTTCTCACAACAAGCATGATGGTTTTCGGTAGGGAATGTCCCACCTTTGGGGAAGAAACAATATCCATTGCCTCTTATTGGTTTCAATTTTTTTTCTCATGTCAACATAGAACAACAGGAGTGTTGTGTGATTTTTTTGTGATTTTTAGGGGTTCGTTTGGACATTTTTATGCATTAATTGAGTTTTCAATGCATTTTATGTGCATAATTCAAATTTGAACTACATGCGCATGCTCCAGTGCATATAAATTGGTCGAAAAATCAAATCTGTGTCCTTGGGTGCATGCTTAGGTCCCATACAAGAAATGGTAATGAATTTCAAACACCGGGGCATCATTGATTGCCGGCAAAACGTTGAGATGCCTGGTTTTTAAATTCTAGTAAATCCAAAACTCGTCTAAAATTCATGAAACTTGGCATGCTATCATGGAGCGGCATCAACATGCCGTGGTACACATTTTGTCCCATATGGGGCAGGTTTGGGTATATGCTTCTCACAAATCGGAGCTTCTCACAAGCATGATGGTTTTTGGTAGGGAACGTCCCACCTTTGGGGATGATACGATATCCATTGCCTCTTATTGATTTCAATTTTTTTTCTCGTGTCAACATAGAACAACAAGAGTGTTGTGTGAATTTTTGTGATTTTTCGGGGTTCGTTTGAACATTTTTATGCATTAACTGAGTTTTCAATGCATTTTATGTGCATAATTCAAATTTGAACTACATGCACATGCTCCAGTGCATATAAATTGGTTGAAAAAACAAATATGTGTCCTTGGGTGCATGCTTGGGTCCCATGCAAGAAATGAGCATGAATTTCAAACACCGGGGCACCGTTGATAGCCGACAAAACATTGAGATGCATGGTTTTTAAATTCTAGTAAATCCAAAACTCGTCTGGAATTCATGAAACTTGGCATGCTATCATGGAGCGGCATCAACATGCCGTGGTACAAATTTTGTCCCATATGGGGCAGGTTTGGGTATATGCTTCTCACAAACCGGAGCTTCTCACAACAAGCATGATGGTTTTCGGTAGGGAACATCCCACTTTGGGGACGAAACGATATCCATTGCCTCTTATTGTTTTCAAATTTTTTTATCGTGTCAACATAGAACAACAGGAGTGTTGTGTGATTTTTTGTGATTTTTCGGGGTTCGTTTGGACATTTTTATGCATTAACTGAGTTTTCAATGCATTTTATGTGCATAATTCACATTTGAACTACATGCACATACTCCCGTGCATATAAATTGGTTGAAAAATCAAATCTGTGTCCTTGGCTGCACTCTTAGGTCCCATGCAACAAATGGGCATGAATTTCAAACACCAGGGCATCGTTGATTGCCGGCAAAACATTGAGATGCATGGTTTTTAAATTCTAGTAAATCCAAAACTCGTCTGAAATTCATGAAACTTGGCATGCTATCATGGAGTGGCATCAACATGCCGTGGTACCAATTTTGTCCCATATGGGGCAGGTTTGGGTATGTGCTTCTCACAAACCAGAGCTTCTCACAACAAGCATGATGGTTTTCGGTAGGGAATGTCCCACCTTTGGGGACGAAACGATATCCGTTGCCTATTAATGTCTTTCAATTTTCTTTCTCGTGCCAACATAGAACAACAGGAGTGTTGTGTGAATTTTTGTAATTTTTCGGGGTTCATTTGGACATTTTTATGCATTAATTGAGTTTTCAATGCATTTTATGTGCATAATTCAAATTTGAACTACATGTACATGCTCTAGTGCATATAAATTGGTTGAAAAATCAAATCTGTGTCCTTGGGTGCATGCTTAGGTCCCATGCAAGAAATGGGCATGAATTTCAAACACCGGGGCACCGTTGAATGCCGGCAAAACATTGAGATGCCTGGTTTTTAAATTCTAGTAAATCCAAAACTCGTTTGAAATTCATGAAACTTGGCATGCTATCATGGAGTGGCATCAACATGCCGTGGTACAAATTTTGTCCCATATGGGGCAGGTTTGCGTATATGCTTCTCACAAACCGGAGCTTCGCACAACAAGCATGATGGTTTTCGGTAGGGAACATCCCACCTTTGGGGACGAAACGGTACCCATTGCCTCTTATTGCTTTCAATTTTTTTTGTCGTGTCAACATAGAACAAGAGGAGTGTTGTGTGAATTTTTGTGATTTTTCGGGGTTCATTTGGACATTTTTATGCATTAATTGAGTTTTTAATGCATTTTATGTGCATAATTCAAATTTGAACTACATGCACATGCTCCAGTGCATATAAATTGGTTGAAAAATCAAATCTGTGTCCATGGGTGCATGCTTGGGTCCCATGGAAGAAATGAGCATGAATTTCAAACACCGGGGCACCGTTGATTGCCGGCAAAAAAATGAGATGCGTGGTTGTTAAATTCTAGTAAATCCAAAATTTTGTTAACCATTCTTGTGACGCCACATGTCTTGGTTTTAATGGCTGTAGGAGGTGCCGTGCGGACAACTGCTTGACCTTGACTGAACGGGAGGCGTGCAAGCGCCGTTCGGTGCGCAGGCTGACCGAGAGGCGTCCAAGCTGTCCTCGAGTGTGCAGGCTCACCGGGAAGCGTGCGAGCTTGTCACACCCTAGCTAGTCATGCATTAGAGTGTTGCATCATGTTTACTCTTTCATCAGAAACTTGAAATGGGGATCTGTGAAACCCTCAGAATCATTTTGAAAATGACCCAAATAAAAATTTCTCCAAAAGGGTCCAAGAAAATGCTCATGTTGATCTCTGAAAATATTGGACAGAGATAAAAATCAAACCAATATTTTTAGTGGCTCATGGACATTTATTTTGGGCATTTGGAATTAATGCATAAATATTTGCTTTGGAAATATATTTCTGTATATATTAATATATGTCCAAATATTATGCCAATTATAAAGGAGCTCTGGAATAATATATCTAGCCCCTGAAAAATTTGGCATAAGTTAAATAAATGATTTAATATATTATTTAAATCAAAACAAATGTCAGAAATTAGAAAACAGAAAAAAATAAAAGGGAGAAGCTTACCTGGGCTCCTCCACTGTGCAGCCCATCCAGCTGGCCGGCCCAGCCAGCAGGCGGCCCAGCCCGTCTCCCTCCTCTGTCGTCTTCGTCCCGACAGAGGGAGGGGAGTGTGGCCGGCGCGCGCGCGCGCCACCGCGCCACGCCACCTCTCTCCCTGCCTGCCTGCCCTCCCCTCCTCGCCTCGATGCCCTGGACGACGCCACGCCTCCCCCCTACTCTCTCTCACTCGCCCTCGGCTCTTCCCTCCTCTCCCTCGCTCTCTCTCTCACGGCCGAACATCACCGTCGCCGCCGTTCGCCTTAGCAGCCATCTCCGGCCACCCCTCGCTCCCCCGACTAGCTCAGAAGCTCCGCCACAACCCCCTCGTCCTCCCCACCGCTCCACAGGCCTCCGGAAGCCCTGCATCGCCGCCACGTCGCCGTTCCCCTCCTCGGACTCCGACCACCGTCGCCGTCGATTCGCCGTCTCCAGCGCGTCCCCGAGCCCGCTTCGACGCCCACTGCAACCGCGGTGAGCTACGCCACCGTTTCCCCCTCTTCTCCCCCTCGTTCCCTCACCGCAGCCTCCTCCCCACCACGGCCGAACCTCCGCCGTCGCCGAGCTCGCCGTCGACGCAGCTCCGGTGACCATTTGGTCACCCCGGCGAGTCCAACGAGTTCGTAAGGCTCCGTAGAGCATCCCTAGCGCCTCGCCTAGCTCGCCTTCGAGCTCCAACCCCGTTTCCGTGCACGACCGAACCCCGGCGGCCGCAGCCGAGCTCGCCGCCGTTGACTCCGGCCACCCCTGGCCCAGCCACCACCACCGTTCGACGCGCGGGAGCAAGAGCTCTCCAACGAGCCCAAGCACAGCCTCGCCCGTGCCCTGTAGCGCGATCCCGCATCGCGCCGCCGTCTCGGGCCTCGCCGGCGTCACGTCGTCGGTGGGTTTGACCCACTTTGACCACGGCAGGAACCCCCCCTGAGTCCCTGACAGGTGGGCCCAACCCTGTAGCTAATTAGGATTAGCGCTAACCACTGTTAGTTAACCCCCTGACACTGACTAGTGGGCCCCAGCGCCACTAATTAGTAATTAGGATTAATTTAACCCTGTTTAACCCCCCTGTCACTGACGTGTGGGCCCCACACGTCAGGTTTGACTCCAGCCAGCCGCAGTTGACCACTGACGTCATGCTGACGTCATGCTGGCGCAATAATTATATTTCTGGATTTAATTTAAATCAGGAAATTCCAGAATATTATTTAAACTTCAAAAATTCATAACTTTTATTCTGTAACTCCAAATTGGACAAATTATATATGAAAAATGATCAGAAAAATCCAATCTATCCATATGTACTATTTTCATGCATGATCAAACAAGTTAAATTGATGTTTCAAGCAGAACAAGGAAAAGCACTTTAAAAGGCCATATTTGAATTTGAAATTTGAATCCTTGATTCAAATTTGTTCAAACCCTTCTGGTTTTAGTTGCATTAGCCCAACACACTCATATTGCCATGTTTCATGCATGCATCATATTGTTGCACATTGTTTGGTGATGGTTGTGTATCGGTGTCCTTTGCGATAGGTTCTGCCTCCGAGGAGTACCGTGATTACCCTAACGAAGAACCGTATCAGTGCATCGACCCATCAGGCAAGCAACCAACCATTTGATCATATCGATACAATCCCATGTTCTCGCTCCTGCTCTCTTTTACTGCATTAAGACAACGCGTTTCAAACTGCTGTGTGCTATGGTAGTTGAACCCATTTCCTCTGCATGACCTGTCATTGCCACAGTAACTAGATGAAACCCACTAGCATGTGTAGGAGTTGATTGAGCCATATGTATGTGTTGTTCCTACCTTGCTATGCCTGCTATGCTTAGAGTCGTGTCAGGTCTGGTTCATCTGGGTGATGGCTAGAGTGAAATGATTATGTCGGTGATGAGAGTGGTGTGGTGAACACGATTTGGTAAAGGTATCGATGAGAGGCCATGTAGGAGTACATGGTGGGTTGTTTCATTGAAGCCGACCTTAAGCACTGAGATCTGTATGTGTGATTTAAGATACAACTACTACCATGCATTGGGCCCTGAAATATGACCCCGCTCGACTTCTTATTCACCCTAGCTCTCTGTCCAGGAGTTGCAAGTAGTTTCTGGTGTTTGTAGTCTACTGGAGGCCGTGGACAGTGCTGACCGTAGGGGTGGGCTGTGATGCGGTAGGTACGTGGCACGGTGTACCGAATACCCGTTAGGTATCTCGGGAACCCTGTTCACATCGTTCGGGGCCGTATGGGAAACCTCGGCCGGACTCCCTGCGGATGGAACCTGAATAGGCGATAAACCTGGACTAGAGGCTTAAGTGTTTAGGTAGGTCGTGGCCTACACCCACGTCGGCTTTCCGCTTGAAGTCTGCCGAGTACATGTCGTGTAGCAGACGCTAAGTGGTGGAAGCATGTATGAAGAAGTACACCCCTGCAGGGTTAACATGATCTATTCGAATAGCCGCGTCCGCGGTAAAGGACTACTTGGTTGCCTATACAGTTCATAGACAAGTAAATGGAAACTACTAAAAGCCTCAAGATAAGAGTGAGTGCCGAGGATGGCTCTTCCGTAGGAAGACGGAGGTGGATCCTCGGTAGTGTATTGAAGTGGTGAGTAGTGGACTCGTGTGCGCAAAACCATTTCAAGTTGGAGTATCGTAGGATAGCCTAGCCAAGAGTCAAAGCTGGCTTGCTGCAATAACTCCACCAACCCTTCTTGATACTAAGCATGTATGTAGGATCTGATGTAAGTCTTGCTGAGTACCTTTGTACTCATGTTGCTATAATCTACATTTTTACAGAAGACGCTGCAACCCCTTCTGATGGGTTCTATGTAGACGTTGACATCAACGAGTAGGCTAAAGACCCAGGTGGTGACCCTGAGCTTGTGAAGGACCACGTAGTATAGCTAGGCTTTCCAAGCCTCTTTTATTTTACTAGTTGTCTGTACTCAGACAAGTTATCTCCGCTGCTGGTTTGTATGACTGTATGACTTGAATGCTGGGTCGTGTGACCCGTATCTTTGTGTATGCTATGTATGGCTCCCTGAGCCTTAAATAAAGTACTTGTGTCGTAGAGTCATGTTGTGATGCTTCGTTGTATTTGCACATATCGAGCATATTGTGTGTATGATTGAAATGCTTGGTATGTGTGGGATCTGACTATCTAGTTGTTTATCTTTAGTAGCCTCTCTTACCGGGAAATGTCTCCTAGTGTTACCGCTGAGCCATGGTAGCTTGCTACTGCTCTGGAACACTTAGGCTGGCCGGCATGTGTCCTTCTTCGTTCCTGTGTCTGTCCCTTCGGGGAAATGTCACGCTTTGAGTACTGGAGTCCTTGCCCGGTTACGGCCCAGTGCTACAGCCCGGACCCACTTGCTGATGACCGACACGTTCGAAGCTGGGTCATGGATGCCTGTCCCTGTAAGTCTGTGCCACTTTGGGTTTACGACTAGTCATGTCAGCCCGGGCTCTTTATCATATGGATGCTAGCGACACTATCATATACGTGAGCCAAAAGGCGCAAACGGTCCCGGGCAAAGGTAAGGCGACACCCGTGGGGATACCGTGCGTGAGGCCGCAAAGTGATATGAGGTGTTACCGGCTAGATCGATGTGACATCGAGTCGGGGTCCTGACAGCGTTGGCATCAGAGCCGGACTGCCTGTAGGTTCTCCAAGCCAAACTGGTCGATGTTGAGTCTAGAAATTCTTTAGTTATATGTAGGGGAATTGTTTGTGGGTTGGAACGTAAGGCTCTTTTTACTCCTTTATCTTATGACATTCTGATCTGAGTCAGTCCATTCTTCCACCGGGGGTTAAGGAATTAGGATCTATTCTCTCTATCAGGATCACGTGTTACTAATCAGTAGTACCTTATAAGTTTGATGGATACAAGCCTAGTTCAGTTCTACTACCACATTATGTTGTTAGAATGGATTCAGAACTTTGATATGATGATGTTGAGTGTGTACGAAATCCTTTGTCAAATGTCTCAAAATCCTTCTTGAGCATTTACAGCTGTTATGCTGCCGAAATTTTGCTAGAAATTCTAATGCCTTTGCATTATGATTGTGCTTTCAGATGGCCACTCGCGACCTCAATCAAGTGGTTCGCCTGACTCGATGCCTAGATGTACCCGGCCATACTGCCAAGTTGGTCAGGGTAATGACTGAGGCTGGATACCGCTGGTATCCTGAGTACACGGTCGAAGAGCAATTCCGAGACTTTAATCAAAGCCAGTATCTCTGCACTGTCAGGATATTTCCATCTTATCCTGGATCCACCGAGCCTCTTCACTGCTCCTATGGACTCGGGATTACTATTGAGATGGCTGTGCAGGACGCCGCCTACTCTATGATGACCATTATGCGAGTCAGATCTGGTATATTTCGGGACTCTGATTTCCGGTATATGCCAGGATCACTTCCGGGAGCACAAGGGTATCTCCAGGCTATTTATGCTGACCCCACTCAGGAGGATTCACGGACTCGCACCACTGCTGAGATGCTCGAGGATAAGGACCGTGAAAATCGGGCCTTGAGGTTAGAGCTCTTCAATACCCGTGCTGACCACTGGGCCACTTTGACTCGGTTCGCACCGGCGGTGCAAGCTGGATTCTCAGATATGCGCGATCTCTATCCTGTGAGATCTGCTCTGCCAGACGTGATGGTTTGGCGTGATGTAGGAGGCATCACCCCACCTCGCGGTCCCCGCAGGCCACCGTCTGTTGGTCCAAGGCCTCATCCTAGCCCCTATGGTCCACAAGCTCCGCGAGATCGTCTGTTTCCGGATGATCATGTTGAGCTTCCAGGCTATGGAGGTGACTTTACGAGGACTACTACGGATCGGTCTGAGTTAGTGGTAGTATCACTAGTTCGCACTAGCTGTGTCGTCTATCGTCCCGCGTGACTCGTGGGATATGACCTAGTTTGTACTCTTTCCGGAGGTGTAGAAAAATAATGTATAGGAGCTTGGAATGCCTCCGATGAGATGTAATCCTTTTCTCACCGTAATAGTACTTTGTTTGGTCTTGTACTAAACCCTGTATGGTGTGTATGACGATGAAATAAAGAAGCAGTTTCTGTATTTACCATGTCATACGGATGATCATCTTGCATTCCGAATTATTCCTTACATTCTGTATCCTATGTCGGAATTTTATCATTCTGACTAAATCATTGTCTTGTTACCTAGGATGGTCAACACGCGCGCTAACCCTGCTTCTCAAGAGCAGGCCGAAGGCAGTGAAGGCAGGAATGAAAATCTGCCTCATCCTCCTTCACTAGCCGAGGTTATGATGGAAGCTGAGAGAAACAAGCGGGAGACCAACCGTTTGTTGGAGCGTATTGAACAGAACACGGCACACCATCAGAGGACTAACGTGGTGTCACTCAGTGATTTTATCAAATTACATCCACCCACGTTCCACCACTCCGTCGAGCCTCTCGACGCTGATGACTGGCTTCGCAGTATCTCTCATAAACTGCGTTCCGCGCTGGTAGCGGAGGCTGACAAGGTCACCTTTGCTGCATATCATCTTGAAGGCCCCGCCAGTCTATGGTGGGAAAATTATGGAGCTATGCGCCCAGCGGGCCATGTCACTACTTGGGCTGAGTTCAACGAGGCTTTCCGTGAGCATCATATTCCGGAGGGTCTCATGGACCGTAAACGTGAAGAATTTTGCAGTTTCACCCAAGGCCGACTTTCTGTGGATGTTTACAGCAGGGAGTTTGGTAATCTCGCACGATATGCAACCGAGGAAGTTTCTACTGACGCCAAGAAGCAAGCAAGGTTCCGTAAGGGCCTTAGTCCTGAGCTTCGCCGCGACCTCCGTCTGCATGAGTGCACATCTTTTCAGAAACTTGTCAACAAAGCCATCAGTGCTGAAACTGGTCAGACTGACTATGACGCAACACGCAAGCATGGCCGTGATATGGGTTCCTCATCCGGTGCTGGTCCTCAGAAGCGCCGCGTGTGGGTACCCAACACCGCCCTGCCACCCAGGTTCACACCGAGGCCATCCTTCCAGGCGCCTCGCCCCGTTCAGCAGTCTGCACCGGCCAAGCCCTATGGGGGTCCAACTAACAATGCTCCTCCACGTACCAGTTCCGTGACTTGTTTCAAGTGTGGGGAATCTGGCCACTATATGCGTGAGTGTCCCCAGACCAACCCCAACCAGTCTGCTAAAGCTGTTGGCCGTGGCAAGCCGACAGGAAAAGTATTCCACGCCAAGCCGGTCACCGCTACACGTGGCCATGTCAACTGTATCTCTGCCGAAGAAGCTCAAGAGGATCCCAACGTCGTTCTCGGTACGCTTCTTGTTAATTGCCACCCGGCATCTGTTCTTTTCGATACAGGAGCCTCTCATTCTTTTATATCTGAAAACTATGCTCGTTTGCATAACGTCGCATTCGGTGATATGCCAACCTCTATGGTAATTCAAACTCCGGGATCCAAATGGCAAACTTCTAGAGTAAGCCATGGAAATGAAATCCAAGTCGACAGACTTGTTTTCCTTGCCTCTTTGATAGCCCTTAAATTTTCAGATATCAATATCATTCTGGGTATGGACTGGATGTCAGCTCATCAAGCCAAAATTGATTGCTTCTCTAGGACTGTTCAACTCACCCATCCTTCGGGGAGGATAGTCAATGTCTTGACCCGAATAGCTAAGCGACAATTATATTCTCTTAACGCCAGCCCTTTGCCAGACCTTGAGGACGTTCCGGTAGTCCGTGACTTCCCGGATGTCTTTCCAGAAGAATTGCCAGGTGTTCCACCTGACAGGGATGTTGAGTTCGTAATAGACCTCATTCCAGGAACCGTTCCGATTGCTAGAAGACCCTATAAGATGGCACCCCTAGAACTAGCCGAGCTTAAGAAACAACTCGATGAGTCCTTGAAAAAGGGTTTCATCCGACCTAGTTCATCTCCGTGGGCTTGCCCCGTCCTATTCGTCAAGAAGAAGGATGGTACGGACCGGATGGTTGTAGATTACCGACCTGTCAATTTGGTCACAATCAAGAACAAATATCCGCTTCCCAGGATCAACGACCTGTACGATCAGCTCGCTGGATCCTCAGTCTTCTCCAAGATGGATTTGAGGTTGGGCTACCATCAAATCAAAATCAGAAACGGGGACATTCCTAAAACGGCCTTTGTTACTCGTTATGGCCAATACGAGTACACCGTCATGTCCTTCGGTTTAACCAACGCTCCAGCCACCTTTTCTCGGTTAATGAACTCAATCTTCATGGAGTATTTGGATAAATTCGTTGTAGTTTACCTCGATGATATACTCATCTACTCCAAGAACGAGGAAGAACATGCCGAACATCTAAGGCTAGTGTTGCAGAAACTTCGAGAGCATCGCCTTTATGCCAAATTTTCTAAATGTGAATTCTGGTTGCCAGAAGTGACCTATCTGGGTCATGTAATATCTGGTAAAGGTATTGCTGTTAACCCTGAGCGAGTTCAAGCCGTCCTTAACTGGACTCCACCTGAATCGGTCAAGCAAGTTCGGAGTTTTCTAGGCTTAGCGAGCTATTGTCGTCGCTTTGTCGAGAACTTCTCCAAGGTTGCCAAACCTCTAACCGAACTCCTCAAGAAAGATAAGAAGTTCGAGTGGACTCCACAATGTGAGCACAGCTTTCAGGAACTGAAAAGACGCCTGACTTCTGCTCCCGTACTGGTACCGCCAGACTTCTCCAAGGATTTTGTTATCTACTGCGACGCCTCGCGACAAGGACTAGGTTGCATTCTCATGCAAGATCGACACGTAATTGCCTACGCTTCACGGCAACTGCACCCACATGAGGAGAATTATCCTACTCATGATCTAGAGCTTGCAGCTGTAGTCTATGCACTTAAAACCTGGCGACATTACCTCCTCGGTAATCGTTGCGAAATATTCACTGATCACCAAAGTTTGAAGTACATCTTCACCCAACCGGATCTGAACCTCAGGCAAAGACGTTGGGTTGAATTGATCACAGACTTCGACTTAGGAATAACCTACACCCCAGGGAAAGCCAACGTCATGGCTGATGCGCTAAGTCGTAAATCTTATTGTAACAACCTGATGTTACAACAAAGTCAACCGCTTCTCCATGAGGAATTTTGGAAGCTTAACCTTCACATTGTACCTCAAGGTTTTCTTTCCACCTTGGTAGCAAAACCTACTCTTACGGATCAAATCATCGCTGCCCAAAAGCGAGATAAGGGAATATCTAAAATCAAAGGAGAACATTGCTAGCGGAGGTGCTAGTTGTTTCTCCACAAATGATCATGGTGTTGTGTACTTTGAGAACCGTCTAGTGGTTCCCAAGAACCAGCATCTACGGCAGTTGATCCTTAAGGAGGCTCATGAATCCCCTCTCACCATTCATCCCGGTAGTACTAAGATGTATCAGGACCTACGCCAGAGGTTCTGGTGGACTAGGATGAAGAGAGAAATTGCTCAGTATATTGCAAATTGCGACGTCTGTCGTCGTGTAAAAGCAGAGCACCAACGGCCTGCTGGCACCCTTCAACCCTTAGCTATTCCTGAATGGAAATGGGATAAAATTGGTATGGATTTCATTACCGGTTTTCCCAGGACCAAGAGAGGGAATAATGCTATTTTCGTCGTGGTCGATCGTCTTTCCAAAGTAGCCCATTTCTTACCTGTTCGTGAGAGTATAACCGCTAGTCAGCTGGCAGACTTATACATCTCCCGAATAGTGTCCTCTCCATGGTGTTCCTTTGGAAATTAACTCGGATCGAGGAAGTCTTTTCACCTCTCGATTTTGGGAAAGTTTCCAAAATGCTATGGGAACTCGTCTCTCCTTTAGCACCGCCTTCCACCCTCAGTCGAGTGGTCAAGTGGAACGCGTCAACCAAATTCTAGAAGACATGCTTCGAGCCTCTGTTATCTCATTCGGAATGGACTGGGAGAAGTGCCTTCCATTTGCCGAATTCGCTTACAACAACAGCTATCAATCTAGCTTGGGTAAAGCCCCTTTTGAAGTTCTCTATGGACGACGGTGTCGAACACCCCTTAACTGGTCAGAGACCGGGGAAAGACAATTCTTTGGCCCGGATATGATTCAGGAAGCAGAAGAACAAGTTCGCATCGTTCGTGAAAAGTTGAAAACAGCCCAATCTCGTCAAAAGAGTCAATATGACCGAAAACATAAGGCTATGACTTTCGAGGTTGACGAGAAGGCTTATCTTCGGGTCACCCCTCTGAAGGGAACCCATCGTTTCGGTATCAAAGGCAAATTGGCTCCTCATTACATTGGACCTTTTCGCATTCTTGCCAAACGAGGGGAAGTTGCCTACCAGCTGGAACTACCTCCGCATCTCTCCAGAGTCCACGATGTCTTCCACGTTTCTCAACTCAGGCGTTGCTTCTCGGATCCTATCCGTGAAGTGGACCACGAAACGCTTGATCTCCAAGATAATCTTACATATCGAGAGTACCCCGTTCGTATCCTCGATCAGGCCGAACGTATCACTCGACGTCAGAACATCAAGTTCCTCAAAGTACAATGGTCGCACCATTCTGAGGATGAAGCAACCTGGGAAAGGGAGGATCGTCTACGACTCGAGTACCCCGCCTTCTTCCCGGAGGAACCCAAATCTCGGGACGAGATTCTTTTGAGTGGGGGTGAGTTGTCACACCCTAGCTAGTCATGCATTAGAGTGTTGCATCATGTTTACTCTTTCATCAGAAACTTGAAATGGGGATCTGTGAAACCCTCAGAATCATTTTGAAAATGACCCAAATAAAAATTTCTCCAAAAGGGTCCAAGAAAATGCTCATGTTGATCTCTGAAAATATTGGACAGAGATAAAAATCAAACCAATATTTTTAGTGGCTCATGGACATTTATTTTGGGCATTTGGAATTAATGCATAAATATTTGCTTTGGAAATATATTTCTATATATATTAATATATGTCCAAATATTATGCCAATTATAAAGGAGCTCTGGAATAATATATCTAGCCCCTGAAAAATTTGGCATAAGTTAAATAAATGATTTAATATATTATTTAAATCAAAACAAATGTCAGAAATTAGAAAACAGAAAAAAATAAAAGGGAGAAGCTTACCTGGGCTCCTCCACTGTGCAGCCCATCCAGCTGGCCGGCCCAGCCAGCAGGCGGCCCAGCCCGTCTCCCTCCTCTGTCGTCTTCGTCCCGACAGAGGGAGGGGAGTGTGGCCGGCGCGCGCGCGCGCCACCGCGCCACGCCACCTCTCTCCCTGCCTGCCTGCCCTCCCCTCCTCGCCTCGATGCCCTGGACGACGCCACGCCTCCCCCCTGCTCTCTCTCACTCGCCCCGGCTCTTCCCTCCTCTCCCTCGCTCTCTCTCTCACGGCCGAACACCACCGTCGCCGCCGTTCGCCTTAGCAGCCGTCTCTGGCCACCCCTCGCTCCCCCGACTAGCTCAGAAGCTCCGCCACAACCCCCTCGTCCTCCCCACCACTCCACAGGCCTCCGGAAGCCCTGCATCGCCGCCACATCGCCGTTCCCCTCCTCGGACTCCGACCACCGTCACCGTCGATTCGCCGTCTCCAGCGCGTCCCCGAGCCCGCTTCGACGCCCACTGCAACCGCGGTGAGCTACGCCACCGTTTCCCCCTCTTCTCCCCCTCGTTCCCTCACCGCAGCCTCCTCCCCACCACGGCCGAACCTCCGCCGTCGCCGAGCTCGCCGTCGACGCAGCTCCGGTGACCATTTGGTCACCCCGGCGAGTCCAACGAGTTCGTAAGGCTCCGTAGAGCATCCCTAGCGCCTCGCCTAGCTCGCCTTCGAGCTCCAACCCCGTTTCCGTGCACGACCGAACCCCGGCGGCCGCAGCCGAGCTCGCCGCCGTCGACTCCGGCCACCCCAGGCCCAGCCACCACCACCGTTCGACGCGCGGGAGCAAGAGCTCTCCAACGAGCCCAAGCACAGCCTCGCCCGTGCCCTGTAGCGCGATCCCGCATCGCGCCGCCGTCTCGGGCCTCGCCGGCGTCACGTCGCCGGTGGGTTTGACCCACTTTGACCACGGCAGGAACCCCCCCTGAGTCCCTGACAGGTGGGCCCAGCCCTGTAGCTAATTAGGATTAGCGCTAACCACTGTTAGTTAACCCCCTGACACTGACTAGTGGGCCCCAGCGCCACTAATTAGTAATTAGGATTAATTTAACCCTGTTTAACCCCCCTGTCACTGACGTGTGGGCCCCACACGTCAGGTTTGACTCCAGCCAGCCGCAGTTGACCACTGACGTCATGCTGACGTCATGCTGGCGCAATAATTATATTTCTGGATTTAATTTAAATCAGGAAATTCCAGAATATTATTTAAACTTCAAAAATTCATAACTTTTATTCTGTAACTCCAAATTGGACAAATTATATATGAAAAATGATCAGAAAAATCCAATCTATCCATATGTACTATTTTCATGCATGATCAAACAAGTTAAATTGATGTTTCAAGCAGAACAAGGAAAAGCACTTTAAAAGGCCATATTTGAATTTGAAATTTGAATCCTTGATTCAAATTTGTTCAAACCCTTCTGGTTTTAGTTGCATTAGCCCAACACACTCATATTGCCATGTTTCATGCATGCATCATATTGTTGCACATTGTTTGGTGATGGTTGTGTATCGGTGTCCTTTGCGACAGGTTCTGCCTCCGAGGAGTACCGTGATTACCCTAACGAAGAACCGTATCAGTGCATCGAACCATCAGGCAAGCAACCAACCATTTGATCATATCGATACAATCCCATGTTCTCGCTCCTGCTCTCTTTTACTGCATTAAGACAACGCGTTTCAAACTGCTGTGTGCTACGGTAGTTGAACCCATTTCCTCTGCATGACCTGTCATTGCCACAGTAACTAGATGAAACCCACTAGCATGTGTAGGAGTTGATTGAGCCATATGTATGTGTTGTTCCTACCTTGCTATGCCTGCTATGCTTAGAGTCGTGTCAGGTCTGGTTCATCTGGGTGATGGCTAGAGTGAAATGATTATGTCGGTAATGAGAGTGGTGTGGTGAACACGATTTGGTAAAGGTATCGATGAGAGGCCATGTAGGAGTACATGGTGGGTTGTTTCATTGAAGCCGACCTTAAGCACTGAGATCTGTATGTGTGATTTAAGATACAGCTACTACCATGCATTGGGCCCTGAAATATGACCCCGCTCGACTTCTTATTCACCCTAGCTCTCTGTCCAGGAGTTGCAAGTAGTTTCTGGTGTTTGTAGTCTACTGGAGGCCGTGGACAGCGCTGACCGTAGGGGTGGGCTGTGATGCGGTAGGTACGTGGCACGGTGTACCGAATACCCGTTAGGTATCTCGGGAACCCTGTTCACATCGTTCGGGGCCGTATGGGAAACCTCGGCCGGACTCCCTGCGGATGGAACCTGAATAGGCGATAAACCTGGACTAGAGGCTTAAGTGTTTAGGTAGGTCGTGGTCTACACCCACGTCGGCTTTCGCTTGAAGTCTGCCGAGCACATGTCGTGTGCAGACGCTAAGTGGTGGAAACATGTATGAAGAAGTACACCCCTGCAGGGTTAACATGATCTATTCGAATAGCCGCGTCCGCGGTAAAGGACTACTTGGTTGCCTATACAGTTCATAGACAAGTAAATGGAAACTACTAAAAGCCTCAAGATAAGAGTGAGTGCCGAGGATGGCTCTTCCGTAGGAAGACGGAGGCGGATCCTCGGTAGTGTATTGAAGTGGTGAGTAGTGGACTCGTGTGCGCAAAACCATTTCAAGTTGGAGTATCGTAGGATAGCCTAGCCAAGAGTCAAAGCTGGCTTGCTGCAATAACTCCACCAACCCTTCTTGATACTAAGCATGTATGTAGGATCTGATGTAAGTCTTGCTGAGTACCTTTGTACTCATGTTGCTATAATCTACATTTTTACAGAAGACGCTGCAACCCCTTCTGATGGGTTCTATGTAGACGTTGACATCAACGAGTAGGCTAAAGACCCAGGTGGTGACCCTGAGCTTGTGAAGGACCACGTAGTATAGCTAGGCTTTCCAAGCCTCTTTTATTTTACTAGTTGTCTGTACTCAGACAAGTTATCTCCGCTGCTGGTTTGTATGACTGTATGACTTGAATGCTGGGTCGTGTGACCCGTATCTTTGTGTATGCTATGTATGGCTCCCTGAGCCTTAAATAAAGTACTTGTGTCGTAGAGTCATGTTGTGATGCTTCGTTGTATTTGCACATATCGAGCATATTGTGTGTATGATTGAAATGCTTGGTATGTGTGGGATCTGACTATCTAGTTGTTTATCTTTAGTAGCCTCTCTTACCGGGAAATGTCTCCTAGTGTTACCGCTGAGCCATGGTAGCTTGCTACTGCTCTGGAACACTTAGGCTGGCCGGCATGTGTCCTTCTTCGTTCCTGTGTCTGTCCCTTCGGGGAAATGTCACGCTTTGAGTACTGGAGTCCTGCTAGCCCAGTGCTACAGCCCGGACCCACTTGCTGATGACCGACACGTTCGAAGCTGGGTCATGGATGCCTGTCCCTGTAAGTCTGTGCCACTTTGGGTTTACGACTAGTCATGTCAGCCCGGGCTCTTTATCATATGGATGCTAGCGACACTATCATATACGTGAGCCAAAATGCGCAAACGGTCCCGGGCAAAGGTAAGGCGACACCCGTGGGGATACCGTGCGTGAGGCCGCAAAGTGATATGAGGTGTTACCGGCTAGATCGATGTGACATCGAGTCGGGGTCCTGACAGAGCTGTACGCTGCGCAGGCTCACTGGGAAGCGAGCCCTTTGATTTCCATGGCCGCCCGCCTTGCTCGCATCCTCTCCATTAATGGCGCCCGAGCCACAGTTTAATTCACTTTTTAAATACAAAGAACTCATCGCAAATGTTTTAGTTAGAACACCCGTATGCAAACCGACAGCTTCCCCGGGAAGCCAAGAGAAAATGTGCCGAGCAGGATTTGTGCAGCTCTTGATCGCAAACGATTTAGATAGAACACCCGTATGCAAAGTGAGAGTAGCGCAGGATTTGTGCATCCCTTCAACACAAACGGTTGTTCTGGATAACCCGTGTGCAACCACGTGCAAACAATTTGGTAAGATTTGCATCTGTCATATTGGGTATGTTGCCATTTGTCAAACTGGAAAGATTTACATTTGTTGATCTAGTAACGTTGCCATTTGTCAATCCTTGTAACACTGCGATTTGTCAAAATATGCAGCTAGAAGTCATTAGCACTATGTAATTTTTGCTTATAAAATTCAGTAATTAAGCTAGAAATCATTCCCCAATTGTTGCCAACCACATACTGAAATAGCTAGTTCAACTATATATACTAGCTAATTTTAAGTACGTTGTACAGTTCAACCACACATCTATAGTTAGATGAACTGAACAAAATAGCCCCTAAATACTACTACATACTACCACGGAGGGGCTTTGTGCTACTTCCGGCAGCCTCTCCTCTGCCGAGCACGCTCAGTAAGAGGCAGAGGAGGAGGAGGAGCCTACCGACGAGCTATACAAATGCAATACGGTGCCTGCCGCTGGTGCACGTTCAGCGACGCTCGCCAGCTCGAACGCCCACTGCCCCTCCAGACGATCCCTCTCGAAGCGGCCGGATGATACGTCTCCAACGTATCTATAATTTTTGATTGCTCCATGCTATATTATCTACTGTTTTGGGAAATATTGGGCTTTATTTTCCACTTCTATATTATTTTTGGGACTAACCTATTAACCGGAGGCCCAGCCCAGATTTGCTGTTTTACACCTATTTCAGTGTTTTGAAGAAAAGGAATATCAAACGGAGTCGAAACGGAACGAAATCAACTGGAGAAGTTATTTTTGGAAGGAAACCTACCGGATAGACTTGGACCCTACGTCAGAAGATGAAGGAGGAGCTCACGAGGGTAGGGGGCACGCCCACCCCCCAGGGGCGCCCCCCTGCCTCGTGACCCCCCTTCGGTCCACCGACGTACTCCTTTCACCCATATATACCCACGTATCCTAAAACTTCTGGAGAGCACAATAGATCGGGAGTTCCGCCGCCAGAAGCCTCTTTAGCCACCGAAAACCAATCTAGACCCGTTTCGGCACCCTACCGGAGGGGGAATCCTTCTCCGGTGGCCATCTTCATTATCCTGGTGCTCTCCATGACGAGGAGGGAGTAGTTCTCCCTCGGGGCTGAGGGTATGTACCAGTAGCTATGTGTTTGATCTATCTCTCTCTCGTGTTCTTGAGATGATACGATCTTGATGTATCGCGAGTTTGCTATTATATTTGGATCCTATGATGTTTCTCTCTCCCTCTACTCTCTTGTAATGAATTGAGTTTCCCCTTTGAAGTAATCTTATCAGACTGAGTCTTTAAAGATTTGAGAACACTTGATGTATGTCTTGCCGTGGATATCTGTGGTGACAATGGGATATCACGTGATTCACTTGATGTATGTTTTGGTGATCAACTTGTGGGTTCCGCCCATGAACCTATGCATAGGGGTTGGCACACGTTTTCATCGTGATTCTCCGGTAGGAACTTTGGGGCACTCTTTGAGGTCCTTTGTGTTGGTTGAATAGATGAATTTGAGATTGTGTGATGCATATCGTATAATCATACCCACGGATACTTGAGGTGACATTGGAGTATCTAGGTGATATTAGGGTTTTGGTTGATTTGTGTCTTAAGGTGTTATTCTAGTACGAACTCTAGGGTTGTTTGTGACACTTATAGGAATAGCCCAATGGATTGATTGGAAAGAATAACTTTGAGGTGGTTTCGTACCCTACCATAATCTCTTCGTTCGTTCTCCGCTATTAGTGACTTTGGAGTGACTCTTTGTTGCATGTTGAGGGATAGTTATATGATCCAATTATGTTATTATTGTTGAGGGAACTTACACTAGCGAAAGTATGAACCCTAGGCCTTGTTTCCTAGCATTGCAATACCGTTTACGCTCACTTTTATCATTAGTTACCTTTCTGTTTTTATAATTTCAGATTACAAATACTATTATCTACTATCCATATTGCACTTGTATCACCATGTCTTCGCCGAACTAGTGCACATATACAATTTACCACTGTATTGGGTGTGTTGGGGACACAAGAGACTCTTGGTTATTTGGTTGCAGGGTTGCTTGAGAGAGACCATCTTCATCCTACGCCTCCTACGTATTGATAAACCTGAGGTCATCCACTTGAGGGAAATTTGCTACTGTCCTACAAACCTCTGCACTTGGAGGCCCAACAACGTCTACAAGAAGAAGGTTGTGTAGTAGACATCAAGCTCTTTTCTGGCGCCGTTGCCGGGGAGGTTAGCGCTTGAAGGTATATCTTTAGATCTTGCAATCGAGTCTTTTAGTTTCTTGTCTTATCACCAGTTTAGTTTATAAAATAAAATTACAAAAAAATGGAATTAAGTTTGCCTCATACGCTTCATCTTTTTAATACCTTTCATGAGTATGATGGAAAGGGAAATTGTGCCAAAGTGTTAGAAGAAGAATGCATGAAAATGTTTGGCACTAAATATTTGAATGATGAGCATGATTGCAATGTTTTTAGTATAAATTCCTTGAATATCCATGATGCTAATGATATGCAAAGCCACAAGCTTGGGGAAGCTATGTTTGATGAAGATGATATTTTTTGTCCCCCAAGCTTTGATGAGCAAATTTACCATGATGAAAGCATGCCTCCTATCTATGATGATTATTGTGATGACACGTATGCTTTAAAGAATAATGATAACCATGAAACTTGTCATCTTGATCTTAATTTTCAATCACATGATAATTATTTTGTTGAGTTTGCTCCCACTATTATTTATGAGAAGAATCTTGCTTATGTGGAGAGTAATAAAATTTCTATGCTTGTAGATCATGAAAAGAATGCTTTAGGTGCTGGTTATATTGTTGAATTCATTCATGATTATACTGAAAATTATTATGAGGGAGGAATATATGCTTGTAGGAATTGCAATAATATCAAGTTTCCTCTCTATGTGCTTAAAATTTTGAAGTTATGCTTGTTTTACCTTCCTATGCAAGTTGATTCTTGTTCCCATAAGTTGTTTGCTCACAAAATCCCTATGCATAGGAAGTGGGTTAGACTTAAAATTTTCTAGTCATATTCTTCATGATGCTCTCTTTATGTTTCAATTCTTATCTTTTATGTGAGCATCATTGACATCATCATGCCTAGCTAGGGGCGTTAAACGATAGCGCTTATTGGGAGGCAATCCAATTTTATTTTAGCAACATGCTTCATATTCCTGTTTATTAATAAATAATTCATCTAGCCTCTATTTAGATGTGGTTTTATGCTTTTAATTAGTGTTTGTGCCAAGTAGAACCTTTGGGAAGACTTTGTTGGGTTTCGTAGTAATTTCAAAAAAATTCCTACGCACACGCAAGATCATGTGATGCATAGCAACGAGGGGGAGAGTGTTGTCTACATACCCAACGCAGACCGACTGCGGAAGCGATGACACGACGTAGAGGAAGTAGTCATACGTCTTCACGATCCAACCGATCAAGCACCGAAACTACGGCACCTCCGAGTTCGAGCACACGTTCAGCTCGATGACGATCCCCGGACTCCGATCCAGCAAAGTGTCGGGGAAGAGTTCCGTCAGCACGACGGCGTGGTGACGATCTTGATGAACTACAGTAGAAGGGCTTCGCCTAAACTCCGCTACAGTATTATCGAGGTATATGCTGGCAGGGGGCACCGCACACGGCTAAGGAATAGATCACGTGGATCAACTTGTGTGTTCTAGGGTGCCTCTACCTCAGTATATAAAGGAGCCAAGGGGGGAGGGGGGCGCCGGCCAGGGAGAGGGCGCAGGAGGAGTCCTACTCCTTCCGGGAGTAGGACTCCCCCCCCCCAATCCTATTCCAAGTAGGATTCCCAAGGGGAAAGGGGAGAAGGGTGGCCGGCCACCTCTCCTAGTCCTAATAGGACTAGGGGAGGGGGGAGGTGCGCAGCCCCCTTGGGCTGCCCTTTTCTCCTTTCCACTAAGGCCCATGAAGGCCCATATGGCTCCCGGGGGGTTCCAGTAACCTCCCGGTAACCCGGTAAAATCCCGATTTCACCCGGAACACTTCCGATGTCCAAACATAGGCTTCCAATATATCAATCTTTACGTCTCGACCATTCCGAGACTCCTCGTCATGTCCATGATCACATCCGGGACTCCGAACAACCTTCGGTACATCAAAATGCATAAACTCATAATGTAACTGTCATCGTAACCTTAAGCGTGCGGACCCTACGGGTTCGAGAACAATGTAGACATGACCGAGACACGTCTCCGGTCAATAACCAATAGCGGGACCTGGATGCCCATATTGGCTCCTACATATTCTACGAAGATCTTTTATCGGTCAGACCGCATAACAACATACGTTGTTCCCTTTGTCATCGGTATGTTACTTGCCTGAGATTCAATCGTCGGTATCCAATACCTAGTTAAATCTCGTTACCGGCAAGTCTCTTTACTCGTTCCGTAATACATCATCTCACAACTAACATATTAGTTGTAATGCTTGCAAGGCTTATGTGATGTGTATTACCGAGAGGGCCCAGAGATACCTCTCCGACAATCGGAGTGACAAATCCTAATCTCGAAATACGCCAACCTAACATCTACCTTTGGAGACACTTGTAATGCTCCTTTATAATCACCCAGTTACGTTGTGACGTTTGGTAGCACCCAAAGTGTTCCTTCGGTAAACGGGAGTTGCATAATCTCATAGTCATAGGAACATGTATAAGTCATGAAGAAAGCAATATCAACATACTAAACGATCATGTGCTAAGCTAATGGAATGGGTCATGTCAATCAGATCATTCAACTAATGATGTGACCTCGTTAATCAAATAACAATTCATTGTTCATGGTTAGGGAACATAACCATCTTTGATTAACGAGCTAGTCAAGTAGAGGCATACTAGTGACACTTTGTTTGTCTATGTATTCACACATGTATTATGTTTCCGGTTAATACAATTCTAGCATGAATAATAAACATTTATCATGATTATAAGGAAATAAATAATAACTTTATTATTGCCTCTAGGGCATATTTCCTTCAGTCTCCCACTTGCACTAGAGTCAATAATCTAGATTACACTGTAATGATTCTAACACCCATGGAGCTTTGGTGCTGATCATGTTTTGCTCGTGGAAGAGGCTTAGTCAACGGGTCTGCAACATTCAGATCCGTATGTATCTTGCAAATCTCTATGTCTCCCACCTGGACTGGATCCCGGATGGAGTTGAAGCGTCTCTTGATGTGTTTGGTCCTTTTGTGAAATCTGGATTCCTTTGCTAAGGCAATTGCACCAGTATTGTCACAAAAGATTTTCATTGGACCCAATGCATTAGGTAGGACACCTAGATCGGATATGAACTCCTTCATCCAGACTCCTTCGTTCGCTGCTTCCGAAGCAGCTATGTACTCCGCTTCACATGTAGATCCCGCTACGACGCTTTGTTTAGAACTGCACCAACTGACAGCTCCACCGTTTAATGTAAACACGTATCCGATTTGCGATTTAGAATCGTCCGGATCAGTGTCAAAGCTTGCATCAACGTAACCTTTTACGGTGAGCTCTTTGTCACCTCCATATACGAGAAACATATCCTTAGTCCTTTTCAGGTATTTCAGGATGTTCTTGACCGCTGTCCAGTGATCCACTCCTGGATTACTTTGGTACCTCCCTGCTAAACTTATAGCAAGGCACACATCAGGTCTGGTACACAGCATTGCATACATGATAGAGCCTATGGCTGATGCATAGGGAACATCTTTCATATTCTCTCTATCTTCTGCAGTGGTCGGGCATTGAGTCTTACTCAACTTCACACCTTGTAACACAGGCAAGAATCCTTTCTTTGCTTGATCCATTTTGAACTTCTTCAAAATTTTGTCAAGGTATGTGCTTTGTGAAAGTCCAATTAAGCGTCTTGATCTATCTCTATAGATCTTAATGCCTAATATGTAAGCAGCTTCACCGAGGTATTTCATTGAAAAACTTTTATTCAAGTATCCCTTTATGCTATCCAGAAATTCTATATCATTTCCTATTAGCAATATGTCATCCACATATAATATCAGAAATGCTACAGAGCTCCCACTCACTTTCTTGTAAATACAGGCTTCTCCGAAAGTCTGTATAAAACCAAATGCTTTGATCACACTATCAAAACGTTTATTCCAACTCCGAGAGGCTTGCACCAGTCCATAAATGGATCGCTGGAGCTTGCACACTTTGTTAGCTCCCCTTGGATCGACAAAACCTTCCGGTTGCATCATATACAACTCTTCTTCCAGAAATCCATTCAGGAATGCAGTTTTGACATCCATCTGCCAAATTTCATAATCATAAAATGCGGCAATCGCTAACATGATTCGGACGGACTTAAGCATCGCTACGGGTGAGAAGGTCTCATCGTAGTCAATCCCTTGAACTTGCCGAAAACTTTTTGCGACAAGTCGAGCTTTGTAGACAGTAACATTACCATCAGCGTCAGTCTTCTTCTTGAAGATCCATTTATTCTCAATTGCTTGCCGATCATCGGGCAAGTCAACCAAAGTCCATACTTTGTTCTCATACATGGATCCCATCTCAGATTTCATGGCTTCAAGCCATTTTGCGGAATCTGGGCTCACCATCGCTTCTTCATAGTTCGTAGGTTCATCATGATCTAGTATCATGACTTCCAGAACAGGATTACCGTACCACTCTGGTGCGGATCTTACTCTGGTTGATCTACGAGGTTCAATAGTATCTTGATCTGAAGTTTCATGATCATTATCATTGGCTTCCTCACTAACTGGTGTAGGTGTCACTGAAACAGTTTTCTGTGATGAACTACTTTCCAGTAAGGGAGCAGGTATAGTTACCTCATCAAGTTCTACTTTCCTCACACTCACTTCTTTCGAGAGAAACTCCTTCTCTAGAAAGGATCCATTCTTAGCAAAGAATGTCTTGCCTTCGGATCGGTGATAGAAGGTGTACCCAACAGTCTCCTTTGGGTATCCTATGAAGACACATTTCTCCGATTTGGGTTCGAGCTTATCAGGTTGAAGCTTTTTCACATAAGCATCGCAGCCCCAAACTTTAAGAAACGACAACTTTGGTTTCTTGCCAAACCACAGTTCATAAGGCGTCGTCTCAACGGATTTTGATGGTGCCCTATTTAACGTGAATGCGGCCGTCTCTAAAGCATAACCCCAAAACGATAGCGGTAAATCAGTAAGAGACATCATAGATCGCACCATATCTAGTAAAGTACGATTACGACGTTCAGACACACCATTACGCTGTGGTGTTCCGGGTGGCGTGAGTTGCGAAACTATTCCACAGTTTTTCAAATGTACACCAAACTCGTAACTCAAATATTCTCCTCCACGATCAGGTCGTAGAAAATTTATTTTCTTGTTACGATGTTTTTCAACTTCACTCTGAAATTCTTTGAACTTTTCAAATGTTTCAGACTTATGTTTCATTAAGTAGATATACCCATATCTGCTTAAATCATCTGTGAAGGTGAGAAAATAACGATATCCGCCACGAGCCTCAATATTCATCGGACCACATACATTGGTATGTATGATTTCCAACAAATCTGTTGCTCTCTCCATAGTACCGGAGAACGGTGTTTTGGTCATCTTGCCCATGAGGCACGGTTCGCAAGTACCAAGTGATTCATAATCAAGTGGTTCCAAAAGTCCATCAGTATGGAGTTTCTTCATGCGCTTTATACCGATATGACCTAAACGACAGTGCCACAAATAAGTTGCACTTTCATTATCAACTCTGCATCTTTTGGCTTCAACATTATGAATATGTGTATTACTACTATCGAGATTCAATAGGAATAGACCACTCTTCAAGGGTGCATGACCATAAAAGATATTACTCATATAAATAGAACAACCATTATTCTCTGATTTAAATGAATAACCGTCTCGCATTAAACAAGATCCAGATATAATGTTCATGCTCAACGCTGGCACCAAATAACAATTATTTAGGTCTAATATTAATCCCGAAGGTAGATGTAGAGGTAGCGTGCCGATCGCGATCACATCGACTTTGGAACCGTTTCCCACGCGCATCGTCACCTCGTCCTTTGCCAGTGCCCGCTTATTCCGTAGTCCCTGTTTCGCGTTGCAAATATTAGCAACAGAACCAGTATCAAATACCCAGGTGCTACTGCGAGCTCTAGTAAGGTACACATCAATAACATGTATATCACATATACCTTTGTTCACCTTGCCATCCTTCTTATCCGCCAAATACTTGGGGCAGTTCCGCTTCCAGTGACCAGTCTGCTTGCAGTAGAAGCACTCAGTTTCTGGCTTAGGTCCAGACTTGGGTTTCTTCTCCTGAGCAGCAACTAGCTTGCCGTTCTTCTTGAAGTTCCCCTTCTTCTTCCCTTTGCCCTTTTTCTTGAAACTAGTGGTTTTGTTAACCATCAACACTTGATGCTCCTTTTTGATTTCTACCTCCGCAGCTTTCAGCATTGCGAAGAGCTCAGGAATAGTCTTGTTCATCCCTTGCATATTATAGTTCATCACGAAGCTCTTGTAGCTTGGTGGCAGTGATTGGAGAATTCTGTCAATGACGCAATCATCCGGAAGATTAACTCCCAATTGAATCAAGTGATTATTATACCCAGACATTTTGAGTATATGCTCACTAACAGAACTGTTCTCCTCCATCTTGCAGCTATAGAACTTATTGGAGACTTCATATCTCTCAATTCGGGCATTTGCTTGAAATATTAACTTCAACTCCTGGAACATCTCATATGCTCCATGACGTTCAAAACATCGTTGAAGTCCCGATTCTAAGCCGTAAAGCATGGCACACTGAACTATCGAGTAGTCATCAGCTTTGCTCTGCCAGACGTTCATAACATCTGGTGTTGCTCCAGCAGCAGGCCTGGCACCCAGCGGTGCTTCCATGACGTAATTCTTCTGTGCAGCAATGAGGATAATCCTCAAGTTACGGACCCAGTCCGTGTAATTGCTACCATCATCTTTCAACTTTGCTTTCTCAAGGAACGCATTAAAATTCAACGGAACAACAGCACGAGCCATCTATCTACAATCAACATAAACAAGCAAGATATTATCAGGTACTAAGTTCATGATAAATTTAAGTTCAATTAATCATATTACTTAAGAACTCCCACTTAGATAGACATCCCTCTAATCTTCTAAGTGATTACGTGATCCAAATCAACTAAACCATAACCGATCATCACGTGAGATGGAGTAGCTTTCAATGGTGAACATCGTTTATGTTGATCATATCTACTATATGATTCACGCTCGACCTTTCGGTCTCCATGTTCCGAGGCCATATCTGCATATGCTAGGCTCGTCAAGTTTAACCTGAGTATTCTGCGTGTGCAAAACTGGCTTGCACCCGTTGTAGATGGACGTAGAGCTTATCACACCCGATCATCACGTGGTGTCTTGGCACGACGAACTTTGGCAACGGTGCATACTCAGGGAGAACACTTCTTGATAATTTAGTGAGAGATCATCTTATAATGCTACCGTCAATCAAAGCAAGATAAGATGCATTAAAAGATAAACATCACATGCAATCAATATAAGTGATATGATATGGCCATCATCATCTTGTGCTTGTGATCTCCATCTCCGAAGCACCGTCATGATCACCATCGTCACCGGCGCGACACCTTGATCTCCATCGTAGCATCGTTGTCGTCTCGCCAATCTTATGCTTCCACGACTATCACTACCGTTTAGTAATAAAGTAAAGCATTACATCGCGATTGCATTGCATACAATAAAGCGACAACCATATGGCTCCTGCCAGTTGCCGATAACTCGGTTACAAAACATGATCATCTCATACAATAAAATTCAGCATCATGCCTTGACCATATCACATCACAACATGCCCTGCAAAAACAAGTTAGACGTCCTCTACTTTGTTGTTGCATGTTTTACGGGGCTGCTACGGGCTTAAGTAAGAACCAATCTCACCTACGCATCAAAACCACAACGATAGTTTGTCAAATAGACTCTGTTTTAACCTTCGCAAGGACCGGGCGTAGCCACACTCGGTTCAACTAAAGTTGGATAGACAGTCGCCCGCAAGCCATCTATGTGCAAAGCACGTCGAGGGAACCGGTCTCGCGTAAGCGTACGCGTAAGGTTGGTCCGGGTCGTCTCGTCCAACAATACCGCCGAACCAAAGTATGACATGCTGGTAGGCAGTATGACTTGTATCGTCCATAACTCACTTGTGTTCTACTCGTGCATATAACATCAACATAAATAACCTAGGCTCTGATGCCACTGATGGGTTTCGTAGTAATTTAAAAAAATTCCTACACACACGCAAGATCATGTGATGCATAGCAACGAGGGGGAGAGTGTTGTCTATGTACCCAACGCAGAGTGACTGCGGAAGTGATGACACGACATAGAGGAAGTAGTCGTACGTCTTCACGATCCAACCGATCAAGCACCGAAACTACGACACCTCCGAGTTCGAGCACACGTTCAGCTCGATGACGATCCCCGGACTCCGATCCAGCAAAGTGTCGAGGAAGAGTTCCGTCAGCACGACGGCGTGGTGACGATCTTGATGAACTACAGCAGCAGGGCTTTGCCTAAACTCCGCTACAGTATTATCGAGGTATATGGTGGCAGGGGGCACCGCACACGGCTAAGGAATAGATCACGTGGATCAACTTGTGTGTTCTAGGGTGCCTCTACCTCAGTATATAAAGGAGCCAAGGGGGGAGGGGGGGCGCCGGCCAGGGAGAGGGCGCAGGAGGAGTCCTACTCCTTCCGGGAGTAGGACTCCCCCCCAATCCTATTCCAAGTAGGATTCCCAAGGGGGAAAGGGGAGAAGGGTGGCCGGCCACCTCTCCTAGTCCTAATAGGACTAGGGGAGGGGGGAGGTGCGCAGCCCCCTTGGGCTGCCCTTTTCTCCTTTCCACTAAGGCCCATGAAGGCCCATATGGCTCCCGGGGGGTTCCGGTAACCTCCCGGTAACCCGGTAAAATCCCGATTTCACCCGGAACACTTCCGATGTCCAAACATAGGCTTCCAATATATCAATCTTTATGTCTTGACCATTCCGAGACTCCTCGTCATGTCCGTGATCACATCCGGGACTCCGAACAACCTTCGGTACATCAAAATGCATAAACTCATAATGTAACTGTCATCGTAACCTTAAGCGTGCGGACCCTACGGGTTCGAGAACAATGTAGACATGACCGAGACACGTCTCCGGTCAATAAAAAATAGCGGGACCTGGATGCCCATATTGGCTCCTACATATTCTACGAAGATCTTTTATCGGTCAGACCCCATAACAACATACGTTGTTCCCTTTGTCATCGGTATGTTACTTGCCTGAGATTCGATCGTCGGTATCCAATACCTAGTTCAATCTCGTTACCGGCAAGTCTCTTTACTCGTTCCGTAATACATCATCTCACAACTAACATATTAGTTGTAATGCTTGCAAGGCTTATGTGATGTGTATTACCGAGAGGGCCCAGAGATACCTCTCCGACAATCGAAGTGACAAATCCTAATCTCGAAATACGCCAACCCAACATCTACCTTTGGAGACACCTGTAATGCTCCTTTATAATCACCCAGTTACGTTGTGACGTTTGGTAGCACCCAAAGTGTTCCTCCGGTAAACGGGAGTTGCATAATCTCATAGTCATAGGAACATGTATAAGTCATGAAGAAAGCAATAGCAACATACTAAACGATCGTGTGCTAAGCTAATGGAATGGGTCATGTCAATCAGATCATTCAACTAATGATGTGACCTCGTTAATCAAATAACAATTCATTGTTCATGGTTAGGAAACATAACCATCTTTGATTAACGAGCTAGTCAAGTAGAGGCATACTAGTGACACTTTGTTTGTCTATGTATTCACACATGTATTATGTTTCCGGTTAATACAATTCTAGCATGAATAATAAACATTTATCATGATTATAAGGAAATAAATAATAACTTTATTATTGCCTCTAGGGCATATTTCCTTCAGACTTGGGGAAAGTCTTGTTGTTCATGCTGTAAAAAACAGAAACTTTAGCGCTCACGATAATTGCTGCCATTTTTATTTGGAGAGTGATATTTAGTTAATTATTTTTGAAGATGATTAATAGATAAATTCCTCAGGTACAGAAATTTATTTGAGAATTTTATGAGTTCCATAAGTATACGTTTGATCCAGATTACTACAGACTGTTTTGTTTTTGACAGATTCTGTTTTCGATGTGTTGTTTGCTTATTTTGATGAATCTATGGCTAGTAAAATAGTTTATAAACCATAGAGAAGTTGGAATACAGTATGTTTAACACCAATATAAATAAATAATGAGTTCATTACAGTACCTTGAAGTGGTCTTTTGTTTTCTTATACTAACGGAGCTTACGAGTTTTCTGTTAAGTTTTGTGTTGTGAAGTTTTCAAATTTTGGGTAAGGATTCGATGGACTATGGAATAAGGAGTGGCAAGAGCTTAAGATTGGGGATGCCCAAGGCACCCCAAGGTAATATTCAAGGACAACCAAGAGCCTAAGCTTGGGGATGCCCCGGAAGGCATCCCCTCCTTCGTCTTCGTTCATCGGTAACTTGGAGCTATATTTTTTTTCGCCACATGATATGTGTTTTGCTTGGAGAGTCAATTTATTTTGTTGTTATTTAGAACAATGTTTTGCATCTTTTATTTCAATAAAAGTGGCATTGATAGCCCTTACTCCTATGTTACAAGTCCACATGTTGCTGTTTGAAAACAGAAAGTTTACCGCTGTTGCAATAATTCCCTAGAAAATTAAGAATGTGATAAAATGTTGAAACCTTTTGCATATTAAGATCTGATAAATTTACTACAGTGGAAATTTTCTTTCATAATTTTTGGATCTAGGGAAGTATGTATGTTGCTGCATTCTTTACAGACTATCCTGTTTAGGCAGATTGCTGTTATGTTTGCATTGTTTGCACATGTTTGCTTTTTTTAATGATTCTATTTGAGGATAGGACTATTAAATATGCAGAGGAATTTAGTATGCAATGTTGAATAATAGTTTTAGTGATTTTCTACAGTAGTGTATGATAAGGTTTTTGCAATGGTTTATACTAACTTATCTCACGAGTCCTTGTTGAGTTTTGTGTGGATGAAGCTTTTGAGATTTAGGGAGACCGTGATATGAGAGGAATTAAGGAGACACAAAAGCTCAAGCTTGGGGATTCCCAAGGCATCCCAAGATAATATTTCAAGAAGTCTCAAGCATCTAAGCTTGGGGATGCCCCGGTTGGCATCCCACCTTTCTTCTTCAACAACTATCGGTTAGTTTCGGTTGATCCTAAGTTTTTGCTTCTTCACATGATGTTTGCCATTCTTAGAATGTCATTTTATTTTGCTTTGCTTGCTATTTGAATAGAATACCAAGATCTGAAATTCTTAAATGTTAGAGAGTCTTCACATAGTTGCATTATTATTCGACTACTCATTGATCTTCACTTAAATCTTTGGGAGTAGTTTGTCATTTGGTCTAGTGCTTCACTTATATCTTTTTGAGCATGGTGGTAGTTTTATTTTGAAGAAATAGATGAACTCTCATGCTTCACTTATTTTGAGAGTCTTAAATAGCATGGTAATTTGCTTAAAATCCTAATATGCTAGGTATTCAAGAATAATAAAATTCTCTTATGAGTGTATTGAATACTATGAGAAGTTTGATACTTGATAATTGTTTTGAGATATGGAGATGGTGATATTAGAGTCATGCTAGTTGAGTGGTTATGAATTTGAGAAATACTTGTGTTGAAGTTTGTGATTCCCGTAGCATGCACATATGGTGAACCGTTATGTGATGAAGTCGGAGCATGATTTATTTATTGATTGCCTTTCTTATGAGTGGCAGTCGGGGACGAGCGATGGTCTTTTCCTACCAATCTATCCCCCTAGGAGCATGCGCGTAGTACTTTGTTTCGATAACTAATAGATTTTTGCAATAAGTATGTGAGTTCTTTATGACTAATGTTGAGTCCATGGATTATACGCACTCTCACCCTTCCACCATTGCTAGCCTCTCTAGTACCGTGCAACTTTCGCCGGTACCATAAACCCACCATATACCTTCCTCAAAACAGCCACCATACCTACCTATTATGGCATTTCCATAGCCATTCCGAGATATATTGCCATGCAACTTTCCACCATTCCGTTTATTATGACACACTTTATCATTGTCATATTGCTTAGCATGATCATGTAGTTGACATTGTATTTGTGGCAAAGCCACCGTTCATAATTCTTTCATACATGTCACTCATGCATCATTGCACATCCCGGTACACCGCCGGAGGCATTCATATAGAGTCATATTTTGTTCTAAGTATCGAGTTGTAATTCTTGAGTTGTAAGAAAAATAAAAGTGTGATGATCATCATTATTAGAGCATTGTCCCAGTGAGGAAAGGATGATGGATACTATGATTCCCCCACAAGTTAGGATGAGACTCCGGACGAAAAATAAATAAAAGAGGCCAAAGAAGCCCAAATAAAAGAAAAAAGAGAAAAGAGGCCATAAAAAGAGAAAAGGCCCAAATAAAAAGAATAAAAAAATGAGAGAAAAAGAGAGAAGGGACAATGTTACTATCCTTTACCACACTTGTGCTTCAAAGTATCACCATAATCTTCATGATAGAGAGTCTCTTGTTTTTTCACTTTCATATACTAGTGGGAATTTTTCATTATAGAACTTGGCTTGTATATTCCAACAATGGGCCTCCTCAAGTGCCCTAGGTCTTCGTGAGCAAGCAAGTTGGATGCACACCCACTAGTTTCTTTTGTTGATCTTTCATACATTTATAGCTCTAGTGCATCCGTTGCATGGCAATCCCTACTCCTTCCATTAACATCAATCGGTGGGCATCTCCATAGCCCATTGATTAGCCTCGTTGATGTGAGACTTTCTCCTTTTTGTCTTCTCCACATAACCCCCCTCATTATATTCTATTCCACCCATAGTGCTATATCCATGGCTCGCGCTCATGTATTGCATGAAGGTTTATGAGTTTGATATTACTAAAGTATGAAACAATTGCTTGGCTTGTCATTGGGGTTGTGCATGATGAGAGCATTATTTTGTGACAAAAATGTTGCATGACTAAACTATATGATTTTGTAGGGATGAACTTTCTTTGGCCATGTTATTTTGAGAAGACATAATTGCTTAATTAGTATGCTTGAAGTATTATCATTTTTATGTCAATATGAAATTTTGTCTTGAATCTTATGGATCTGAATATTCATATCACAAGTAAGAAGAATTACATTGAAATTATGCCAACTAGCATTCCACATCAAAAATTATCTTTTTATCATTTATCTACTCGAGGACGAGCATGAATTAAGCTTGGGGATGCTTGATACGTCTCCAACGTATCTATAATTTTTGATTGCTCCATGCTATATTATCTACTATTTTGGGTAACATTGGGCTTTATTTTCCACTTTTATATTATTTTGGGACTAACCTATTGACCGGAGGCCCAGCCCAGATTTGTTGTTTTATGCCTATTTCAGTGTTTCGAAGAAAAGGAATATCAAATGGAGTCGAAACGGAACGAAATCAACTGGAGAAGTTATTTTTGGAAGGAAACCTACCGGATAGACTTGGACCCTACGTCAGAAGATGAAGGAGGAGCTCATGAGGGTAGGGGGCACGCCCACCCCCTGGGGCGCGCCCCCTGCCTCGTGCCCCCCCCCCCCTTCGGTCCACCGACGTACTCCTTTCACCCATATATACCCACGTATCCTAAAACTTCTGGAGAGCACAATAGATCGGGAGTTCCACCGCCAGAAGCCTCTGTAGCCACCGAAAACCAATCTAGACCCATTCCGGCACCCTGCCGGAGGGGAAATCCTTCTCCGGTGGCCATCTTCATCATCCCGGTGCTCTCCATGATGAGGAGGGAGTAGTTCTCCCTCGGGGCTGAGGTTATGTACCAGTAGCTATGTGTTTGATCTCTCTCTCTCTCTCATGTTCTTGAGATGATACGATCTTGATGTATCGCGAGCTTTGCTATTATATTTGGATCCTATGATGTTTCTTCCCCCCTCTACTCTCTTGTAATGAATTGAGTTTCCCCTTTGAAGTAATCTTATCGGACTGAGTCTTTAAATATTTGAGAACACTTGATGTATGTCTTGCCGTGGATATCTATGGTGACAATGGGATATCACGTGATTCACTTGATGTATGTTTTGGTGATCAACTTGCGGGTTCCGCCCATGAACCTATGCATAGGGGTTGGCACACGTTTTCGTCGTGATTCTCCGGTAGGAACTTTGGGGCACTCTTTGAGGTCCTTTGTGTTGGTTGAATAGATGAATCTGAGATTGTGTGATGCATATCATATAATCATACCCACGGATACTTGAGGTGACATTGGAGTATCTAGGTGACATTAGTGTTTTGGTTGATTTGTGTCTTAAGGTGTTATTCTAGTACGAACTCTAGGGCTGTTTGTGACACTTATAGGAATAGCCCAACGGATTGATTGGAAAGAATAACTTTGAGGTGGTTTCGTACCCTACCATAATCTCTTCGTCCGTTCTCCGCTATTAGTGACTTTGGAGTGACTCTTTGTTGCATGTTGAGGGATAGTTATATGATCCAATTATGTTATTATTGTTGAGGGAACTTACACTAGCGAAAGTATGAACCCTAGGCCTTGTTTCCTAGCATTGCAATACCATTTACGCTCACTTTTATCATTAGTTACCTTGCTGTTTTTATAATTTCAGATTACAAATACTATTATCTACTATCCATATTGCACTTGTATCACCATCTCTTCGCCGAACTAGTGCACCTATACAATTTACCATTGTATTGGGTGTGTTGGGGACACAAGAGGCTCTTTGTTATTTGGTTGCATGGTTGCTTGAGAGAGACCATCTTCATCCTACGCCTCCTACGGATTGATAAACCTTAGGTCATCCACTTGAGGGAAATTTGCTACTGTCCTACAAACCTCTGCACTTGGAGGCCCAACAACGTCTACAAGAAGAAGGTTGTGTAGTAGACATCACCGGACTGCTCGTAGATCTCCTGATTCCTCACCTCTGTGTCGGCGTGTGCTGTGGCCACGGCTGCAGTAAGGCTCTTTGCATGCTTGACGAGGCACTCCTCCTCTTCCTGCAGGAACTCGATGTAGTGCGCAAGGTCGCTGACACATGTGCGGGCCTCCACCTCTGCCCCTCCTTCGGGCCCTCTCTATGGAGGTAATACCCTACTTTCTGCCTGATAGATCTTGATGAATATGAGTATTACAAGAGTTGATCTACCACGAGATCATAATGGCTAAACCCTCGAATTCTAGCCTATGAATAATGTAATGAGTATATGTGGTGTCCTTTCCGGACTATCCCCTTCGGTTTATATAGACACCGAGGGGATGTAGGGTTTACATGGAGTCGGTTACATAAAAAGGAATCTTTGATCGCCAAGCTTGCCTTCCACGCCAAGTAGAGTCCAATCCGAACAAGGTGCAGTCTTTGGCCTTCATATCTTCACAGCCCATCAGTCTGGCCCATGGATAACAGGCAGGACGCCTGAGGACCCCTTAGTCCAGGACTCCCTCAGTAGCCCCCGAACCAGTCTTCAATAGCGAGGTGCTTGGCACACATATTGTCTTCGGCTTTGCAAGGCGGGTTCCCCCTTCACTGATCCCCAAGTAATGTATTCAGCCATTAATCCAATGTCGCCTCCTTGGCTTCTGCACGTTTGAATAATCTTCATCCTCCACGCGTCGAGTGAATGTGGAAAGTCAGGGTATTTTTGCGAATAACACCCCATCCATGCGAGGAAGAGCGCCTATTTAAAGAGATTGGATCCTAGATCCATTCAGCGCTACGCAGAAGAAATCCCCAGAGACTGCTTAGGAGAAACTACTCCAGCATGGCTAGTGTTCCCAGCTCCTCCGCTCGTCCAGGCCCAGAGAAAGGTGAGTGGGAGAGGTGTTCCGTGTCTCATAGCCGATTGACAAAGTTGCAAACGTAGGGATTCCTTCCCCTTGCAGATCTAGTCCCTGTTCGAACGGGGCTAGCTTTCTTCAATGAGGGGACTCAGGCAGAGGACTTCCCCAATCCGTCTCGGGGGGAGCGAGTGTGCTTTGTCCCCTACCTTCTAAGAGGTGTTGGATTTCCAATCCATCCGTTCCTCCGAGGGCTTTTGGGAGACTACGGCCTCCAGCTGCACAACTTCACTCCGGCCTCTATTCTACACACTGCAGGTTACGTTACTTTATGCGAACTTTTCCCGGGCGTCGAGGCTCATTTCAAGTTGTGGAGGAAGTTGTTCTGTCTCGTCCTGCGCAATCACAAAGGGTCAATATTTGAAGTGGGCGGAGCCGAAATATGGCGCATCGCCGATACCGGATATCCATCCGGCACACCAAGGAAGGCACCTGATGAATGGCCCTCCGAATGGTTTTATATAGAGGATGTTGCGCTTCTTGACCCGATTCAAAAGGGTCTTCCTGAATTTGCGCATGTCCCGCTGAAAAAACGCCACAGTTGGCGTCCCCGGAGTCTTGAAGAGGAAGACGGCGCGGGGGTTCGTCAGCTGATGAGCAGGATAAAAGAGCTCACCCAGTCCGGACTCACAGTAATCGAGGTTATGGCGATTTCCATAGCGCGAGGGGTTCAGCCGCTCCAATACAGAGGGCTTCCCATGTGGCAATACAATGGGGAGGACGACGCCTCTCGCTGCGGCCAGAAAGGTCCGGATACCCCTGCCGCTTTGGCTAATATATTAGCCGAACTATTCAAAGGGAAGGAAAAGGAATTTCTCCGCATCAAATGTAGAGACGGGTACTCTATGTATAACCCTCCTAGCTGGGTTAGGCCCGACCCCTCTGTTTTTACTTCTTCCATCTCCGAATTGCCTTTGATAAACTTCTAGCCTGTTTGCTTATGACAGCACCGGCGAAAGGTCACTCAGGGATTTTATAGTCCTGCCCCACAGCCGGAGGACCACAATCGGGAGCTTGATCCCGGGTTCGAAGAGGATCCGGTTATATTTGTGGTGCTTGCGAGTGGGTGTTTTACCAGACGAGCTACGATGGCACAGAAGTGGCCATCATCGCCGACTACCACGGTCTTCTTCCAGCTTCACACGTAAGTGATCCAAACACACCTTATTCAAAAGAGATCTCTCCTTCCTTCTTACCCACCGCACTGTCTTGTGATCAAAAGGGGAAGGGTTCGACACGTCGTACTACTCCAAGGGTGTCGGCGTTCTGGGAATGGGGGTCCCCAGACTTGCCTGCCTGTGGCCTGCGGCGTGGCTCAAAGGGGGGCCTAGCACGGCCCATCTTCATCAACACAGACCCAAGACCCTCGCGAGGGGCCAAGCCTCGCGGGGCGGACAACGCGGAGCTTCCTCAAGCACGGCCTCACCAGGCTGGCTCGCGAGGAGGCGGAGAGATCAAGGCGGGGTACCTCACGAGGTGCCCGTGATGCAAGCCATGACGACCAAGGGCGCCAGGCAGGCGCCAGCCCACGCAGTGTCCTCCTTTCCCCTTTGGTGCAAAGGGGGCAAGCGCAGCCGCGGAGTACCGAGGCATCAGGCAAAGGTTGCCATTTTGGTGCAACAAGACCAAGACCAGGAGGACTGCAAGACGGAGGTCATCATGGAGCCCAAGACGGCGTCACCACCAGAGCTTTGTGCAGGCGAGGACCAACTTTAGTCAGGATAAGTGTACCAGATGTTCCCCTTCAAAATGGCCAATTGTTGGCGCCCTTCCCGCTCAATATTTGGGAAGAGGCCCAGGGCCTTTGCATATAAATAGGACCAGCCACCCACAGGGTAGGGGGGATCGGATCGAAATCAGAGAGAGAAGGGTGACTGGACTCCTCCTAGCAGTTCGTCCCCCCAGCCAAGAACAGACCCTCGCGAGGCTGTTCTTCCTTGTATTGTTCATCATCATTAGCCCAAGAGGCAATCCACCACGCCACACACTGGAGTAAGGTATTACACCACAACGGTGGCCCGAACCAGTATAAACCCTGTGTCTCTTGTGTTGTTCTTTCCATAGCTTAGATCTTAGCAAGGCGGGGGGGGGGGGTGCAGGTAGTTAGAAGGCGAAATCTCCGCGCGCACCCCAGTGTTCGAACCTCAAGGGTCCACCGGAACCGGAAATCTGACATTTGGTGCGCCAGGTAGGGGTGCACCGGAGTTTTCCCTTCCGCCACCGCCATGACTTGCCTTGTGATGAGTAGCGCGTCGCCCGCTTCGGCCGCCGGCGCCAGCACGGGGTCCAGGGGGCTCCGAGCCCTGGCCACATCCCTGCAACGGGTACGGTGGCCGGACAAGTTCAAGCCAATGATGCCGCCGCGCTACTGTGGCGCGACTGATCCGCTGGCCTTCATGCTGGCATACGAGGAGGCTAACCTCGAAGCTGGAGGTGACGATAGGGTCATGGCCAACTGGCTCCCCATGGCCCTCACCGGCGCTCCGTGCGCATGGCTGCTCCACCTGCCGGCAGCCTCCGTGGCCTCTTGGGAAGAGCCCCGCGGCCTCTTCCCTGCCCATCACGCTACACCAACACCCCCGGTCTTCGCGGCCCTCCTGGGCGGCTCGCCGGCGCCGCCCACAAGTCACCACGTCAAGCCGTTCATCCACCGGGTCAGCGCCGCTTCCACGCGGCAGGGGGCTCTCCTGGACCGGGCGGTGCCCAAGGCCGGCCTAACCTTCAGCTCGGAGGACCACCCCTCCAACTCGGCCTGCTCGGGTGCGCTCCCCATGCTCTGCACCCCCACCATTTGCCAGGTGGCCGTCACCAGAACTCTCATCGGTGGCGGTGCGGGCGTCAGCGTGCTCTCGGTCGAGGCCTTCAACCTCCTCTGCATACCCCTGGAATGGCTGCAACCCAGCCGGCCCTTCTCAAGCGTTGGGGGCAGATCATCCAGCTCCTTGGGACAGATCCGGCTCCCAGTAACCTTCGGCACCTACAACAACTTCCGCACGGAGCTGGTCGACTTCGACATCGCCCCCATCGGCCTCCCCTACAACGCCATCCTCGGCTACCCAGCGCTGGCCCAGTTCATGGCCGCGACGCACCCAGTGTACTTCGTCAGCACGGTGTTGCGGGATGCGAGGGCACGGTACCCCATGCCTCAAAAGCTCCTCCTCGCGCTACTGGTGGCCTCGCGCAAGCTGCAGCACTATTTTCAGGGTCACCCCGTCAAGGTCGTCTCGTCATACCCCCTGGAGAGAGTGCTCAGGAGCCCTAACTCAGCTGGAAGGGTCGCTGAGTGGAACATAGAACTGCAAGCGTTTCAGCTCGAATTCAGCACGACCAGAGTCATCAAGGGAGCATCATTGGCGGATTTTGTGGCAGAATGGACGGAGGCACCAGGCCTCAAGGCTGACGAGGATCGGTCCCTCTCCCCGAGAAGCGAGGTGCCAGAAGGCTGGGTCATGTACTTCGATGGGGCGTTCTCCAGGCATGGCGCTGGGGCTGGGGCGGTGCTTATATCGCCCACTCAGGACAAGCTCTACTACGCTGTGCAGCTCTGTTTCCAGCAAGGTGAAAAGGTCTCCAACAACATAGCGGAGTATGAAGGTTTAATAGCGGGCTTGAAGGCCGCAGCTTCCCTGGGGGTGAAACGCCTCACCATCAAGGGCGATTTGCAGCTCCTTGTCAATTTCTCCAACAAGGTGTACGAGCTGAAAGATGAGCACATGGAAGCCTACCTTGCGGAGGTCCGCAGGATGGAGAAGAAGTTCTGGGGGTTGGAGTTGCAGCATGTGCCCTGTGGCACCAATCAGGAGGCCGACGACATCGCCAAACGGGCATCCAGGCGGTTACCTCAGGAGCCTGGCATTTTCGAGGAGCAGCTCTTCAAGCCCTCAGCCCTGCCGTCATTGTCAAACACGGCTCAGCCTCGGGAGGAGCTCCCCCAGCCACCTGCCTCAGGAGCCCCGGCCTGTGGCCCAGCCTCAGGAGCACGCCTGCTCCTGACGATGGAACCTCAGGAGGGGTGCTGGATCACGGAGCTCCGAAGTTACTTAACACAAGGGACCCTACCGGAGAAGGAGGAGGAAGCGGAGCGTGTGGCATGGCAGGCCACGGCATACTGCATCAAGGATGGAGAGCTCTACCGGAAGCGACCAAACGGTGTATCCCTGCGCTGCATCTCCAGGGAGCAAGGAAAGAAACTGCTGGAAGATATACACGGCGGAGACTGTGGACATCATTCATCATCACGAACCCTCGTCGGCAAGGCGTTCCGCATTGGGTTTTATTGGCCCACCGCACTCAATGACACCGTCGAACTAGTGAAAGCTTGTGAGGCCTGCCAGTTCCACACCAAGTAGATCCATCAGCCGGCAGGAGGCCTGCAGACTATACCCCTTTCATGGCCATTCGCAGTCTAGGGGCTAGACATCATGGGCCCGTTTCCTCGGGCGCCAGGGGGCTACCGCTACCTCTACGTCGCCGTGGACAAGTTCACCAAGTGGGCTGAAGTAGAGGCCGTCCGCACCATCCCCGCGGGTTCCGCGGTCAAGTTCATTAGGGGCATCGTGAGCCGGTTTGGGGTGCCGAACCGCATCATCACGGACAACGGTTCGCAGTTCACCAGTAACCTTTTCAAAACATACTGTGCTAACCTTGGAACGCAGATATGCTACGCTTCGGTGGCGCACCCCCGAAGCAACGGCCAGGCCGAGCGAGCCAACGCAGAGGTCCTGAGGGGCCTCAAGACCAGGACGTTCAAGAAGAAGCTGGAGGCCTGCGGCAGAGGTTGGTACGACGAGCTTCAGTCCGTGTTGTGGTCCATCCGCACAACCGCGACCAAGCCGACTAGAGACCCCGTTCTTCCTGGTCTACGGAGCCGAAGCGGTCCTCCCTCACGAGGTCAGACGTCGCTCCGCGCGGGTCCTGGAGTTCGACGAGGCGCAGCAGGACGCCATGCGGGGGATGGACCTCGTGTTGGGGGAGGAACGTCGCTGAGAAGCCGCGCTGTGAGCGGCGAGGTACCAACAAGCACTGCGACGATATCACTGCTGCAACATCCGCCCTAGAACTCTCGAGGTAGGAGACCTCGTTCTTAGGCGGGTTTTCTCCAGGGAGGGATTGTACAAGCTGTCTCTCATGTGGGAGGGCCCGTTCAAGGTTGTTCATGTTTCCAGGCCCGGCTCCGCGCGCTTGGAGACTCAAGAGGGGGTGCCGGTCCAGAACGCATGGAACATCCAGCACCTCCGAAGGTTCTACCCCTAAAAAGGCCCAGAGCCTGTGAAGAAGGCGAATGCCTGTGAAGCCGTCGCATTTTGGAAAAGGCCCAGAGCCTGTGAAGAAGGCGAATGCCTGTGAAGCTGTCGCGTTTTGGAAAAGGCCCAGAGCCTGTGAAGAAGGCGAATGCCTGTGAAGCCGTCACGTTTTGGAAAAGGCCCAGAGCCTGTGAAGAAGGCGAATGCCTGTGAAGCTGTCGTGTTTTGGAAAAGGCCCAGAGCCTGTGAAGAAGGCGAATGCCTGTGAAGCCGCCACGTTTTGGAAAAGGCCCAGAGCCTGTGAAGAAGGCGAATGCCTGTGAAGCCGTCGCGTTTTGGAAAAGGCCCAGAGCCTGTGAAGAAGGCGAATGCCTGTGAAGCTGTCGCGTTTTGGAAAAGGCCCAGAGCCTGTGAAGAAGGCGAATGCCTGTGAAGCCGTCGTGTTTTGGAAAAGGCCCGGAGCCTTTGAAGAAGGCCAACGCCTGTGAAGCTCGCCGCCCGTGACACTCTCACGTAATAATGAGTGGGGCTGTACACGCCCCGGAGTCTCAGGAGCGCCGGCCTCAGGCCCTGGGGCTCCCTCCCACGCCCAGTGGCAGCACTTAGCTCCGCACTGGTGAGAAGACGTCGAAGACTAGATTAGGTGCCGGACGCGGCTTTTTCATTTGCTTTCCGCAGTTGGCTTGTTCATTCTCATTTGAAGTTTTATTGAAGCTGTTGCCGTCTTTGGCTTGTGGTTCTTCGACTTTTCACTCTCCTGCCTCGATTTCTCTTATGCAAGGCCTCGCGAGGGGGGGGGGGCAGCCGAGCGCCCTCGCGAGTGTTCCTGTCCTAGTCGTTCAAAGGTTTCACGACCTGGGTCCATTACAAGAGCACCCCTCTAGTCCGTGCCCCACGGGCACCGCGACACGAACACAGGGCCTGGGTCGGTCGCCCCCCACAGCTGGGGCCGGGAACTATCCATGCACGGGCACGTAGCCGGAAGGCACGATAACGGAAGCAAAACGATGATTAACAGCAATAACCCAAACACGCCCCCGCGGGGCTCCACACTACTGTCTTTTACGTAGGAAAAAGGAAAAGAAAGAACAAATCAGGCGCAACTCGCCTCACACCGGCCTGCAGGGAAGACTCGAGCTGCCTCCGGGGCTCAGGCCGACTCCCTCTCGTGCTTCACCGAGGCGCGACGGCGGGCAGACGTGCTACCACCTCCCAAGCAGATACGATGGCGTGGAGGCTGACCGCGGCCACCGCTAGAAGAGTCGCCGCCTGAAGAAGAACCGGAGAAGCTTGGGGAACCCTGAGCGCCGCCAGTCACGCGAGCGCTGTCCTCTCCATCATCGCCGGAGCTGGGTTCCCGGCCGCGGTCGTCGTCCTCAGGGCAGCACCCTGCGCGGCGACCATCTTCCCCAAACACCCTCACGTAGAGGGTGGCATCGCCGTCAAACTTGAAGTGCAGGGTGCACCGACGGCTCAGGCCACACGCGCGGGCAAACGTCTGCCAACCGCGGGCCAAGGCCAGGCTCCCGGCTGCGGAGACCTCCAGTGAACAGCCGTCAGCCTGGAGCCAGAGGCCGCCCGGGGCGCCGGCCGGGAGCTCGCCGAGGAGGAAGCGAGGAAGTGGAAGCCGGGTGCTAGTCGGCTCCGCCGACCACACAACAAACTCCGGCAGCACCTCTGCAGCGCGAAAGCGCGGCCTAGGGGGACGCGCGACCGAAGCGCGCCCCCCGGCTGCAGCAGTCTGCCCGTCACCATGCTGGAAATCGTCTCCGCGGCCGCGGGGAGCCGCCGTGGTGGCCACAGGATGTTTGCGAGGGCGCCCTCGGCCGCGCTTGGGCGGGGGAGAGGCAGGCTCTACCCGGCGAGCCTTCCCCTTCTCTGCGGCCGAGAACCTCCTCGACGGGGCCATGAAGAAGAAGGAGAAGCAAAGGGGGATGAACTGGAAGGGCGCGCGTCGATCCGTACTTATAGCCGGCAAGGGCCAACCGTCGGCCCCCACTATTGCAGGTAATCATGACCCGCTTTGCATGCAGGGACTTGTCCAATCCATGCAGTTGCCGAGGCACCATGGGGAAGTGGAGACGCCCACGTCCAATCAACCGCCATGCGGCGCCCAAGACTGCAGGCTATTAGGGCCCGCGGCGCTTCGCTCTTGCCCTTCCGCCTCCCTGCACGACCAAGTCCGGGAGCGCCTTGGGCCCGGGGGCTACTGTCGGTGTTCTGGGAATGGGGGTCCCCAGACTTGCCTGCCTGCGGCCTGCGGCGTGGCTCAAAGGGGGGCCCAGCACGACCCATCTTCATCAACACAAACCCAAGACCCTCGCGAGGGGCCAAGCCTCGCGGGGCGGACGACGCGGAGCTTCCTCAGGCATGGCCTCACCAGGCTGGCTCGCAAGGAGGCGGAGAGATCAAGGGGGGGTACCTCACGAGGTGCCCATGGCGCAAGTCATGACGACCAAGGGCGCCAGGCGGGCGCCAGCCCGCGCAGTGTCCTCCTTTCCCCTTTGGTGCAAAGGGGGCAAGCGCAGCCGCGGAGTACCGAGGCATCAGGCAAAGGTTGCCATTTTGGTGCAACAAGACCAAGACCAGGAGGACTGCAAGACGGAGGTCATCGTGGAGCCCAAGACGGCGTCACCACCAGAGCTTTGTGCACGCGAGGACCAACTTTAGTCAGGATAAGTGTACCAGATGTTCCCCTTCAAAATGGCCAATTGTTGGTGCCCTTCCCGCTCAATATTTCGGAAGAGGCCCAGGGCCTTTGCATATAAATAGGACTAGCCACCCACAGGGTAGGGGGGATCGGATCGAAATCAGAGAGAGAAGGGTGACTGGACTCCTCCTAGCAGTTCGTCCCCCCCAGCCAAGAACAGACCCTCGCGAGGCTGTTCTTCCTTGTATTGTTCATCATCATCAGCCCAAGAGGCAATCCACCACACCACACACTGGAGTAGGGTATTACACCACAACGGTGGCCCGAACCAGTATAAACCCTGTGTCTCTTGTGTTGTTCTTTCCATAGCTTAGATCTTAGCAAGGCGGGGAGGGGGGGTGCAGGTAGGTAGAAGGCGAAATCTCCGTGCGCACCCCAGTGTTCAAACCTCAAGGGTCTACCGGAACCCGAAATCCAACAAAGGGTTCCTACGAAGAGAGCGTCCCCCACTCCGGGCGAGCCTTCCAAGAGGAAAGCAAATGAGGATACGGCCGTGCCCTCATCGAAGAGGTATGAATTCGCCAACCTGCACCTGAGCAGTCACGTACAACCATGACCTTCCTGTTATTCATGTGTCAGGAGAAAGATGCGCCGGACCATATCCGGAGGCTTGAGCGGCCGTACTTCCCATAGACAGGATTCAAATCCTACCATGAAGACGGGGGCCGGTGCGGAGGCGAAGCCGGACTGTCCTCCGGCCGAGGACTCAGATGATGTATCCGTCACCAACTCAGAAGTGGAGAGTGCGATGAATCATCAGCGCCGCCGGGCCATTTTACAAGACCCTGGCTCTTCAGAAGAGTCGTTTAACGCCTTCATCCCGGCCGATGCGTACATCCGAGCTGCTCGAGATGGGATTAACAGGGCCACAAAGAAACATTTGAAAGATGTGCAGGTAAATTTATTTTGTCTGACTATGATAACCATATGCCAATAGCCCCCAAAGACTTAAAGGAGTTGAAACAACTGATTTAAGGATCAATGTATGACCAGGTGCTTACGGAGAAGAACACCCAGCTAGCTCAGGAGCTGGAAAAGTGTCAGCACCGGCTGCTTGCTGCCAATGCCGAACTGGAGAAATACAAGGCATCTCCCGGTAATGTTTCCTTCTATCAAAAATTCATAATCATACACCGATAGTGCGAATCTGGGTGCTAATCTTTGTGTTCGGCCGTTAGACCAAGTGCAAGAGTAGCTGGACGCTGCTCGAAGCAAAGAACGCGGAGCCAAAAAGCTAGTAGCAGCGGGCGAGCATGTATTGACAAAAGTCGTTCAAGAGAAAAAGAAACTCCAGGACTCGAACTCCAAACTAGGCGAATAACTGAAAGATGTGCGAGCTCAGCTAGCTGACTTTGTGAAGGAGAACAAGAAGCTGCGAGGCGGTATATTCAATATGTGGCCACTTTTGTTTTATAACAGTTTGGAGGTGAGCCGCAGGTAACACATACTAACATGTCTTTCCCGACCACGGCTCTCCCACCCTCTCCGACGATCTCCCTCTTTCTCCACTAATTTGTCGATTCTCACCGATCATCTGCTCCGGTGTCCTCTTTGGATCAAGGAAATACCCATCTCCAATGGGTTCCTCTAGTGGATCTACCCTTGGCTTGGATTTCTCCAAGGGTAGGGTTTTTGCAGATGAGGTTTTTAGATCTACTGGGCATACGGTCCACCCTTCAGGACACAGGAGATCATTCATCTTAGTGGTTTCATTCAGCCGCCCTGCCTTTCATCTCTCGGAGGATTCTGTGGCCGCTGTTTTGGAGGCAGTAATTGGAGGTTCGGCAATTGATCTTTAGGTTGATCACATCAAAGATAAGGCTTACTCCTTTCATGTCTCTTGCAAGCAAGTTGGTTTTCTTATTATGGATCTCCGTTCCTATGCATGTGATCTGTTCAAGTGCTATTTTCATTTGTGGGGAAATGGGGGACCTAATTGGATTAGAGAGCTCCGATCTGGAGGAAGGAATGTGACGCTGAATGGATTCTAGTTAGTCCTACTAAGCGTCGATCATCGTTAGGTCTTTTGGCCATGAATAAGCCTCCGGTTAGATCAGCTATTAAGACTGCTGCATCTGCTCATAAAAAGCTTTCTTTTGCCACGTTTGAGCAATACTCTGCTTGCAAGGGATATAGATATCCGGCTACGCAAGAGTGCATTGACATCATGACAGATGCAGGGTATGATCTTCCTGCTCATGAACGTGTAGTCATACATCAATCGCCACCCGCGGACTTGTTTTGGACGGTGGCTCGTCCACCTATTGTTTTTGGTACAGTCACTCCTTTGCCGGCGTTGAGCCGGCCGGAATCATCTTCACCGGTAATTGATCCGGTTTCGGAGGACCTTTCCCCTGTACATGCGGAGATTTCGCCTGTAAGTTGCGCAGAGGTGGGATTGTCACCCATTCAAAACAATTGTCAAGTTTCTGACCCAGTGGCTTTGGAGGCCCGTCAGGTTACTACCCCACCTTTGCTGCTTAGCCCATCTGCCTCTGGGCCTTCCACGCCTCCGGTCCCAACTCCTCTGGGCCTTTGTCTAGATATCCCTACATCTCAGGAGGCTGCGAGGCAGTTTGAAGCCATGGTCGATGACATGGTGGACCGTGTGGTTACCTGTACTATTTGTTCTCAGAAGGGCCACTTGTCAATGACTTGTGGAATGCGAGTAGTTTGTACGCCTTGCTCTCGTCCTGGTCACTCTAGCCATGCCTGTAATGATTTCACGCGCTCCAATGGACTGGTTTGGAGGCCAATTTCGGTGCAACAAAAAACGAGTTTATCGGAATCTGCTGCTTCTCATGGGAACAGAGCCGGAGTTATTGGGATAGACTGTCCAGTCCCATCGCCTCCGCCTCCATTGCATCTTCCCTCTCCCTAAGCCAAAGAAAACCCCCGACAAGCCTCTGGCTCTTCCATGGCGAACTACGAGCTCGATCCACAGCGCTTTGTGCCCCCTGGACACCTCATCATTGACGGCGGCGATCGTCGGCTACCACGCACCTTCTTCACGCCCGCCGCACGTCCGCTCCGTCGGCATGAGGACTTCATGGTTGCCGAGGTGATGCTGGCGCCGGAGGGGCCATTCGGCCCGGTGCGGGAAGAAGTTGTCCAGTTTCTGCAAAACAGAGGTATTTTGGTCCGATCTGCTCAGCCGTGGTTTCATGGGGTAGGGCTGTTTCAAGTCAAGGATCCGTCAGTTAGGTATACCTTGGTTCAGCATGCACCTTTTCCATTGGGCAATGATCGTTTTGTCAGATTTATGAAGCATGATGAGGGAGAAAATTTCAAAGGAACACATGGTTTTCGCAAGGGTTGGTTAATGTTCATTGGGATTCCCCTGGATTACCGCACCACTGAATACATCTCGCAGGCCGTAGGCACTTTTGGAAAGTTTATTTCTTGGGATAGTGAGGATCCTTATCTTGTCCGGACTTTGGTTGAAGCTAGTTTCCCAGATACGCCGTTGGTTCCAAGAGATGTTGTGTTTGGTGATTATGCGGAGTATGGAGGTGCTCAAGTGTCTTGGACTGCTGCTTGCTATGTTCTTGGCGCAGATTTTGCAGACCAGATGCCAAATGACGAAGACCCTATGCCCTTGGATGGAAACCCTCACCCTTTGCCTGGTAATCTGGTTCCAGATAATTTGATGTTTGTCTTACCACCATACCCAATGTTGGGTTGAAATGATGCACCTGTCGCTCCACCTCCTCCACTAGTGAATGACGAAGTGCCTGGTTGGGGCAATGCCATGTGGGGAGATGAAGCTGGGAATAAGCAGGCCCCACACCCTGCTGCTCCCGAACAGGATCAAGTTTCAATAGTGATTGATCAGCCCGAAGGATCTGCTTCTGTAGAGCAACAAGAACAAGAAGTTGAAATCCAACAACATCATGATTTACCACTTCCAGAACTTCAGCACCCTGTCTTTGAGGAGAATCAGCTTGCCATTGTGCCCTACCATCCTCCTGTGATTCAGCAGCAGGAAATCTTTATTGGCATGGCACGCATTGTGGCTAGACCTCCTCTTCCCCCGGAGATGGTTTGGAAAAGGTCTTTCCAGAACCTTATGTTCGATTTCTCAGTTAAGGAAGTGCCAAGGTCTATCTTCTTCAAGCCGATGGGCACAATCATTTACTCCAAGAGGTCGTGGTCTATTGCTTTTGACGAATCAAGGATGATTTCTTGTTTGGCTGCTTCTCTGCCTGTGGTACCTGCTGTTAGAAAACCTGTCATGGTGAAGCGCCCGATGGCCAGATCTTTATTTGAGGCACTGCCGGCTGTTTCAGATTCTGTTTCTGAAGAAGTTGGGTCTGATAGTTCTGCTGTTCCTGTATCGGTTCAATCATCACCTTTGGTTTTCTCTGTGGAACAATCCTCTAAGCGTAAGCGGAGAGAGAAGAAGAAGGCTCCTGTTGTCGATACATCACTAAGGCGTTGCACTCAGAGCGCGACAAAGTTGGATGGCTACAAAAACATGGTTTTTGAGCAACTTTCTCTACAGCCATCTAAGAAGCGTCCCCGTGCAAAGCCCATGGAGGACAAGGCCCAGCCCACTTTTGCGGATGATTCTGAAGATGCTCTGCCTACTGCACCACCACACACCCCACTTCATGTTCTCCAAGCTGTGGGCGCGGAGCTAGAGATTGATCCTTCGCTTCTAACGGTGGACAAGCTTATGGCTAATCCACAGGAGGACTCGTCTGCATCCTCTGCTTAGTATTTATGTTATCCTCTATGTCGAGGCCGAGGGTGCCTGTTATGCTTGTCTTTTTTTCTGTTGAACTGAGTCCGGTCTGGGATGTGGCACATTGGGGTTCTGAACTTTACTTTATTTTGGATGGTATGGCATTATGTGCCATGCTCTTCTTGCTACTCTACTCAATGGTTATTCATGAATCGTGTTACAACGCGTAGTTGGAAAGTTTTATGTTGGAATGTTCACGGTCTGAATTCGGATGCTAGGCAGCACTCTGTCAGGGAGAAAGTGATAGAGAGTCAGTGTTCAGTGCTTTGTTTGCAAGAAACTAAGCTATCCTCTTGCTCGCGTTCAATCATGAAAAGCATTTGTCCTCATGGGTTTGATCAATTTGCTGAGTCTCCCTCTAGTGGAGCCTCTGGGGGTCTTTTAACAGCGTGGCGATCTGATGTGTTCTATGGCACCCTGCTCGAAGTCAAACCCTACGCTATCGTGATGCAATTTACCTCGGTTCATAATAATGAGCAATGGTTTCTGGTTAATGTGTACGGTCCATGTCAGGGTGAGTTGCGCGATGAGTTTGTTTCCTGGATTTACAACTTGGACATTAATCCGGATCAGATGTGGATGTTGATGAGGGACTTCAACTTCATTCGTTCCATTGATAATAGGAATCTCCCTAGGGGCGATATAAATGATATGTTTATTTTCAATGAAATAATTGGCCATTTGGGACTGTTGGAACTTCCTCTAAAAGGACGAAAATTTACTTGGTCTAATATGCAGGACAGGCCTCTTCTGGAACAGTTGGACTGGGTTTTTACTTCTGCAAGTTGGATTAACATTTATCCCATGACCCAACTGACCCCTTTGGCCCAGACTGCGTCTGATCATGTTCCTTGTCTGGTGACCATCAGTACAGCAATTCCAAAAGCACATATCTTCAGGTTTGAAAACTTTTGGATCCATCAGGCTGGTTTCATGGAGTGTGTTCAGGAGGTTTGGACTCGTCCCCCTCGTAAGACCCATATTTCGGCAATAATTGTTGACAAACTAAAGGCGTTGAGGTTTGCATTGAAGAAATGGCAGAAAGGTTTATCACATATTAAAAGGTTAATTGAGAAGTGTAACTGGGTAATTCTTTGGTTGGACAATCTTGAGGATAAGAGATCTCTGTCCAGGCCTGAGTTTAAATTCAGGAAAATCACAAAATTGCACCATGAACATCTGCTTCACATGCAATATCTGTACTGGAGGAAGAGATGTACAATTAGGTACATCAAAGTGGGAGAGGAAAACTCTAAATTCTTTCAGGCCATGGCAACTGAGAGATATAGAAAAAACTCTATTGCTAGCTTGTTGCTGTCTGATGGATCAGTAACGTCAAACCATGAGGAAATGGCCAAAGAATTCTTGTCATCCTTCAAAAGCAGAATGGGGACAGTTAAGTCAATTTCTTTGGATGAGAACATATTGTCTCTAATACCTAGGGTCCAGGGCTTGGAGGTGCTCACAAAACCGTTTGAATTAAAAGAAATTGAGCAGGTTATTAAGGACTTGCCTATTGATAAGGCCCCTGGACCTGATGGCTTTAATGGGATTTTCTAAAAAAAGTGTTGGCATATAATTTTTGCTGATTTTATACAGCCGGTTAAGGAGTTTCATGCTGGAACAGTGCAGTTAGAAAATTTGAATGATGCATACATTACCCTAATTCCAAAGAAGCAGACACCTGAGTGTGTGGGAGACTTTAGGCCAATTTCACTAACCTCTGTTGGTCTGAAGTTCCTTACAAAGCTTGCTGCTAACAGATTCCAACAGGAGATCACCAAATGTGTGCATAAAAATCAATATGGTTTCATAAAATCGAGAACAATCCAGGATTGTCTTGCTTGGACCTTTGAGTATATCCATCAGTGCAATCAGTCTAAAAGGCCCATCCTTTTGCTTAAGTTAGACTTTGAAAAGGCTTTTGATTCTATCCAGCATGAGGCTATCATAAAGATTTTAATTGCAAAAGGTTTTGATGAACGATGGATTATTTGGATTAAGCAGTTGCTGTCTTCTGGCACTTCTTCTGTGCTTCTGAATGGAGTCCCTGGTAACCACTTTAAATGCAAATGTGGAGTCAAGCAAGGGGACCCAATTTCTCCTTTGCTCTTTGTTATTGCGGCTGATCTCTTGCAGACTTTGATTAATAATCTTCTTCACCAAGGTTTAATAAGCAGGCCTCTGCCTACCCATGACCCTGATTTTCCAGTGGTCCAATATGCTGATGACACACTGCTTTTCTTAAATGCTGATAAAGATCAATCGGGGGCTCTGAAATCAGTCTTGCATTCCTTCTCATAGGCAACTGGACTTCAGATTAATTTCCATAAATCCTCCATGTATCCCATTAATGTAAGTGATCAGGATGCTTCTGACCTTGCTGCCTATTTTGGTTGCAAATTAGGCAATATGCCTTTTACTTATCTGGGTCTGCCAGTGGGGACCACCAGGCCCAAAATTGTGGACCTTCTTCCCCTTGTGGATTGTATGGAGAGAAGATTGACAGCAAGTTCTTGGTTCTTGCCTCAAGGGAGCAGATTGCAATTAGTTAATTCTGTCATTTCTTCATTGCCTATCTTCTTCCTTTGCAGTTTGTCAATTCCTCAGGGTATTTTGAAACAATTGGAAAGAATCCAGAGGCAGTGTTTATGGAGGAAATATGGTCAGGAAAGGGGACATTCACTGGCGGCTTGGCCACTTGTTTGCAGGCCTAAGTCGAAGGGGGGGCTTGGAATCTTAAACCTTGGTTTGCAGAATGATGCTCTCCTACTGAAACATCTCAATAAATTTTATAACAAGATGGATGTGCCCTGGGTGCAGTTAGTTTGGGATTCTTACTATTTTGAAAGGATTCCACATGATACTGTTCTTTGTGGCTCTTTTTGGTGGAGAGATGTCTGTAAGTTGATGGATAATTTCAGGGCAGTTACTTCGGTTGATGTTCATAGTGGAGATACGGTGCAGTTCTGGTCTGACTATTGGCAAATTGGAAACAGTTCTGTCCCTCTGCAAGATCGATTTCCTAGGCTATATTCTTTTTGTCTCCACAAAAATCTCTCAGTCAAGGAAGTCTTTGAGGCTAGTAGTTTCCAGGACCTTTTTACTTGCCTCTTACTGAACAAGCTTTTCAGGAACTACAACAGCTTTCCTCTTTAATGGGGTCTTTCCATTTGGACAGTAACTCCCATGACCACTGGGGATGGAGGCATGGCAAGAAATCAGAATATACTGCAAAAAGGTTTTATGATTTTTTCTATCAACCAATGGTATAAAACCCCATTCTGGGGTGGATATGGAAAAGTTGCTGTGCTATGTCGATCAAGATGTTTGCTTGGCTTGTTATAATGGACAGGGTTAACACCAAGGACATGATTCAGAGGAGGCATTGGAGGATTAATGAAGGACCAGAATGTGTTCTTTGCCCGACTGGAATACTGGAGGACAGAAATCACCTCTTTTTCCAGTGCAATTTTAGTGTTCGCGTTTGGAACTATCTGCAAATTGAATGGAAAGATTGTGATGATATGGTGGAAATTGCTCGTCATGCTAGGAAGGATTTCAACAAGCCTTTCTTTGGGGAGGTGGTTTTCACGACCTGGTGGAATATTTGGAAGATCAGGAATGATAGAGCTTTTAGGAACATTCAACCATCTTTCAGGGCATGGAGGAATGGCTTCATTCATGATCTTACTCTGCTCTCTCATCGAATCAAACGGAAATATAGAGACGCCCTTCTTAAGTGGATCGATTTTCTTCCTCCTTGAGGAGAGTTGCTTATTTGTTTCTTTGTAATTAATAGGTATAGTGCACCCCTTCTCTGTATAGCCTTCTTTAGAGCCTTCCCTCTTTTCTTTTATTCTTTTATTTCTTTCCTCATCTTGAGGAAACCCTATATGCCTTTGCTTTATTAATAAAATGCTGTAGGGTGCAAGCCCTGCAGTCTTCATGGTCAAAAAAATGGTAGCTGACATAGCTGTAATTGCAGGTGTTTGGACTAACCGCCCCGAAGAGGAGGTGTCCGGATCATCGAGTGATCTTCTGCAAGGGTTGTCGTAGTTGCACGAGCAAGCTCGGCAGGCGATGCGGAGTGTAGCCAAGGCTTTATGGCCATCCGACCCTCCTCCAGGAAGCATGGAGCAGCTGGTAGAGCTGTTCAAGGGAGCGCGGCGGCGTATCCGGCTTTGGAAGATATCGGCATGCCGAGAGGGTGCACGAGAGGCCTGGGCCATGGTGAAGACGCGATATACCAAGCTGGACCCTAATCACATGGCTCGTGTCAGACCGGTAGGGTCGAATGGGGAAGAAATTCCCGTTAGTTTAGTATATGACCAAGTAGAGGTGGCCGCCAAATATTCCCAACAGGATTGTAAGTTAGACTGCCTGTTGGAAGGTGTAGAGGAGGAGGTTTTTGAGTCCAAGTGACTGTGTACTTTCCTCATCTAGCTGAATTGTATATCATTTGTCATGGCAGACCTTTTCGCTTCAACCTCCGGTCCCAAAGGTCTGGAGTGTTTCCGAAAACCGTCGCAGCCGGATAGGCTGGGGTATGCCTGGAAAACTAGGCGTAGGGGTCATAGTTGCTTGAATAGACAAGTTGTATCCGGCTAGCTATGTTATATTACATTGATATCGTAAGAAACATCTTCCAGAGAGAATAGTTCCATTAAGGGTTCCTTTCCCTGGGTGTGCATGCATTTAATGCGCATGTTCGAATTGTGATGACAGGACCACGGTTTGTATAACTTCTGGGGGTGCATAATGGAGTAAGCTTTAGAGAACATCTTTAATTTGCTGACCTAATATTCCCTTAAGAACACTAGCTTTCGGCTTCACCCAGTCTGAGGTACACATCCAGATGACCTGGCGGTAACAATCGCAGAGGTGCTCCCTTTATGCCCTAGCCGAACTAACGGGAACGTAGGGCATAAGCACAGGAGCCAGGCAACCCATCTTGGCCAAAACTTAAGTCATATCGATGCATATAATGGCAAAGAAAAGGTACATATGAAAAAACGCATATGTGAGGAGCCTGATGCTCAAGGAATGACAAGAACTTCTGTCCGAGAAGCCCCCAGGTACAAGTGGCGTACATTTTTAAAGATGTATGTGCCAATGGTGTGCGGTCTAGCTGCACCAAATCTTTAAAGCGAGAAAGAAGAAAGTAATCGGAAAAGAGAGAGAAAATAATGGAAACTATAGGGGAGGAGGAGACGAACAAGGGGTTTAGCGCTAGGCATAGAATCTCCGGAGTCTGGCCACATTCCAGGGGTTCGGCTCGAGGCGATTGTCTGATGCATCGCGAAGACGGTACGCTCCTCCGGTGAGAACTTAGTCAATTATGAAGGGACCCTCCCATTTGGGCTTGAGTTTGTCCTCTTTCTTCTCCGCGAGCCGTAGAACGAGTTCGCCAACGTTGTAAGTCTTGGCCCGTACTTCTCTGCTTTGATATCTTCGAGCCTGCTATTGGTAAAGTGCTGAACGGGCTTTTGCGACATCACGTTCCTCCTCTAGGGCATCTAGGCTGTCCTGTCGATCGAGCTCGGCTTCTCTCTCTTCGTACATACGCACTCTAGGTGAGTCGTGAATAATATCGCAGGGCAATACGGCCTATGCACCATACACCATGAAGAAAGGTGTGTACCCAGTAGTACGATTAGGCATGGTCCACAACCCCAAGAGTACAGAGTCGAGCTCCTCAACCCAATGCTTGTCTGATTCTTTCAAAGACCGCAATAGTCTGGGCTTGATGCCACTCATAATAAGACCGTTGGCGCGTTCGACTTGACCGTTGGTTTGTGGGTGGTAGACGGATGCGTAATCTAGTTTAATACCCAGATTAGTACACCAGGTTTTTACCTCGTCGGCTGTGAAATTGGAGCCGTTGTTAGTGATGATGCTGTGTGGGACACCATAACGGTGCACAACATCGGATATGAAGTCTATCACCGGGCCGGACTCAGCCGTTTTGACCGGTTTAGCCTCTATCCACTTAGTGAATTTGTCCACCATAACCAGTAGATATTTTTTCTTATGGCTTCCTCCTTTAAGGGGTCCAACCATGTCGAGTACCCAGACCACGAAAGGCCAAGTGATGGGGATTGTTTGTAGGGCAGTGGGGGGCATATGGCTTTGATTGGCAAAGAGTTGGCATCCAACGCAATGTTGGACAAGGTCCTGTGCATCTGCTCGGGCCGTCGGCCAATAAAAACCTATACGGAAGGCCTTGCTAACAACGGCCCGAGCTGCGTCATGGTGACCGCCGAGTACGGCATGAATTTCAGCCAAGAGCTGTCGTCCCTCTTCCTCGGATATACATCGTTGAAGGACTCTGGTGGCGCTTTTCTTGTAGAGCTCTCCATCATGAACCTTGTAGGCCTTTGAGTGCCGGAGAATGCAGAGGGCCTCATTCTGGTCCTCTGGAAGCTCCTTCCTATTAAGGTAGGCCAGGAAGGGCTCGGTCCATGGGGCGATGACTTCCATGATGAGATGCACCGACGGTGTTATGTCGGTGTTTCCGGGATCTGGGGTTATGTTTCGGTCCGGACTAGTATTGCTGTTTTCCCCCTGCCACACCACGAATGGCTTAAAGAGCCTTTCCAGGAAGATATTAGGTGGGACGGGGTCGCGCTTAGCGCCAATATGAGCAAGAACATCCGCCGCTTGATTACTTTCTCGAGCCCCTCGAACCAGGCTGACATTTTTATGACTGTGTTACGATATGCTGCCATCTTCGGATCTTTAGCGTTGAAATCTCCGTTTATTTGAGATATTGCAAGGTTTGAGTCCCCGCGCAATTCTAGGCGTTGTATGCCCATGGAGACAACCATCAGAGACCATGCAATAAGGCCTCGTATTCGGCTGCATTATTGGAGTCTGTCTATAGTATTTGGAGAACGTACTGGACGATGTCTTCGGTAGGGGACGTTAAAATGACACCCGCTCCTAACCCTGCCAGCATTTTGGAGCCGTCGAAGTGCATGACCCAATTGGAGTATGTGCCGTACTCTTTAGGGAGTTCGGTCTCTGTCCATTCGGCGATGAAGTCGGCCAGTACTTGGGATTTGATAGCACGACATGGAATATATGTAATGTCAAATGGCAGGAGCTCAATGGCCCATTTGGCAATCTGGCCCGTAGCATCGCGGTTGTTTATAATGTCGTTGAGTGGTACTTCAGAGGCCACCGTGATCGAACACTCCTGGAAGTAGTGGCGGAGCTTTCGGGATGCCATGAAGACCGCGTATGCTATTTTTTGATAATGAGGGTACCGGGATTTGCATGGTGTAAGGACAGTAGATACGTGGTATACTGGCTTTTGAAGCGGGAATTTATGTCCGTCCTATTCTCGTTCAACGACGAGTACGGCGCTCACCACCTGATGTGTTGCCGATATGTATAATAACATCGGTTCGCCGGCGTTTGGTGCGGCCAAGATTGGATTGCTCGCAAGAAGGGTTTTTATTTCTTCCAGTCTGGCTGTTGCCGCGTCTGTCCACTCGAAGTGGTCAGTTCGCCGTAGAAGGCGATAGAGTGGCAGTGCCTTTTCTCCTAATATGGAGATAAAGCAGCTTAGAGCTGCCACACAACCTGCAAGTTTTTGAACTTGTTTAAGGTATGTTGGCTTAGCCAATTGTGATAAAGCTCAGATTTTAGCTGGGTTTGCTTCGATTCCCCTATTGAAGACGATGAAGCCTAGCAGTTTTCCAGCGGGGACGCCGAAGACACACTTTTCCGGGTTGAGCTTGATGTCATACGCCCTGAGGTTGTCGAATGCAAGACGTAAGTCGTCTATTAGTGTTTCCATGTGCCTGGTTTTGATGACGACGTCATCAACGTAAGCTTCTACTGCTTTGCCAATCTGTTTCTCCAGGCATGTTTGAATCATGCGTTGATATGTGGCACCGGCGTTCTTGAGCCCAAAGGGCATGGTATTGAAGCAGAATGGCCCGTATGGGGTAATAAATGCTGTTGCAGCTTGATCGGATTCCTTCATTTTGATTTGATGGTATCCGAAGTATGCATCGAGGAAACACAGTGAGCCGTGTACTGCAGTGGCGTCAATGATTTGATCAATGCGGGGAAGGGGAAATGGATCCTTAGGGCAAGCCTTGTTGAGATCCTTGAAATCGACACATAGGCGCCAGGATTTATCTTTCTTTGGTACCATTACCAGGTTTGCCAGCCAGTCCGGATGCTTGATTTCTCTGATGAATCCGACCTCGTTGAGCTTGGCCAGCTCCTCTCCCATGGCTTGTCGCTTAGGTTCGGAAAAGCGCCGAAGTGTTTGCTTGACTGGTTTAAATCCCTTTAATATGTTGAGGTTATGTTCGGCCAACTTGCATGGGATCCCTGGCATATTCGAAGGGTGCCAGGCAAATATGTCCCAGTTTTCGCGCATGAATTCTCGTAGTGCGGCGTCGACTGTTGGCTTCAGTTGAGCTCCGATGGATGCTATCTTCTTGGGGTCCGTTGGGTGGACCTGGAATTTGATTATTTATTCTGCCGGTTTGAACGAGGTGGATTTGGGGCGTTTGTTGAGGATCACATCGTCCCTATCCACTGTGGAGCGTAGTGCGGTTAATTCTTCGGCCGCGAGGGCTTCGGATAGCGCCTCCAGGGCCAGGGATGCGGTTTTGTTTTCAGCGCGAAGTGCTATGTCCGGATCACTGATGAGAGTGATTATACCGTTTGGTCCGGGCATTTTGAGCTTCATATATCCGTAGTGAGGTATAGCTTGGAAGCGTGTAAAAGCATCCCGCCCCAACAGGGCGTGATATCTGCTGCTGAAAGGGGCCACTTGGAAGGTTATTTCTTCGGACCGATAGTTCTCTGGCGATCCGAATACCATGTCAAGTGTGATTTTGCCCGCGCACCGCGCCACCCGACTAGGAATAATTCCCCGAAAGGTTGTGTTACTTTGTTTGATGCGGCTCCTGTTTATTTCCATTTTATGGAGTGTGTCCTCATAAATGAGATTTAGTCTGCTGTCGCCGTCCATGAGGACCTTGGTGAGTCGAAACCCATCCATGATGGGGCGAGGAGTAATGTGGCTGGTGGTCATACTGTTATGTGCTTTGGTTCGTCACCGACGTTGAATGTTATAGTCGTGTCATTCCATGGGTTTATTACAACGATTTGGCAGACTTCGTTGAGCTCGCGAAGTGCCCTTTTGCGCTTGTTATTTGAAGCGAATGTCTTGAAGACTGTCAATACACTTGGGTCGTCGTCTTCTGGGGGTGTTGTTTTGGGGCGTCCTTGATAAGGATGTCCTCGCCGCTCTTGGGTACCTGTCGTAGTATCCAACATGCTCTAAGGGTGTGAGTTGCCACGATATATGTTGTTGTATGTATTTTGCATGGGCCGTCGAGCCACCCTTCTAGAACGATGTTGTGCCGTATAGTGGCTTTGTGTTTTTTGACTGTTGGACTGGGTGTGCCCCGAGGGTACGCCCTTTTCGCCTGTAGGGGAAGTTGGGTTGGGGCTGGTGGTTCCCAGTGAGCTGCCCGAGTTTCCCAGGCACTTTCCATCGCGCAGTATTTTTGTACGATGGTTGCTAAGTTAGAAAAATTTAGTATGCAGCGTCGATTGATGGCGTTGAGGATTCCTTCGTCCGCATAGTTTTTGCAGCGCTGATATTGCGTCCTCGTCATGGTAATCTTTTACCTTGTCCTTGACAAGGAGGAATCTGTCCCAAAAGTGGTGGACCTTCTCTTGAGGTTGCTATTTTATGCTCATGAGAGCCTCTATGTCTGGGTGGGTGGGTGGAATTAAATCCGAACCCCGACCTAACCGGTTGTCCGGAGTCTGACGACCTTCCGGACTAGACAATCCGGATTCCGGAATATCTTCTGATTGTTTGGAACGGCCATCCGATGCTATGTTCGGAGGGCTGGTTGCGTCCTTTCGCGGGTGAGTATTCGGCTCTTCATGAACGGCGACCCAAACATAGTCCGTCTTCAATATAGAGGAAGACTCGCCGTCCTGCTCCAGGACTGCCGCGATCTGGTGGGTGACCGGTGGAGTTTTGGTTTCTCCCTGATCGGGTTTAGGCCCGATCTGATCGTAATCTGTGACGATTCCCAAAGCGGCGATACGATCTAGGAGCTCGTTTAAGGATGAAAACTCAACCGGATCCATCTGCTTGGAGTGCTCGGAGTTGATGCAAAGGGGATTTTCGATGGCCCGAGAGGTCATCGTCGGCTCCGCGGCCGAACGGGCGATCATAGTAAAGTCGCCCAGCCGGAGGGTTTGGCCTGAGGCCAAAACTACCCCTGCGGTAATGTTGTCTTTAATGACAAGGCGAGCCATCGAGCCTTTCATCAACGGCACAGTGGAACTCTCAATGAAAGCACCAATGTCGGTGTCAAAACCGGCGGATCTCGAGTAGGGGGTCCCGAACTATGCGTCTAGGATCGATGGTAACAGGAGACGGGGGACACGATGTTTACCTAGGTTCGGGCCCTCTCTATGGAGGTAATACCCTACTTCCTGCTTGATTGATCTTGATGAATATGAGTATTACAAGAGTTGATCTACCACGAGATCGTAATGGCTAAACCCTAGAAGTCTAGCATATGAATATGGTAATGAGTATATGTGGTGTCCTTTCCTGACTATCCCCTTCGGTTTATATAGACACCGAGGGGATCTAGGGTTTACATGGAGTCAGTTACATAAGAAGGCTTCGATCGCCAAGCTTGCCTTCCATGCCAAGTAGAGCTCAATCCGGACACGGTGCAGTCTTCGGCCTTCATATCTTCACATCCCATGAGTCCGGCCCATGGATAACAGGCCGGACGCCCGAGGACCCCTTAGTCCAGGACTCCCTCAACGGCCACCTCCTGCAACTGGGCCGCGGTGGTGGACCGGGAGATGGCCCTGGCTTTCGACGGTGGTGTGGCGACAACGGCGGCCGGCAATAGCTGCCGACGGGCAGCGGCAGGGGAGCGTGTGGTGGGTGTTCCACGCACATCCAACAAGGACGCCACACGCACTACACTACGCCGGGGACTGCGCCGCCGCCGCGCTGTAGCCTCCCAGCTGGAGCTGTCCTCTAATGACGATGGAGTGGCTGGGCGACGACGATGGACCGGTGCCATTGGCGATTGTGGAAGAAGCAGACGAGATAAGCTACCGGGAGGGAGGGGAAAATGCGACGCAGGACTCGCCAGCCGTGAGGGTTTTTATAGCAGGCCGGTAAGCATTGGGATTTTGGGGGATTTCACGGAGTCGGGCGGGAAGCTTGCGCGGGAACCTACGAGGTTGTGTGGGAACGGGCTCACCGACGATTCATTGGCGCCATCGTTTGGCCAAAAGAACGCCCCCGTGCGCTGTGCAAGCTTGCGTTGTAAGCCATCTGCGGCAGCGGGGTGACAAGACGTGCGAGGGGAGGACGAGAGGACACGTCCACATACAGCTAATAAAAAAACGTTTGAGATTTAATTACCTACTATACCCTCATCCTAGTTTGTAAGTAGGATTCATTAACTAATAAAATACGAATGCATGTCGCCATTGATTATATCGTTGAAGTCGTATTTGAACATAGTTTCTAGCTATACAATTTTTGTAACATGCATTAACACTTTTTTGGTTAAATTTAAGGTTATACACCAGCAAGTGTTTTACCGCAACACACACGGCTTATTCCATGACAAACAACTCTGATGGATCAACTGTCTGCCATGTATCGCACACGCAACTCTAATCTGATTTGTGCTTGATGTCTTTGACATCGCTCGCATAGTTCGTCTTATTTGCCACGTATCACTGTGCCGTCCTCTGCTCACGTCCGTCGGCAAGCTCTGCTCGCCGTTAAGCGCCGCAGCACGCTGTGCTCGCTGTTAAGCGCCACGGTGCGCTCGGTCGCGTCCGTTGGCACGCTCTGCTCGCGTCTGTCGGCACACTCGGCTTGTGGATAGCTTTTCCTTGAGGCGACCGTGGAGCGCTCTGCTCGCGTCCCTCCACGCGCGCTCTGGCAGTGGTTGGGCGTGCACACGATCACGTCGGGGCCCCATATGCATGCGGTTGTGCCACGCGCGTTGCCACACGATGCAGTTACGTGCGGCACGATGGAGTTACAAGCTGTAAATTAGAACTGCCATCAGGGCCTGCCGATATTCCTGGCCGCCCGGCTTTCCCGTTAATTCCCGCGGCCATTATAACCTTAGTCTCTTCAAACTTTCGATCGCGCCCCACAACACAACAAGCAAAACCATGACGACACATAGAGAGGGGATGTCCGGCGGTGCTCCAATGGAGTTCGGCGAGCATAGAGTGGAGACCCACGCGAGGGAGAGGGATCTCTCGATGGTGTACACCATCGACCCGGCCGTGTGGACAACTACATCAATAGCGTTGAGCAGTTGCTTGCTAGAGACATGTACAAGGTGGTCGGCATCGACCTCCAGTACACCCCCGGTCATCCCGACATAGATCAGAAGGTTGTCGTCGCCCAGTTGTGCGTGCGCCATCATGTCCTCATCTACCACTACTGCATGGCCACATGGCCTTGCGACCATTTCAACAGGTTTGTCAACAGCACCGACTACAAGTTCACCACGGTGGATACCAAAGACTATGTAAAAGCGCTCAGTGTTACGGGCTTGGCCTGCAAGAACCTTGTCGAAATCCATGACCACTATAGGATCTGGGGCAGCATGAAGCATGACTCCCTGGTCGAACTCGCCTCAGCCATCATCGACCCCTACTATGAAAAGATGAAGCAGGATGCCCAGAGAACAAGTCCCGTATCCTGGCACAAGGCCTAGATGCGGCAACTAGATGAACCTCACCTCAGGTTCGCGGCCAAGAGCGTGTACACATGCTACGCGATGCACATGCGGATCATTGACGTGAGGAAGTGCCTCATTACCCAAATCGACGAGCCCGGATCGAGCCATAAGAAGAGCAAGCGTCACAACAAGTAGATGATGATCAGATGATCGTTTATGCTAGTTAATCATGCATGTAATATATAGTTTTCTTTATTGGTGTGTGTGGAAATGGCATGTGTGTAGTAGCCACCTATGTAATTATGCATGTAATAGTTTACTTTGGTGTGTGCAAATGCCATGGTTGTAGTAGCTACCTATGTAAGTGGATGTTTAATTTGGTTATGCAAGCATGTCCTTATAAGTGTGTGTGTATATATATGTGTTGTTGTTCTATATGCAACCCCATCGCACAACACACACGTCTTATTAGCACCAACCGTCTGTGTTCTTATCGGTCTTCATACACATTTCTGATTACAGACCTGTTTGCCGCATATCACACACATCTTGTTAAGTTGAGCCGTTTATGTTCTCTTGTGTCAACGCAAATAGTTCATCCGAGTGAACCGCATGCCGTATATCGCACACACCTTTGATCTGGCTGACCGTTTCTTTTGTGTTGCCTAATCACAAACAGTTCATCCTAGTGAACCGTATGCTGTGTATCGCACACGCCTCCATCTGGCTGCCCGTTTCTATTGTTCCTCCTCATCGCAGACAGTTCATTGAACTGAACCGTATGCCCTTCATCACACATGCAACTAAAACCTGAACCGTGTTTGATGCATCCGTCATCGCAAATGTTTTACACATTTCCGACGGTTTTCATACAACACTGTTTGCGATTGTGACATCACACACAGTTTCTCGAAGGGTCTCTGATCGTAGTGTCACATTAGCAGCATCCTGCAGTAGTGGTACTGCCGCCGCCGGATCTGGATGACGGCGAGTCTTTGTGGATTAGCCGGGGGCGGCGCAACCACGACAGTGTGGTGGGGCAGAGACCGGGGTTTTCGTAGGAGCTCTCGCGGCCAGGGACGGTGGAGGCAGGCTGCTCTGCCGGTGGTTGCTGGCTCTTCTTGGAAGATTCTGAATAGTGTCAGCCGGGAGGTACAAGATGACCATCAAGCCATCCTGCATAGATCGGACAGTACCAAAATAAAATGAAATTGTGTGACCCCAATTTGGTTTTCAGTCAACAGACATGTGACCACTCTCGTAGCTTACTATTGATCTCTTAGGGTATTTCTTTAGATAAGAGATATGTGTCGTTCTTAACATTTTGTGTTTTCTGCATCTTCAGCCACACCGTCTTCCTTCTCACCGTAGCTACTCCAACAAGGTAAGCATACACCAGAAGGGAGCTATAGTCCCCATTGTCGATGTCAAAACCGGCAGATCTTGGGTAGGTGTCCCGAACTGTGTGTCTGAGGATCGATAGTAACAAGGGACGATGGGGACACGATGTTTACCCAGGTTTGGGCCCTCTTAATGGAGGTAAAACCCTACGTCCTGCTTGATTGTATTCAATGAGTATAGGGGTTACAAGAGTTGATCTACCTCGAGATCGTAATGGCTAAACCCTGTCTATTCTATGAGAATTCTGATGATCTCTACAGACTAACCCCTCTGGTTTATATACGCAGCGAAGAGGCCTAGGGTTGTACAGAGTCGGTTTGTAAAGGAAGGAAATAACATATCTGGATACCAAACTTGCCTTCCACACATATAGGAGTCCTACCTGGACACGAGGGAAAGTCTTCTGCTTTTATCTTCACGTCCCATCAGTCCGACCCATATCAAATAGTCCGGACACCCGAGGATCTCCTAATCCAGGACTCCCTCAACAGCCCCCGAACCAGTCTTCGATGACGATGTGTTCGGCACGCGGATTATCTTCGGCGTTGCAAGGCAGGTTCCTTCTCCTGAACATTTTTAAGATAGTTCCCCGCACAAAGGAAATGTATCCGGCTTTGTATAATTAATACAACCCTTAGCCACAAAGGCAGGATGTCAAAATAAAATAGTGTCTTCTATGACAACTTTTTCGACGAAGCGTCACATTTGGCCCTTTAACATTTCGAATCATTTTCACGCCTCCCGTTTCGTGTTTCGAGGCATAGCCTCCATTGGCACGTCTTGGTAAAACAGAGATCGTGCCTGCCCATTGCGGGATTCTCATCAATACAGTTTTGGGTAATCCAACCATGCTTTTCACACGACCTCTTTGGGAACAGGCGAGTTTTAAGGCTTGAGTGGGGGCATTTGGTATTTCACCGCCTATAAGAGGGTAAAAACCCTTCTTTCTTACCCACGCCTTCTCCTAGCTCCTGCCTTCCCATCCTCGAGCTCGAGCACCCAAAACTTCAATCTTTCCCACTGCCACCACCCTTCCTAGCCATGGCTGGATCCGGTTCCAAGGGCAAGTGGGAGACCTCCTCCGTCACTGAGAAGGACATCAAGGAGCTCTAGAGCGCAGGCTACCCGTCCGCGGATATTGCGCATAGGCTCCCTAACAAAGATTAGGTCATCCCCACTCTGGAACCCAACGAGAGGGTCGTATTCATTCCTCATTTCCTCTGAGGGCTAGGGTTTCCCCTCCATCCCTTTGTCTGAGGCCTCATGTTCTATTACGGGCTAGATTTCCATGATGTAGCCCCGAATTCCTTCCTCCACATACCGGTGTTCATCGTCGTGTGTGAGGCTCTACTCCGCATCCCCCCCACACTTCGGCCTATGGCTCAAGGTCTTCAATCTGAAGCCGAAGGTGGTCAATGGACAGCACGCAGACTGCGGCGGGGCTATGGTGAGCAAGCTTCCCAACGCCGTCTGACCCAAGGGGGCTTTTGTGGAGATAGTCAAGGTGTGGCAGCAGGAGTGGTTCTACATCACCGAACCCCGTGACTCCAAGTGGGCGACAACACGTGACTTCAGATCCAGGCCCCCCACGAGACTCACCTCATGGACCACCAAGCACTACAAAAAATACTCTTCCGTGATGATACGTGTTTGTCACAGTAGGTCAGGTTTTCTTTCATGCATGTACATCCATGACAATTTTATGACAGAATCAAGATAGCATACCTGTGCTGTCGTACAAGTGTTCCATGACATTACTAAAATTATCATCACAGAAGTGTCCACTTCCATGACGATAAATCACGTGTCACAGAAGTGCTTTCGTCAAGGGTGACCGACACGTGGCATCCACCGTAACGGAACACCGTTAAGCTATCGGGTCTGGTTTTGGATTCGATAACCCGTTAACAGCCCCGACCAATGTCCACGTGTAAAATCATCATTGGCTGGAGGAAACACATGTCGGCTCACCGTTGGGACAGTTGTCATCCACTCATTGGACCCAAAGTGCCTATGATACATCGACACATGGCATGGCCCAACAGAGGCCCATTCTTGTGAAAAGGCTGGCCCGTTTGACTTGGTCAAAAGGTGGCGGGCCGGCCCACGACAAACCTGTTAACGACCTGTTCGCATATAGCCCATTTACAACCCGCTATCCCAGGGCCCGTTTACGGCCTATCCGAATTAGGCCCAGTAGCGTCATCTGGGCCGTCCAATATAATTCCAGCCCATTTTAACTTCCGACCCATGTTAGGCCCATGATGTCTTTCGGCCCATATGAGGCCCTTAGTAACCCTCAGCCCCTTAACGGGCCGTGGTAAAACTGACCTGTAATGAACATTGTATCACTTTATACCCATTAACGACCCATTATCCCATTGGGCCATTTCCAGCCCATGTTATCTTTCGGCCTTCTTAGGGCCCATTTATTCTCGGGCTCATTTCCAGCATTCGGTTACTTATGGCCCGTTACTGTCATTTTCTGCTTGTGGGCCAAATTCAGCCCATGGTTACAGTCGGCCCATTAATACGTTGGTCCGTTTTCATGTCGAAAAAAACCCTGTTGGGCTGTTTTCACAGAGTTATCAAATACGGCCTATTAACGGCCCGTTATTGTCCATGAATAGTATGGCCCATGATTGGCGAAATGATGATACGCCCCGTAGAAGGCCCATGGATCCTACGGCCTGTAAAAGGCCCATGGATCGTACGACCCGTAGAAGGCCAATGGATCCTACGACCCGTATAGAAGGCCAATGGATCCTACGGCCCATAGAAGGCCCATGGATCATACGGCCCGCAGGAGGCCCATGGTTACAACAGTCCGTGTGTTGCCATGATTATTTTGGCCTAGTTTCCAAAAATAGGTTATTGTGGCCACTAGAAAAAAATAGAAAAAGAACTACAGTGACTACAAGCAAACAACTAAACAAGACAATAAGGAAATAAATAAGCAAGCAATCAACACTAGCCTATTACCGCTATTACACATATTACATCCACTGGGCATCAAAGTTCGCCACCGGTGCAAATATAGGGAACAAAGCAGCATATTACATACACTAGCCATCAAAATTGGCCACCAGTGCAAATAAACGCGGCAGCAAAACAAGAGCATATCTGAAACAACTTCAGAAGAGCTCAAGAAACGTGGTATCCACCATGCTGGCAATAAGCTTAGCAAGCTTATTAGCTTTGTCCTGTTTGGCGCTAAAATCCTCCAACGCTCGCTGTTACACCAGAAAGTATGCATCTGAATGCTCCAGGGACTTCCGCAGTCCTTCCGCTTCTTGTCGCAACACAGCTGATCAATGTCTTTCAGCTTGTAGTTGAGACTCAAGAAATCGAACTGATTCAGACAATGAGTTTGAATAGCTTGTGCAAGCGGTAGTGGCCAATAACTCGAACACTAAACTAAGAAAGGACTTTGGGGTTGTCTCACTGTCTTCGAGACAGTCTTCCTTAGCTGTTTTATCAGCTTTGTTGGAGACCAACAAGGATGTGTCACTATCCTGAACCTTATCTGCATTACTTCCTTTACCATTGCTTAATAAGGCACTCTTCCCCAATATTCTTTCATCATTCTAAAGGAAGAAACAAGCTGACACATAACATGTTTAGCATGTACTAGTATATGAAACTCATTTCGGTGAACCAGTTCATTAGTAAGGTGGACAGGATTAAACTACCAAGTCTTCTATTGCCAAGTACTAGTACATAATAAAAGCATCAAACAAACATATATCTATGTCCTATGGTCACTGCATTATCTTGCCAAATCAAAATAGAGACACGGTTCAAATCATATCAGTTCAAGACAAAGCAGCAGTGAAAGAATACAAAGCGTGGGAAACTACACGGCACAACAAGATTTCAGATGGGCACCAGGGGTCCACATGTACAACAACACTATTGGCTCTGTTTTGATGCTAGTAATGTGCATGATATGAGAAGTCAACTGTATACACAATTGAAATTGAAATCAACAGCGCTATTGATAAGAGCAAGGCTGTTAAAGAAACATGCGTGAACATACCTGTTGTGCCATTGGAGTTTCGATTGGATCCTTCAATTTAAAAATAAGTTTGTATGGGTAAATACAGTGATACAAGAGCAAAGCAGTATGCACGATAGCAATCATAGTTAAAAAAGGCGCGCCTAAGCAAGCGCTTAAGCACGCCTAGTCTCTAGGCGTTGGCGAAACACATTGCACATAACTACGCTTAATCTGTGCATAACTGCACATAAGCATGCTCTTTGGTCAGTAAAGCGCAAGGCGGTGGCAAAACGCACAATTAACACCTAGCGCTTTTTTGAACTATGATAGCAATGGAATCTTAAATTAGAACAGTTGTTCTTTAGGTTTAGGCACTTGTTCTACATGAACAGAGTAGAGTAATACGCAAGAATATAGTACTTAAAAATAGAAAATGAGCTCATAGACCGTACTGCATTCTTGGTTCGGGACCAATACAGAACAAGGCGTTCCCAGTCAGCGTCCAGTAAATGTGTCTCAGGAGAACATAAGGGAATTTGATGAGTTTCTTTGCCGGTGAAGTACGTTTTCTTCAGGTAATTCCGATACTGCCACAGAGGTATTAACACAGGTTACCTCATCCTGAGTTTCCAAATCGGTCCTTCTCTATAGAGAAAAATAGGAAAATTTGTTGTATTATAACCATCATGGAGGTAGGATGTATGGGACAAAGCAAAGTAACTGCCATGAATAACATTACTTACACATAACTCCTGGACAAACACCTGCAACTGGCATTTTCCTTCATCTTCAGTATAATATTTCCAAGATGGGAAGATACACACATACGATTTTACAATATCAAATGCGATAGATGCTAAATTATGACTAGCTGGTTGTGCTTCCTCCACATGAATAGGCGTACTAATTGGTGGAGTTGGGGTTCGCCGTGGTAGTACTGGCCCTTTGGGCACTGGAGCTGCCTTACTAACTGCTCTTGTTTGGGAGCTCTGTGGTGGAGATGGTGCTATGTTAACAGGAACTGGGTTACTATCTACTGGGGTTGGGGTTAGATTGGGTGAAGCTGGTTCTCTGTCCATCGCAGTAGCGGTACAATCTGCGAGAGTTTGGGTTATGTGTGGTAGGGCTGGTTCTCATGCATGTACAGCCGGGGTGCTCTCTCCACCAAGAGGTAGCACTGTTTTAGCTTGTTCTCTGTCCATCACAGTAGGGTTACAATCTCTGAGAGTTTGGGTTATGTGTGGTAGGGCTGGTTCTCGTGCATGTACAACTGGGGTGCTATCTCCACCAAGAGGTAGCATTGTTTTATTTGAAGACCGTGTTTTTAGTCCACTAGATGCTGGCATCACCCACTCCAATTCAAATGGCTGATAAACAGGAAACATAGTTGAATGTACAGACATTGTATGAGAGACAGATGCAATAGATAGTGTGGAAAAAAGAGGGCATGAAATAGTTGACATGTATATTGTTTAACTAAAACGGATAGCATGACATAATTTCACATATATGATGTCTATCTAAACTGGATAGCATAGCATAACATAATTCAAAGATATGATGAATAACTAAACAGGATCGCATGACATAATTCACCTACATGTTATCTAAGTAATCAGGATCACATAATTTAATTCACATATGTGATTTATATGCTAAACAATGGGCATTAGATATGATGTCTGAACTAAGAACATGGTGTTGAATATTGTGTATATGATGTCTAAACTATGCAATGCAAGATAACATATGCATGATATGAGTAGTATAACCGTGTCAAGTTAGAGTATACACCTCGGTGGGGGAATAGGACTGGTCATCTGTCTCTGAATCCATCTCCGAGGAGCTATCAGGACCCAATAAGAGATCTTCTTCGACAGGTAGCACTGTCTACTTTGAAGGCCTTGTTTTTACTCTAGATTTTTTCAATCTCCCATCCAAATGGCTGATTCACAGGAAGAGTAGTTTAATGTACAAACATTGTCGACAAATGGAAATGTAATGAAGAAAAGTATGGGCAAGATATCATTCAAATATATGATGCCTGGTTAAACAGGATGGCATTGCACATTTCATGTATATTATGGCTGGCTAAAAGAGAAGAGACTACATAATTCCCATATATGATATAGAAACTAAACAGGTGGCATTACAGAACATGTCTAAACTAAGCAGATGACATATATGATGTAAAAATAGGCACCTCAAGGCAACATATGCATGATATGACTAACATCATCATGCCAACGTAGAGCAAACACCTTGGGGGTAAATAGGAGTGGTCAGCGGCGTTTGAATCCGCCTCAGAACAGATATCTTCCTCTGGATTGCAATCTGGAGAGAGGTGGGGAGGGTTTGGCATTGAACCCACCATGGAGCAATGTCTGCATGACATTGTATTGCCGCACAAAACTCTTCTTTTTCTCTACATGTTCAGCATGACTGTGTATAATATCTGACATGCATACGAAAAAAATATGGTGAGATTATGTAAGGAGAGCATGCAGAAATTTAGAGTGATGGTAACAACCAGTGGATGGATCCAAAAATAATGATAGTAGGCTGATGATTGCTTTAATTTAATAAAAAGACAGATGATGATTGCTTTACTATTTGTTTCCCACCCAAGATGAACAACATAGGCATACCCTAGGTGAACCAGATATTAGACAGAGATACTATTCATTGCTTCCTCGATATGTGCCCCACAACTAGTTTAGAACTCAAGTTTGAACATTAATTTGGACCTGACTTGGAGTCCAAGAGGTGAACAGGATGATAAAGTAGTAGGTAATTTCAAGCAATGCATAACATAAGCAGAAACAATAGAGTGCGACCTCTCTTGTGGACCCGTGTACTCCTCAGGTTCATCTGCTGAGTCGATGATGGTGATGCCGTTGAGGTGGGTGCCGGCAGTAGGGAAGGAGATCTGAGGTGGCGAAAGACGGTCAGGAGTCGTGATGTCTGGTTTGGTGGATGTTTCTGTCGATGGAGCAGCTCAGTTGAGGTAGACGACGTCGCGGCAGGAGCAGGACAAACCACACAAAGTTCCCTTCGACACCTACCTGTAACTGAAGTAATTCTGTAAGGGCTCATTTGGCTTGCATGATTCTAAAAACGCATGGATAGGAAAAACACCGGAATAGGATAGGAATGCACATGGTAAACAAAGCATTTGTAAACACAGGATTTCTGTCAACTTGAGTGTTTGGTTTACAGGAATTGGAAGAGCAGAGGAATGCAAAGAAACATGGCTAAAATAAAGTGAAACCACAAGAAAGCGTGTACAGTTAGAATGTTATTCTACCACTAATGCACTTCGCCTTGTTTTCATGCATAGGATTTTGAAAAGTAGGTCCAGATGGATGTTTTGCTTCATTCCTTTCAAAAAAATGCATGAATAATTGAATAGTAGAGTGCCATTGGAAAATTCCCTATTGTTATGTTTTTCTGTCGAACGAAAATAGCCCTAATGGATCGACATGAATGTATAGTAATAAGTGATGCAACAAGTGTACAACCTCTTTGTCGTAGCCGTGTCGACCTCAACATCATTTGGTTGGTCGCTGAAGAAGTTGAGGCAGAGGTGGCTGTCGGAGATGTGGAGGAAGATCTGAGGAATCTATAGATGGCGTCCAGGGCACTGCTTTGTTGTGATGGATCGTTCTGTCGTTGGAGCAGCCCCGGTGAGCCATAAGACGTCAAGGCTGAAGCAGCACAAGACAGACATCGTCGATCTCAAGTGGGATTCTAATAGCATCTCCAATAGATGATGTAAAATAGATGTAAAATTTACATCACCAAAAACCACCTTACTACAACAGATGAGGTAAAAACTGTTGACTCTGAACTTAACTGTCGAAATTGAAATTTACTGTGGAATCTGAATGTTACTGTCGAAACTGAACGCAATGGTAGCAGAAAGTCACTTGACATGTAGTTTAGGGAGGGCTTGCAGTTCATCTTCAACCTGCACCCCTTGAGCCACCAGCCACCACCGGCCGAACCGCCGGCCCCAGTGCCGCCTCGCCGCCCCAAAACAACTCCCCACCGCCAGTATGCCACCGACCCGGCCAGCCCTATAGGCCCCCCGCCCCACCCTGAACCCTAAGATAGATAGTGGGGTACCTCTCCGGGAGCCCCTGTCCCCGCTGCGAGTGGTTCTTCCTTAACTCTGGTGAGCCCCCCACCCCCTGAAAATCGATTGACCCAAAAGTCAATTCAGTCGACTGAAGTGTAGCTAAATCGGAGCAGAGCAGCAGCACGAGCGAGGGGGAGAGTGATAACCCACAAGTATAGGGGATCGCAACACTTTTCGAGGGTAGAGTATTCAACCCAAATTTATTGATTCGACACAAGGGGAGCCAAAGAATACTCTCAAGTATTAGCAGCAGAGTTGTCAATTCAACCACACCCGAAAACTTAGTATCTGCAGCAAAGTGTTTAGTAGCAAAGTAATATGATAGTAGTGGTAACGGTAGCAAAAGGTAACAGTAGTAAAAGTAATGTTTTTGGTATTTTGTAGTGATGATAGCAATAGAAACGGGAAAGTAAATAAGCGAAGAACAATATATGGAAAGCTCGTAGGCAATGGATCAGTGATGGAGAATTATGCCGGATGCGGTTCATCATGTAACAGTCATAACCTAGGGTGACACAGAACTAGCTCCAGTTCATTGATATAATGTAGGCATGTATTCCGAATATAGTCATACGTGCTTATGGAAAAGAACTTGCATGACATATTTTGTCCTACCCTCCCGTGGCAGCGGGGTCCTTACGGAAACTAAGGGATATTAAGGCCTCCTTTTAATAGAGTACCGGAACAAAGCATTAACACATAGTGAATACATGAACTCCTCAAACTACGGTCATCACCGGTAAGTATCCCAATTATTGTCACTTCGGGGTTAACGGATCATAACACATAATAGGTGACTATAGACTTGCAAGATCGGATCTAGAACTCTCATATATTGATGAAAACATAATAGGTTCAAATCTGAAATCATGCCACTCGGGCCCTAGTGACAAGCATTAAGCATAGCAAAGTCATAGCAACATCAATCTCAGAACATAGTGGATACTAGGGATCAAACCCTAACAAAACTAACTCGATTACATGATAGATCCCATCCAACCCATCACCGTCCAGCAAGCCTACGATGGAATTACTCACGCACGGCGGTGAGCATCATGAAATTGGTGATGGAGGATGGTTGATGATGACGATGGCAATGGATTCCCCTCTCCGGAGCCCCGAACGGACTCCAGATCAGCCCTCCTGAGAGGTTTTAGGGCTTGGCGACGACTCCGTATCGTAAAACGCGATGAATTCTTCTCTCTGATTTTTTTCTCCCCGAAACACAATATATAGAGTTGGAGTTGGAGTCAGAGGAGCTCCAGGGGCCCACGAGGTAGGGGGCGCGCCCCCACCCTCGTGGAGAGGTGGTGGACGCCCTGGCCTTCATCTTTTGTAGGTATTTTTTATATTTTCCAAAAAGTTGCTCCGTGAAGTTTCAGGTCATTCCGAGAACGTTTGTTTCTGCACATAAATAACACCATGGTAATTCTGCTGAAAACAACGTCAGTCCGGGTTAGTTCCATTCAAATCTTGCAAGTTAGAGTCCAAAACAAGGGCAAAAGTGTTTGGAAAAGTAGATACGACGGAGACATATCAACTCCCCCAAGCTTAAACCTTTGCTTGTCCTCAAGAAATTCAGTTGACAAACTGAAAGTGATAAAGAAAAACTTTTACAAACTCTGTTTGCTCTTGTTGTTGTAAATATGTAAAGCCAACATTCAAGTTTTCAGCAAAGATTATAACTAACCACATTCGCAATAACGCTTAGGTCTCAAGTTTACTCATATCAATAGCATAATCAACTAGCGAGCAATAATAATAAATCTTGGATGACAACACTTTCTCAAAACAATCATAATATGATATAACAAGATGGTATCTCGCTAGCCCTTTATGAGACCGCAAAACATAAATGCAGAGCACCTTTAAAGACCAAGGACTGACTAGACATTGTAATTCATGGTAAAAGAGATCCAGTCAAGTCATACTCAATGTAAACTAACAGTAATGAATGCAAATGACAGCGGTGCTCTCCAAATGGTGCTTTTTAATAAGAAGATGATGACTCAACATAAAAGTAAATAGATAAGCCCTTCGCAGAGGGAAGCAGGGATTTGTAGTGGTGCTAGAGCTCGGTTTTGAAATAGAGGTGAATAATATTTTGAGCGGTATACTTTCATTGTCAACATAACAACCAAGAGATGGCGATATCTTCCATGCTACACACAATATAGGCGGTTCCCAAACAAAATGGTAAAGGTTATACTCCCCCTTCCACCAGCAAGCATCAATCCATGGCTTGCTCGAAACAACGAGTGCCTCCAACTAACAAGAGTCCCAGGGGGAGTTTTGTTTGCAATTATTTTGATTTAGTTTGCATAAAGCATGGGACTGGGCATCCCGGTGACTAGCCATTTGTCTCGTGAGTGAGGAGCGGAGTCCACTCCTCTTGAGAATAACCTGCCTAACATGGAAGATACGGACAACCCTAGTTGATACATGAGCTATTCGAGCATACAAAACATGATATTTATTTGAAGGTTTAGAGTTTGGCACATACAAATTTACTTGGAACGTCAGGTAGATACCGTATATAGGTAGGTATAGTGGACTCATGTGGAATAACTTTGGGGTTTAAGGGATTGGATGCACAAGCAGTATTCCCGCTTAGTACAGGTGAAGGCTAGTAAATGACTGGGAAGCGACCAGCTAGAGAGCGACAACAGTCATGAACATGCATTAAAATTAATCAACATCGAATGCAAGCATGAGTAGGATATAATCCACCATGAACATAAATATCATGAAGGCTATGTTGATTTTGTTTCAACTACATGCATGAACATGCGCCAAGTCAAGTCACTTAAATCATTCAGAGGAGGATACCACCCTATCATACCACATCACAACCATTTTAATAGCATGTTGGCACACTAGGTAAACCATTATAACTCATAGCTAATCAAGCATGGCACAAGAAATTATGATCTCTAGTTGTCATTGCAAACATGTTTATTCATAATAGGCTGAAGCAGGAACGATGAACTAATCATATTTACAAAAACAAAAGAGGTCGAGTTCATACCAACTTTTCTCATCTCAGTCAGTCCATCATATATCGTCATAATTGCCTTTCACTTGCACGACCGAACGATGTGAATAATAATAATAGTGCACGTGCATTGGACTAAGCTGGAATCTGCAAGCATTCAATAAACAGGACAAGACAAGGCAATATGGGCTCTTTTGTCAGATCAACATTAATGCATATAATAGCCACTTCAACAATTTAATTATGGTCTTCTCCTATCGACCCCCACAGAAATAAAAGAAATGAAACTATTTACACGGGAAAGCTCCCAACAAGTAGAAGAAGAACAGGAAATATTTTTGGGTTTTCTTTTTAATTACTACTACAAGCATGGAAATTAAACTAGCTAAAAGCTACAACTAATTTTTTTGGTTTTTCTTAAGGCTTATTAAACACACAAGAAGAAAGCATAAAAAGGAAATAAACTAGCATGGATGATACAACGAAAAAGTATGAGCACCGACATCTAGCAATGAGTGTGTGAACATAAATGTAATGTCGGTGGGAAATACGTACTCCCCCAAGCTTATGCTTTTGGCCTAAGTTGGTCTATGGCCATGGCTGGCCTGGCGGATATCCATAATAGTAGTTGGGGTCGTACTACGATGCAACGGCTATCGCCTGCTGAGCTGCAGCGTGGCGACGAGCGGCCTCCGCTCTCCTCTCGTACTCATCTGCCTCCTCTCTGGTAATAGTATATCTTCCTTTTACCTGGTGATCAAAGAAGGCAGGAGCAGGGAGAGTAATATGGACAGCTCGCGTCTATCAAAGATTAGTCGATACCGGAGAGGTGATTCATTCCTCTCGACAAACTGGTGGTGAACCATAGCATTAAAGTCTAGGTAAGTAGGAGGTAATTCAATATCATCTTCGCATATGGCTATACCGAGAAAATTAGCTATGCGGGTTGCATAAATTCCTCCAAAGAAATCTCCATTAAATCTATGAAGATGCAACCTACATGCAACAATGGCTCCCAAATTATAAGATTTATCTCCTAACACATCACTCCTAAGAATATGAAGTCAGGGACACACATGTGACATGCCTCATCTTTACCATTAATGCATCTACCTATGAAGAGAGCAAAATAATGTATAGCAGGAAAGTGAATGCTCCCTATGGTGGCTTGTGTTATATCTCTAGATTCTCCCACAGTTATGCTAGCAAGAAAATCTCTAAATTCAGATTTGTGAGGATCCCTTATACTACCCAATTGTGGAAGTTTGCAAGCAGTGGTAAAATCCTCTAAGTCCATAGTATAAGAATTTTCATAGAGATCAAACAGGACAGTTGGAGAATTCGTGAAGATGAAAATTCAAACCTCCTCACAAAGGTACTAGTGAGATTGTGATACTGGCTGCACTTCTCTTCCTCGAAGCTCACAAGATTGGTGTTACACAAATATGCATTGAATTCTTCCTTAATTCCTGCTCGATCCATAAAGTTTTCAGAAGGCCACTCACAAGGACGCACTGGAGCATCTCTTGGTGGCTCTTCATCAACATCGCGCATTGCAAGCCTGGGTCCTTACTTCCTTGAGGAACCACCTTGGAACATTTTACTAAGCATTTTTCTCCCTATGAAAAATTCTGAAATTTTTTAGTAACTTCAAAATAAAAGTAAACCAAACTCAATGATATTGATAGAAACTACTCCTACAAGTGCCTAGAGCCTATAACATGCATCAAAACTACTTGGAACCATATAAATTTGACATGCAAGCTCAAGAACAGGGTCACCTAAGCAGCAAAAATTTGCAATGAATAAAGCACTAGAACAAAAACTAGTTGGACCAATGAAGGAGTCACATACCAAGGAACAATCTCCCCAAGCAGTTTTGTGAGAGGTGCTTTGAGCAAGGAGATCGAAAATGGCAGCAAAATGAGTTGGACTCGGGTTTGAGTTGGATATTCGTGTTTGGGGGAGGAAGAAGGAGTGTGTGGGTGAAAGGATAAGTGGAGGAGGGCCACCGTGGGCCCACGAGGTAGGGGGCGCGCCCTCCACCCTCGTGGGTAGGTGGTTGACCCCCTGCTGTGTTCTCAGTGCCAAATATTCTAGAAAAAAATATATTTAAATTTCAGGGCATTTGGAGAACTTTTATTTTCGGGGTATTTTTATATTGCACGGATAATCAGATAACAGACAGAAAAATATTTATTTTTATTTGATTTAATATAAATAAATGAAAGTAAAAGTGGGATACAGAGGGTTGTGCCTTTCTAGTTTCATCCATCTCATGATCATCAAAAGGATTCCACTAACAAGGTTGATCAAGTCTTGTTAACGAACTCATTTCGAATAACATGGAACCGGAGAAATTTTGAATAACACTATGTTACCTCAACGGGGATATGCATATCCCCAATAATAAGAATATCATATTTCTTCTTGACAGTGAGAAGAGGAAATTCAAAACCTCCAAATATAATCGATGGATTTTTTCCAATAGAATTGATACTGTGGACTTGAGGTTGTTTCCTCGGAAAGTGTACCGTATGCTCATTACCATTAACATGAAAAGTGACATTACCTTTAGTGCAATCAATAACAGCCCCTGCAGTATTCAAAAATGGTCTTCCAAGAATAATAGACATACTATCGTCCTCGGGAATATCAAGAATAACAAAGTTCATTAAAATAGTAACGTTTGCACCTACAACAGGCACATCCTCACAAATATCGACAGGTATAGCAGTTGATTTATCAGCCATTCGCAAAGATATTTCAGTAGGTGTCAACTTATTCAAATCAAGTCTACGATATAAAGAGAGAGGCATAACACTAACACCGGCTCCAAGATCACATAAAGCAGTTTTAACATAGTTTCTTTTAATAGAGCATGTTATAGTGGGTACTCGTGGATCTCCAAGTTTCTTTGGTATTCCACCCTTAAAAGTATAATTAGCAAGCATGGTGGAAATTTCAGCTTTCGGTATCTTTCTTTTATTTGTAACAATATCTTTCATATACTTAGCATAAGGATTCATTTTGAGCATATCAGTTAATCGCATACGCAAAAAGATAGGTCTAATCATTTCAGCAAAGCGCTCAAAATCCTCATCATCCTTTTTGTTGGATGGTTTGGGAGGAAAAGGCATGGGTTTCTGAACCCATGGTTCTCTTTCTATATCATGTTTCCTAGCAACAAAATCTTTCTTATCATAACGTTGATTCTTTGATTGTGGGTTATCAAGATCAACAACAGGTTCAGTTTCTATATCATTATCATTACTAGGTTGAGCATCATCATGAACATTATCGTTAACATTATCACTAGTTTCAGGTTCATTACCAGATTGTGTTTCAGCATCAGAAATAGAAATATCATTTGGACTCTCAGGTGTTTCAGTAATAGGTTTACTAGAAGCATGCAAAGTCCTATCATTTTTCTTTTTCTTCCTTTTAGAAGGACTAGGTGCGTCTATATTATTTCTATGAGAATCTTACTCAATTCTCTTAGGGTGGCCTTCAGGATACAAAGGTTCCTGAGTCATTCTACCAGTTCTAGTAGCCACTCTAATAGCATTATCATTATTCTTACTATTCAATTCATTGAGCAAATCATTTTGAGCTTTAAGTACTTGTTCTACTTGAGTGCTAACCATAGAAGCATGTTTACTAATAAGTTTAAGTTCACCTTTGACATTAGCCATATAATCACCCAAGTGTTAAAGCATAGTTGAATTGTATTTCAATTGTCTACCAAAATAAGCATTAAAATCTTCTTGCTTAGCCATACATTTATCAAACTCATCTAAGCATGGGCTAGCAAATTTAGTAAACGGGATTTCAGCTTTATCATATCTATAGAGAGAATTTACCTTTACTACCTGTGTCGGGTTATCAAGACTATGAGTTTCTTCAATAGGCGGTAAATTAAGACCATGTATTTCTTCAATAGGAGGTAAATTCTTAACATCTTCAGCTTTAATACCTTTTTCTTTCATAGATTTCTTTACCTCTTGCATATCTTTAGGACTGAGAAATAGAATACCCCTCTTCTTCGGAGTTGGTTTAGGAATAGGCTCGGGAATTGGCTCCGGAGGTGTCCAATTATTTTCATTTGTCCACATATTATTCAATAGAATTTCAGCTTCATCCGGTGTTCTTTCCCTGAAAACAGAACCAGCACAACTATCCAGGTAATCTCTGGAAGCATCAGTTAGTCCATTACAAAAGATATCAAGTATTTCATTTTTCTTAAGAGGATGATCAGGCAAAGCATTAAGTAATTGGAGAAGCCTCACCCAAGCTTGTGGGAGACTCTCTTCTTCAATTTGCACAAAATTATATATATCCCTTAAAGCAACTTGTATCTTATGAGCAGAGAAATATTTAGCAGAGAAGTAATAAATCATATCCTGGGGACTACGCACACAACCAGGATGAAGAGAATTAAACCATATCTTAGCATCACCCTTTAATTAGAACGGAAATATTTCCAGGATATAAAAGTAACGAGTTCTCTCATCATTAGTGAACAGGGTGGCTATATCATTTAATTTAGTAAGACGTGCCACAACAGTTTCAGATTCATAGCCAGGAAAAGGATCAGATTCAACCAAAGTAATTATATCAGGATCAACAGAGAATTCATAATCCTTATCGGTAACACAGATAGGTGAAGTAGCAAAAGCAGGGTCGGGTTTCATTCTAGCATTTAGAGATTGCTTATTCCATTTAGCTAATAACCTCTTAAGTTCATGTCTATCTTTGCAAGCTAAAATAGCTAAAGAAGCTTCTTTATCAAAAACATAACCCCCAGGAATAGCAGGCAAGTCTTCATCATCAATTTCATCAGTATTATCAGATTCAATATTTTCAATCTCTCTAGCCCTAGCAAGTTGTTCATCAAGAAATTCACCAAGTGGCACAGTAGTATCAAGCATAGAAGTAGTTTCATCATAAGTATCATGTATAGCAGAAGTGGCATCATCAATAACATGCAACATATCAGAATGATCAACAGAAGCAGGTTTAGGTGTCGCAAGCTTACTCAAAATAGAAGGTGAATCAAGTGCAGAGCTAGATGGCAGTTCCTTACCTCCCCTCGTAGTTGAGGGATAAATCTTGGTTCTTGGATCTTTCAAGTTCTTCATAATGATAAGCAGATATAAATCCCAAGTGACTCAAAGAATAGAGCTATGCTCCCCGGCAACGGCGCCGGAAAATAGTCTTGATAACCCACAAGTATAGGGGGTCGCAACGGTTTTCGAGGGTAGAGTATTCAACCCAAATTTATTGATTCGACACAAGGGGAGCCAAAGAATACTCTCAAGTATTAGCGGCTGAGTTGTCAATTCAACCACACCTGGAAACTTAGTATCTGCAGCAAAGTGTTTAGTAGCAAAGTAATATGATAGTAGTGGTAACGGTAGCAAAAGGTAACAATAGTAAGAGTAATGTTTTGGTATTTTGTAGTGATGATAGCAATAGCAACGGGAAAGTAAATAAGCGAAGAACAATATATGGAAAGCTCGTAGGCAATGGATCAGTGATGGAGAATTATGTCGGATGTGGTTCATCATGTAACAGTCATAACCTAGGGTGACACAGAACTAGCTCCAGTTCATTGATATAATGTAGGCATGTATTCCGAATATAGTCATACGTGCTTATGGAAAAGAACTTGCATGTCATCTTTTGTCCTACCCTCCCGTGGTGGCGGGGTCCTTACGGAAACTAAGGGATATTAAGGCCTCCTTTTAATAGAGTACCGGAACAAAGCATTAACACATAGTGAATACATGAACTCCTCAAACTATGGTCATCACCGGTAAGTATCCCGATTATTGTCACTTCGGGGTTAACGGATCATAACACATAATAGGTGACTATAGACTTGCAAGATAGGATCTAGAACTCTCATATATTGATGAAAACATAATAGGTTCAGATCTGAAATCATGCCACTCGGGCCCTAGTGACAAGCATTAAGCATAGGAAAGTCATAGCAACATCAATCTCAGAACATAGTGGATACTAGGGATCAAACCCTAACAAAACTAACTCAATTACATGATAGATCCCATCCAACCCATCACCGTCCAGCAAGCCTATGATGGAATTACTCACGCACGGCGGTGAGCATCATGAAATTGGTGATGGAGGATGGTTGATGATGACGATGGTGATGGATTCCCCTCTCCGGAGCCCCGAACGGACTCCAGATCAGCCCTCCCGAGAGGTTTTAGGGCTTGGCGGCGGCTCTGTATCGTAAAACGCGATGAATTCTTCTCTCTAATTTTTTCTCCACAAAACACAATATATAGAGTTGGAGTTGGAGTCGGAGGAGCTCCAGGGGGCCCATGAGGTAGGGGGCGCGCCCCCACCCTCATGGAGAGGTGGTGGGCCCCCTGGCCTTCATCTTTTGCAGGTAATTTTTATATTTTGCAAGAAGTTGCTCCGTGAAGTTTCAGGTCATTCCGAGAACGTTTGTTTCTGCACATAAATAACACCATGGTAATTCTGCTGAAAACAGCGTCAGTCCGGGTTAGTTCCATTCAAATCATGGAAGTTAGAGTCCAAAACAAGGGCAAAAGTGTTTGGAAAAGTAGATACGACGGAGACGTATTAGAGAGCAGTAGCAGCAGTGCGAGCGAGCGAGCGAGAGCTGGAGCAGCAACAGCTGGGCGAGCGAGCGATCGAGCAAGAGCCGGAGCTGCAGCAGCAGCGCGAGCGAGCGAGAGCCGAAGCAGTGGCAGCAGATCCGGTTGGTATGGACGCTGCCGCCAAAGGGGCCTCGCACTGGGGGAGAGCTGCCATGGAGATGTCGCCCGCGGCGCCAGCTTCAAGGTAGCCGCTCCATGGGGGTGCGGGATGGAGCACCGTTGGCGCCGGGAGGTCCAGCTAAGGAGAAGGTGCGATGCGATGAGTGTACAACCTCTTTGGTGGCGCCAAGTAGGCCTCAGCTTCGTCCAAGGAGTCGGTAAGGATGTTGCGGTTCCGGTGGAGCAGGTTAAGGCGGCGCTGTGGGGATGGAGCAGCCGCGATAGATGAGGCGATCGTCGGAGTAGCTCCTTGGAGGTGGAGGACGGGCGGCTGAACCAGCGGGACGACGAGATGGATGACGGATCCTCATCCAGGGAGGTGGACGAGGTACGTCGAGCTGTTGCGGTGGACGACATCGTCGGGGAAGAAGCTCCGGCTGGGCAGCAGTGAGGTGGCGGATGGAGGAGGGTGGGGTTTCGCGGCTGGAGCGGAGAGGGTATGGCGGCCTGGGATTTCAAATGGAAAAAAGGAGGCCATGGGAGGGGGTGAACCATGACTTAGGCACGCGCTTGTCCAAAATGTAGGGTGTGTTATAAAAGTACCCCCCACCAATTTGAACTAGCGGCCCTTTCGGCTCAGGGTTAGAAGGGGGATTTCGCGTGTCGGGATTTGGCAGCTGGAGGGAGTTTTCACGCGCGTTGTAATTTTGGGATAGCAAGGCGCGGGTTGTGAAGGTGCCAGTTTTGGGAGCACGATATCTAAATTTTAGGGATATAACAAGGCGCGGGTTGAATTTTAGGGACAAGCCTAATGTGTAATAATGTACTTGTACATACCAAATCAATTCGCACTTCCCTCAACCAAAAATAAAATGAAAAAAATAAAATATTCACACCACACAAAGAGAGAGTCTTGCCCCGTTTTACTACAAAAATGCTATTCAAAGCTACTCCCTCCTTCCATCTATATAGGGCCTAATGCGTTTTTCGATGCTAACTTTGACCAAATATTAGAGCAATAATATATGACATGCAACTTACACAAAGCACACCGTTAAATTCGTCTGTGAAACGTTCTTTCAATGATATAATTTTCACATTGTGCTTGTCATGTACTATTAATCTTGTCAATAGTCAAAGGCGGTCTTAAAAAACGCATTACGCCCTATATAGATGGAAGGAGGGAGTATGAATCCATGTTATGTCCAATTAATTTTTTTTGCTTGCTGTATAATGCATGTAACCTAGTCATACCAACATTTTAGTGCATTCCAAATGTCTATACTACTGCTACAATTCGAACTGAATTTGAATTCGTTTCTCTATTTCAATAAGAATCTAAATCATGATTGTTGCCAACTTCAACCATCATTCGTGTATTACCTTAATAACACACCACATGATTACTATAGAGATACATATGAACTATGTGTACTACATGCACTCGAATTCTATTTTTTGAATACACTTGATGTTGATTCCAAATAATAGTACATTTGATTTACTAACTATATATTCATAATCTAAACCATGTTCCATACGTGTACACCATGTTTATCACACATAGTATAGTGCCCCGCCCCTACATTATGACAAGTATTTAGACGTGAGCTGCAAAAGCCACACATTAGCCCAAATTATGATCAATGTTCTATATATTATACGTAGTACTAGCAAGATGCCCATGCGTTCCACAGAACATCAACATGATCAAGAGGAGGCCTAATTTGCAAATATGGAGAGGGGTGTGGGTATCTTTTTTCAAAATTGCCATAGTTTCCTTCCTATCCGTCAGATATAAATCGGACGACCTATGTTGCAGGATGGCAGGCACACCATCATGAACAACTCCGTTTTTTATAAGAGTATAGATAAAATATATTATATGTAGTATAACATGTTCATAACCACACCATGTGTATCACCGTTATATATTCACACATGCGTCGGTTTAAAACACTATGATAAATTCTTCCAATATCCGAATTCGCTTTTTATAATGAAGTATGATGTCTATTCGTCTTTTACACCCACACAATCCTCTTATCTTTGTAGCTAGCTAGTGCTAACTTTCTCTCGTGCATGCACACGCCCGCATCCCTCTCACCCTCCCTCGGCATTCTCTAGCTCCATCGCGCAAATTCGTCTTTTCACTTTAGGTCGTTCACCCACGGTGTGTGTAGGCCCCCCAGCTCCTTCTTTGCGGCACACATCGATCGATATGCCTATCTAGCCCGGTGTGCCTAGCACAAAACACAAGCTTCCCCTCTTCTCTTATCACCGTCCATGCCTCACTCCCACCACTATTTTCATCGATCTCGTACTCGCACACTCCTCCCCCCTCGATATAGTATGACTCTCACACCACCTCCTAGATGCATCCCTCTCTCTCTATCCTTCTTCTCGTGCCTCATTTGCTTCTAACACACACATGCATGTATACCGATCGATCTCGCAACATATACCTAGGTCGACTTTAACTATTCCCCCCCATCGATCGACGTACCTCAGAAGTTATGTCTCTCCTTTCTCTGACAAAGGACGATTGATCTTCCTATGTAGTTATGTTTGCTTACCACAACCATATCGCCCCCTCATAATTCATGCATGCCTCTTGACCCGTCTCTCACACACACGTGCATAGACAGGCATCCATCCCCTCTCTTACTGATATTGCAGGCATGCCCTCCGGTTGTCTAGCAAGCCTACCCCACCATTTGTTAGAAGCAACTCCACTACCACCCCCTCCAACACTCTAGCTCTGTCTCTCTCCCAACCTTATTCCTCTCCTACACATATGCATGGATGCCGATCGATCTCCCTTAATACATGAGGTAGATCGATCTCCCTTAATACATGAGGTAGGCCTCTCCCCTCCTCCACACATATACCAGCCATTGTACCTCTATAGTTAATTAGGCCTCCATCCCCCACCACACACCAATAGTCGAGCACTGTAGGTAGGTATCCATGCCACAGAGACAAACTGCACCTGTCCCCTCTCATGTTCCAGTAGGCCAGCCACTCTATATCTTTGACGTGGGCACACACAAATTCGATGGCACTCTTTATCGATTGTGCGCGCGCACACACACACACACATCATCCCTCTCTTCAATTCTATGGACACCTCAAGCCGATGAGACCTCCACTCCCTTCTCATGGATCGCCCCCTCTATATATATGATATATCCAAGACTCTATTTCACACACATTGCATATGTTACATTTTTTGATTGACCCCACCCCCAAAAAAAACTCTCACGAACCCACACACTATACTATCTCTCTACGTTTGTATCTCTCTCACACAACCCCACGTAGGTGGTGTACGTATACAAGAAGAGAATAGGTGCACCGTGCATGTACTCACGCTTCGTGCCCAGCCACACCCGCGCGGGTACACGGTGGAGCTCATTTCTGTATGAAATGGCAGCCCACGTGTTAATTTGAACACATGTAGCGGTTGTTTACCTACGGAGGTCGTGTACCACGTGTGCACGAAACAAAGTTCGACTTGATGCGTTGGCGCGTTATTTTCAAATAAAGTTATATCGCTCAATGGCACGTACACAGAATATAAAATGATTTTTATGGAGAAAAAGTTAGTCCGCTCCACTATATACAATGGAGCCTGCCTGCCTGGTTTGTCTCTCTTCTGAGTATCTCACACAAGGCTGCGGTGGCCTCTCTCTCTCATCGTTGGTCACTGATCCGGCCGCATCCCGTCCGCTGGCGGAAAGGGAGGACGTGCATCATTTCTCCGTTCGACGGCGCCGAGGCAGCAAGTCCCGATCTGTGGTACACGCTGTTCTCTCTGACCAAGCTCCGACATGGTAGGGCCTACGCCACCTGCTCGCTACCGCGGTATGGGCAGATTCCGCCCGCCGCCGCTCACCTAGTTACATCCCGACGACCTGGAGGTATCCCCTCCGGCCTTGCTCCACTGCCCGTCTTCCCACATTGCTGCATGTGGATCTTCCATAGTTCTTTGACCAAAACATAGCTCGTCTGGCTACTTTCCATATTGCAATCTCATCCTCACACCGTTTTAGACAAACACAACCGTGTTGTTATCTTCCCTTAGGACAAGGAATATGCTTCTTTTTTGTCGTCGCATGTGTCATCAACTGTTATTGGCCAGTAATTGTTTCCTTTCTACCTCTTTTTTGCAAACAGGGCTATCCATTTCACCTTGTTGCTATTGCGACCTTTTGGTGAACTACACAAATCACTTTTTTCTTAAGAGTATTTTGTGCAGTTCTACCAAAATGTCAGATGGGCAACATCTCTACATTTCAGTGCGACTGCACAAAGGGAGATTGGTTTTGCTCTATCCTCCTCATCCAACTCCGAGCCTAATCTTCTCCAAGTAGTTAGTCTTAAGAGAGACTGCAAAGGTGACCGGCTTCTATTTGTGTGTTTATTGTTTCATCAACAGTCCTCTATTATCGTAATCACACTTAATATCTTTGGAACATGGACGCTCAGCTCTATTTTAGTGGAACTGCACAAAATGATCGGAATGTTGCATGCTCCAGACAACTGCTTTTTTCCCCAACATGCCTTGTTGATTTAGACATAGTTGGGGGGGCGTTGCTGCCAATGAAAGCATGGATCAATTTTAATTTAACACCTTCTCACAACTTTGTCTTCAGTTGTGATGTAAATATTAGCTCTGATTAGCAAGGAAGTTAGTTTTTTATTGTTTCCGAAAGCGCATCGATGGCAAGGCACACGAAACAAAAGCTGAAAGCTCACACCATTGTACAATTTCATGTCGCTGGAAAATTATTTGTATAGTACGTCAATTATGTAAACGAATGCTGAAGCTTGATAGCATTGCCAGAAGCCTCTTCGGCATCCGGGTCCATGTGCCATGCACAAAATTATACTCCTTCGTTCCTAAATATTTGTCTTTTACAAATTTCAAATGGGCATATTTTAGAGTGTAGATTCACTCATTTTGCTTCGTATGTGTACTCCCTCCATTCTTATATATTTGTCTCTCTAGAGATTTCAGCAGGTGACTACATACGGAGCAAAATGAGTGAATCTACACTCTAAAATATGTCTATATGCATCCGTATGTAGTAGTCCATTTGAATCTCTAAAAAGACAAATATTTGAGTAGTCACTCGTTGAAATCTCTAGAAAGACAAATACTCCGGAGTATATTTAAGAACCGAGGGGGTAGTGCAAAGCCGCATGGGAGACTCAGACCGGTCGTTGTGCCGCATTAATAGTGAGTAATGAGCAGTCAAATCATAAGCCCCACCTTTCCCACTGTAAGTTGCTCGGAAGAAGCAACCATCAATACGCTCTTCTTTGAATCCGCTCATACTACTCCATCCGTCACTGTTTATAGAGCGCGCTTCAGAAAAAGAAAAAATCTCTGGGACCAAGGCGACTAGCGATCGGCCTGAAAAATAGCATTGGTAGTTATAGCACGACGTCTATTACTAGAGGAAATAATGCGTACACACATGCATGCAGTGCTTCCACCCCGGGTACACACATGCATGCACTTACTCCACTCCGTAGTACATCGAGAGAAAATTGTGGACTTGATTGCGGTTACCACGCCCTAATTAATTGAGCATTAAACCAAACGCGTCTAAAGTCTCTCTGGTGGTGGAAATGCATTGAGAGAAATGCATCATAATGAAGCGCGCCCTGTAAACTGTGACGGAGGGAGGAGTAGTATGAAGGTGCAAAACCAAGTACGCGTATGGCCAGTCGGTCAACGCACCTCCTCTTGGCATATCACTGACATGTGGGACCGGAGTGTGAGCAAACCGATCTCAATTGACGGCAAAATGGCCAACCCGCCGCTAGCCACAATGGAGAGTAACATACACTAGTAACATACACATATCCCTAGACTATATTACTACCTTCATAGTGGGCAGTAACATAAGTATGATAACATGCAAACCTTCATTTATTAGGTTATAGACTCATATTGCTTTGGGACATGTGATGTTACAGTAACTAGCTAAGTTACTGTAACTATCTCTCCCCTCATTAACTCATTGCCACATAAGCAAATTTGCTGAGTTGGACTCGATGTTAGTGTTGAAGTTACTCCCACTGTGTCTAGTCTGAGAGAGACGAGGAGTGAGAACACACAGACGGGCTCGCAGGGAGGCCAAGATATATTCGAGCATGGTTGATCGATATCATCATTACATGTCGGGATGCCGTTTTCCGCCCGTCTCCGGAATAAATGTGTACTTTATCAGAGATTAAAAAATAAGAGTACAGAGGCTCCACCATGCGGTTCTAGTAGTAGTACTACTCGTACTACTAAACCTTGCGCTTGGCTCTTCGCCTCTTCGTGAAGTCGAACAATGATGGTACTCCGCATGTTCGGTACTACAGTGTATGCCTCTGGCAATCTGACACCGAATGAACTGATGCATGTCCACCGCCTGGGCGAGGGTACGTTGCATTAGTCAAAAGGCGTAAGCGAGCTTCACCTTGTCCTGCAAGCTTCTCCTCGTTCTGCGAGTTGACGGGACACACCAACAAGTAGTGCTAGTCCATACTCCCTCCTTTCCGGTTAATATGGCTTAATCTTTTTTGCGGGTAAATGAGAGAGCTTTATTCATATATAAGCATTCTTAGGACGATCAGCCAAGACACTGGTCACTAGGAAGCGAGGTACCCCGCAAAAAAAGAAGTAGGAAGCGAGGTGTTTCATCAAGCCAGCTCTCGGCCACATTCAAAGTGCAGCAAGCACGGTTCGCACAAAGATGCGCCGCAAGGTTTGCTGACCTGTTTACATGCTGAATAACAAAAAAAGAGGAAATATTACTGAGCGCTCCTATTTGTAACAGGATATGAGCCAGAATTAAGCGAGAATTGTGGCGAGTGTTCCATGCAATCAACTTCCATTATCACATGCGAGAACCCTCGAAGAGAACCAAATGTGTTGAAGATTGCTTTATCACATTTTAAAAATATAATAAGAGTGCAGACGCTCCTCCATCCGGTTCCTAGTACTAGTATAGTACATACCTCTATAGACTATAGTAGTAGTACTAGTACTAGTAAACTTTGCGCTTGGTTGTTCGCCTCTTCGGGAAGTGCAACAATAATAGTACTAGTATAGTGTATGCTTCTGGCAATCTGACACCGAATTAACGGTTGCACATCCACCGCCTGAACGAAGGAGAGCTTGCATTAGTCAAAAGTTTCTCCTTGTCCTGCGAGCCACCGCGCGCAAGCTTCTCCCGTCCTGCAAGCTTCTCCTCGTTCGGCAAGTTGACGGGACACAACAAAGTAATGCTAGTCCATACTGCCTCCTCTCCGGTTAATATGGCTTAATTTCAAACGAGATAAATACACTGTCTGTCACTGTATATTTGTAAAAATACGGTCAGTGGACTTCATAATACGCTCATTGCGCTCAATATATACATTTTCCGGTGTTTATACGGTCACTAGCTCACCCTGGCTGAGTATGTGTGTGCATGCACGTGTAGGTTGAGCACTTGAGCGTGACCGTGTGTGTTCCGTCGTGTGCTCGGACATGCATGCATTAGGGCGTCGCGCGCGTTTTTGCGTCCATGTGTACGTGTGACTGTTGCATACACGTAGGGGGAGTACGTGTAGGGGCCACTAAAGGAGCAGTCAAATCACACAGTAAGTTAGTCGGAAGAAGCAACCATCATTTCACTCTTCAATGACACGTACGCAATATAAAATGGTTGATATGGAGAGAAAAAGAAAACCACTATATATACACTAGCAGGAGCCTAAGCTACAAGCCTGCTTGCTTGGGTTGCTCTCTTCACAAGCATAGAACGACGGTGGCCACACCGCTGGTCACATATCCGGCCTGATCCCGTAGCTGGGGGAAGGGAACAATGTTCTGCGTAGACGCGGTCGACATCGGCGAGGGAGAAAATCCACAGTCGGTGCGTCCCAATCGGGGGTCACCGCGGTATGGGCCGATGCCGCGTCCCAACCGCCCTTCTAGCTACAGCCCGACGTCCCAGGTAGTCCATCTTCCTTTTGGAGCCGGCTTGCTCCACTGCCGCAGCTCCCCACGTAGCTCCATCTCCATGTCGATCTTTCTCTACTTCTACCGGCTTCTACTTGTGATGAGTTTATGTCTCATGAACTAGTGCCAGTACTATTATTCTAATCACACTTCTTCAATATCTTTGCCATCAGGGATGCTCAGCTCGATTTTAGTGGAACTGCACAAAAGCATCGTATGATCCGAGGGTGCCAGCCGTCTTTCCTTCGACAGGTTCTACCTGGCCAGGAAATTAAATCATGTTTAGGGTTTAGGGTTTAAGTCGTAGTGACCCCATCAGTAGTTTTTCTTTCGTACACGCTCTCACAACTTTTGTCTTTAGTTGTGAAGTAAATATTGGCTATGATCTGTGAATCATTGAGATGCATCAGCATGCGTGTTAGTTTTCCTTTGTATTTGATGGAATGTTGTAACGGGGCAACCTTGGAGTAGGAATGAAAATGGAGTGGAAAGTTTCCGTTTTTCCGGAGAAAAAATGGAAACGGAGAGAAACCAACGTTTCGTTTCGTTGGATCGCGCCATCGAGCAAAACCAACGTTTAAATCACGTCTGTCGCGTTCGTGTCTCACCCTCCTCCACGGCTCGACCCCACACGGTCGCTCGGCATGCCACTCACCGCAAACCGAGTATACGATAACTTTCCCGCCTGCTTGTCGATGGATCGCGCCATGGAGTACTAGTACTACTGGAAGAGATTGACGAGTTGGGGGAGGACAGCTAGCTGTAGCACGGACTCCCAAGAACTTTTTACATGCATGTTGTGGCCGGCTATTGCGACCTTTGAACGCGGAGCAGTCGCGTGCACCAGGAAGCGGCGCGGGCGACGCTCTCTCGGCCGGCGCGCCGCTTCAATGCCGGCGCCAGTGAGAGGTCGCGTCCGCTCTGGCCGGGCATGAATGCGGCACTGACCGTTTCGGGCGGGAAGCACGCGCGGGTGATGAAGAGGGTTCGGGTTGGTCAGGAGCGGCCGTGGCAGCGGTCCGGACGCCCGCAAACAAGAGATGTTGTACGTTAATATTGCCGCGTATATAATTAACAACGTAAATAATGTGCCAGTTGGACAAATATGATTGGAGATGGAGATGGAAATGGAATTTTACGTAAACACGGATATGCATGTCTATGTCTATGTGTGTGTGCGCGACGACTCTCGCGACCTGGAAGCGGGGGCGTGTTTTTGATCGAGTTTTCTTTCTTGGTACGTTAAAAAATTGTCCGCCAGTTTTCGTTTCTTTTTTCCGGGAACGCGCGTATTCTATTTAAAACCACTGCTATGGAGAGATTGTTTTACTCCATTATAGCCTCTTGTTTGATAGAGTTTCTCGCGTCTCGCTCTCTCACCCTCTCCATATCAAAACAAGATGACAGTGTCCACACTATCTCTCTCCTCACCGGTGGTCACAGATCCGGCCGAATCCCGTCCGCTGCGGGAGGTGAGGAGGTGCAGCGTTGACGTTGTCGCCGTCGGCGATGGAGGAAGCCGATGCGCACCGTCCTCTCGGAGCCGGCGCTGGCGCGGACGAAGGTCCTCCGCGCCCTTGTTCGCTGCCGTCGTGTGGGCAGATCCCGCCCGCCCGCCTAAGCGACATCTCGCCCACCTGAGGTATAACTTCTTGTACTGGTCCAGCTCCCCAGGTCGCTGCATGCGGGTTTTCTTCTATGCGACTACTCCCCAGCTCCCCATGTATAGTAGCTAGGGTTCGTCGGCTGGTCCAACATCACCTACTATTATAGAGGAAATGCCACTCGAAAAGTTGTCCTGATTTATGCCTCGGTGGAGGTATACATGTTGTTTCGACAAAAAGTACATGGTGGTTGTGCGGTCATTGTCCATATGCTCCTATTGCTGCTGCTAATCTAATACTATCACTGGTTAAATGAAGAAATGCTTTTTTTCTCGGGTATCCTGGTTTAGTTCCCATCAAGATAATCATGATGCTTCTGTTTGTTGGTGTACTTTTCATAATTCTTATTGACAATTGAGATGTCGTTGTTAATCTTGTAAAACAAAGTAACAACACTATATCCCTTTTTTATATTTTTGGAAACAGCGATGCGTATCTCCATACCCGGGCATGTCTTCCTCAATTTTAGTGGAACTGCACAAAATTGGATGGCCATTGTTGTTCCGCCTCACTGTCCTCTGCCACGTGGTTCTTCCTTCCTCGAGCTTGATTACTGAGAAGAAACAGACCACAGTGAGGATTTGTCGAACTTCATAGGTGCCTCACCCAAACTTGATGCCAAATGGATGATGCATCACCACGATGACCTATCGATGCTCATGGTTGCGCCTCATGGTTGCGTCGGCTGGTGAAGCTGATCGATTTTCAATGAAAAACAAGTTGTCTTCCATCAGTGCTCTTTGCTTGTTACCCACAAAGATGATATCCTTCGTCAGTTCACCTTGGTTGTGTTGGAGACGTAGTCTTCTTTCACGTTGGTGCAATTTTATCACACAATTGGCTATGAACCAAATGTTTCCTCGAATAAGGATCGATGTTGGTTCTAAGAGCATAAGTTTTGTATTGATTTCTAAGCCTTCTCACAACTTTGTCTCCAGCTCCCCTATAATTTTATTTGTCCAGTTATTAACTTTGATTAAAAAAATGGTGTGGAATAAAAACCCGGATGGACGTAGTAGCCCTCCATTTTTATTTACTCCGCATATTAGATTTTACTGAAGTCAAACTTTGTAAAGTTTGACCAAGTTTAGGTCGAACACAACAAACCATAATTATTAGAGAGGGAAAACTGTACATACTCTCAAACCTTTCCGATAATTGAAATTAAAATTCTTTATTTGTACACACTCTCACACGTTTCCGATAATTTGGCGCATGTGTGGTTGTTCACTTAGAGGGAGGGTAGTGTATCGCACGTGAAGGACAGGAAGTGGGACCAAGACGCATGGACAATACTTTTCTTCACTGGTACATTAAATAAAGAGTTTCGTTTCGTACTTACACAATTTAAAACAATTGTTATGGAGAGAATAAGAAAACCACTCCACTATATATTAGTCATATACACGAGTACTATATGGACGCAGCTTCATTGACTTTAGTGCACCTGCCTTTGGGTTTATGACAGGTGGGCCCAAAATGAGGCCGGCCCACCTGTCATACAGCCAAAAGCAGGTGCAGTTAAGGCACCGGAGCTCAGTCCGTACTACAGTATATATATAAGCTGGAGCCTCAATGCTTGTTCGCTAGGGTTTGCACTCTCCACACTCTCGCTGCACTACATATATTATATATACACACACACACACACGCTGGAGGCTCAACGTTCCTTTGCTAGGGTTTGCTATATTCACTGTCTCTCACCCTCTTCACCAGATCTAAACAAGACTGTGTTGTGGCCTCCCTCTCTCTCTCTCACCCCCCTCACAGTTGGCGAAGGAGGCGTCCGGATCCCGTCGCACCGGGAAGGGGAGGAGGTGCAGCGTTCACTCTATCGCCTTCGGCGAGGGAGGCAATCCACTGCCGGCTGCACTTTTCCCTTTCACCCAGCACCTGTGCGGGAGGGCCACCGACCCCTTCTTCCTCGCTGCCGTACGTAGTGTGGGAATATCCGACCTCCCGCCGCACGCCTTGCCACATCTCGATGACCCTAAGGTATAAGTTTCTTTGAAACCGTCATTGGTCTAGTTGCATGCGGATCTTTTTCGATTCTGTAGTCGAATCTAGGTCTTGGTTCAAAGAGGAAAGAAGGGTGCGGTGGGGTGGAGCATGAATCTAGGACGTGGTTCAATGAGGAAAGGAGGGAGGGAAAGTAGTATAGACTAGCTATCCAACCGCTTTGTTGGTCGAAAAGGGAAAAAGGGGGTAACCCAGTACACACATCTGTAAGGAACCGAACTCTTTGTTGAAAAGGGAAAGAAACTGGGGGGTCGGGTAGTTTGTGCAGGACTAGATTTGCTGCCCTCACATCGGAAAAAGTTTCAAAGAGAACAAATATGGGACCAACGCAGATATGCTGCTTGGCTACATACTCTGCATCACCCATTTATACGTGTGGACGCACATGGTGCTGGCATGTCCCATGTCCCATCCACATGATCATGCAGTGTGTTTTGAGATGTTGTGCTACTTGTATTGGTACTGTTTTAAATAAATGTTGAATTGAAGCTATTGTATTTTAAGCAATGCCACTCTCAGAATTAACTACTGAACTATTTTAAGAGAATTTCTCTGTTAATATGAATCAATGCAACCGTTTTAGAAATGCTATTGTCCTATACTTTGTTTTCCATCAAGATAAGGTAGATGCTTCTTTTTGTGGCCGCATGTTTCATCCTCCTTTATTGGCAGTAATTGTTTCCTTTTTTGCCTCTGTTAAATCAGGGATATCTATTCAACTTGTTGCTATAGCAAACTTAAATGTCACACCGGCGACTTTACTTGATTTCAGTGCAACTGCACAAAACGAGATTGGATTTCCTATTCGTGTTGGCAGATTCGTACGTGATCTTGTGTGCGTCATGACAGGTTGGTACTTGCCTTCATCCACATGATCGTGCAGTGTGTTTTGAGATGTTGTGCTACTTGTATTGGTACTGTTTTAAATAAATGTTGAATTGAAGCTATTGTATTGCTGTCTTTTCCCATTAAGTAGTGAACAAAAATGGGACCAACCCAGACATTATGCTTGTTGCTTTGTTACAACAAACTCTGCATCACCCCCTTTATAAGTAGATGGAAGCACATGTTGTTGTTGCGCCCACTCTCCCCTGGAACTGTTTATGCTTTTTGTTAATCTAATGCCGCTGGTAAAATTAAGCAATGCCACTCTCAGAATTAACTACTGAATCTTATTTCAAAACTGCAACACTTGTTAGGGATTGGCGGGATTACCATTTTTGTGGCCGCATGTTTCATCCTCCTTTATTGGCCAGTAATTGATTCCTTTTTTGCCTCTGTTAAAACAGGGATATCTATTCAACTTGTTGCTATTGCGACATTTTGCTTCGCTTAATTTTGGTGGAACTGCACAAAATGAGACCGGATTTCCATATATGTGTTGAGATCTCTTTAGGTCTTCCTCAGGAGTTGTTTCAAATCTTGGTCTTGAAAGGTCAGTACCGACTTTCCTCAGAATTAACTACTGAATCTTAGTTCAAAACTGCAACACTTGTTAGGGATCGGCGGGAGTACCATTTCTGTTAGGGATCGGCCGGAGTACATGTTTAAGAAATGTATTGTTCAGATAATGTCTCTGTTATTATATATCAGTTACAGTGTTTTACAAATGGTACTATCCTGCTTTGTAGTTCTTTCTACATGTTTAACCAAGGTATTGTTAAGATAATGTCTCTGTTAAAATGAATCAGTCGCATTGTTTTAGGAATGATACTTTTCTGCTTTGTCGTTCTTTATACATGTTGAAACAAGGCATTGTTAAGATAATGTCTCAGTTAATATGAATGAATCACACTGATTGAGAATTGCTACTCTCCTGCTTTGTTTCCCATTAAGATAAGGTAGATCAGTAGATGTTTTTCTTCTGGGAGTACAAGTCATCAACCGTTATTTCTCAGTAATTGTTTCCCTTATACCTATTGTTGCTTACAGGGATATCAAAATTAAAGCTCGGTTTTATTCCGACTTTGATTTTAGTTGAACTGCACAAAAGGAGCCAATGTGTCTAAGGCAAACTGCTGCATTAGTGGGTCCAGTTGGTCTTACCACTTTGCAGAAAGAAGCAGTCACTGTTTGCGCTACATTACACAAGGAATGATCGAGAAGCTTTACAGAGTATTAGTAGACGCTGGTGACATGACTAGTCTGCAGAGAGCATAGGAAACTCTACAACACGTGGAGTGCACTGGGCAAAAAGTGCCCAAACAAGTACAGGAAGCCAGGACAGGACTCCAAATCTGTCAATGTCATTCTAAGCAACAATGATGGGGCATCTGGGTATGGTAATCTGTTTACCGTACTTTCAGTTTGTTAGTCCACCGATTGGTGGGTTGACACTGGGGCCAATATTCATGTGTGTGCTGCTGTGTCTTTGTTTTCTTGCAGCATATAAATACGATATCCACAGGGATGCTCAGCTTGATTTTAGTGGAACTGCACAAAATGTCCAGATGGTTTGTGTCCTCCATAATACTTCATCATGCACAATACATCGAATGGTTCTCTAATCATTCGTCGTCACCTTGAGCCACCGGACTATATGTTTGAATGGTGCTGCCAGCGTCGGCCATTAAGAAGGGTAAGAAGAAAGACAAAAAGAGAGATGGCTGCTTTACTTGTGGTTCGGAGGAACACTGGGCAAACAAGTGCCCAAACAAGTACCAAGAAGCCAGGACAGGACTCCAAGTCTGTCAATGTCACTCTAAGCAACAATGATGGGGCATCTGGGTATGGTAATCTGTTTACCGTACTTTCAGTTTGTTAGTCCACCGATTGGTGGGTTGACACTGGGGCCAATATTCATGTGTGTGCTGATGTGTCTTTGTTTTCTGGCAGCATATAAATACGAAATCCACAGGGATGCTCAGCTTGATTTTAGTGGAACTGCACAAAATGTTCAGATGGTTCGTGTCCTCCATAATACTTCATCATGCACAATACATCGAATGGTTCTCTAATCATTCGTCGTCACCTTGAGCCACCGGACTATCAGATGACAAACTGATGACAAACCCTGCCCGTTCCACAATCATAGGCATTACATATTTTGAATGGGAAAAGCTTGTCAAAGTTGACATTAGTTTAATATATTGGAATTGGAAAACCTTGTCAATTTTTGCTCATTGATGTTAGCCAGAAGACATGCATTTGATATTTTTGAGTGGGACGCCCTTTGCTGTGAGCAACGTCGATCGTTTTTTCCTATTCCTGTCTTCAGTTCAGAAGTAAATATTTACTCTGCTGAGATGCATAGTCACATGAATGTTGACTTATGTAAGATATTTTAAGAGTTTGTTCTGAATATTGTCTATGTAATGCCAGGCCTTGTGTTTGATTGCAAAGTTGAGCTTGGAATGTTGTGGCATGCGGCATCACGAGCTGTTCACCGTGCCTCCTGAGAATAATGCTTCGTATTGTTTTGCATGTCGATCTAATGCCAGTGATTTGCTTGTTAGGAAGATCATCCTCTTCTGTTGTTTCCGTGCTTAAGAAGTTCATCGTCTTATGTTTCATTCATAGCCTATACGACAAGTCGGGTAGGTTAGACGTGAAACCATATGATCTTCCGACCAACTCATCATCTTAGGCCGTGATTGGATCGTCGTTTTCCAACCAAAACCGCTTGTAAAACTGACGCTTGTAAATAAAAGCAGATGGTCTCGGGCGAAGCGCTTGGTTGGTCGATTTCGACTAGTAAAATATACACCGGTCTCTCAAATTACACGCGTAACCCGCCGGTTTTACTTACAGACCTCGGGCCCTCGGTTTCATTACGCCTGTATTTTACGCGTTGTTTCCGATGACGAGTAAATTACACTTGTATCTTAATACAGGTGTGAAATAAACCAGAGCTCCCAAGCGCGGCCTTACCGTTTCATGCCGTCTCAGTCTCTCGAAGGTGCTCATAGGTGTCCGATGATCCTGGCTTCCTGAATGAGCAGCGGGCGCTGTATCAGACCATCCGTAGGGCCCGCGAGGCCCTCTCCGTCGTCCTTCGAGTTGTTGCGCTCGCCGTGGCGCCGAGCATTGTTAACATGGTCAATGAACATGAGGATTCAGGAGATGACTTTATTTTGACTGGATGACAGTAGGGACCCACTAGGGCCATAGCCGTACGTACGCAAGTGCCTCCTTATTATGTACAACTATATTTTTTTGCTTCCTCCTGGTTTCCTGACATCACGGTCCCACACCATTGTCAACCTATGTAGTCAATATAAACGAGAGAATTGCACAAGGTGCGGCCGACAGCTGGGACCAAGCAGCTCGAGCAGTATTTGTGTTTTTGAGGCGTGAGCACTGCAGAGTTTTTCTTGGCGATGTTTTCGTTGTTGTTCAGAGGAGAGCAGGGTATTAACTGGGCGGGCTGTGGCCCGTCTAGCCCAGGACAGATATCCAGCCCAGATATTAATTTTTTTCAAGATGAAAATGGCTAGCCCAGCTATACGTTTTTTTGAGGAATACCCAGGCAAGGTCAACTTGTTATTCTCCGCCCCGCTGGGCTGCAAATCTTTCCTAGGAGGGATGCATTAGGCTTAACAGGAAAATGGGCTTTAAAAATAATAAATGGGATGTAATTATAAAAACTGGGCAGTAACTATAAAAAATGCACCAAGCACGAAATTAGTTTATAAAATATTATTTATGGATTTTGAAAATCTTAATTTTTAATTGTTGCGCGCGCAATGTTTCGTTAGATTTTTACGTAATACAAATTTATATTTCACTTGACTAGAAATTTCGGGATAAAAATATTTTGGATCCCATCAAAATGTGGGAAATTTTATTGAATTCTGTCTTGAATGGTTGGTTGAAATTATTAATCGTTGTCCTAGCTAGAAAATGGGTTGTACTTTTAACAAACTGTAAATGGGCTGTAGTAAATTCCATTAGAATTCAAAAATGGACTGTACATTCTTACAAATCGCAAATGGGCTATAAGTTCTCTGCCACACACTTGTGGGCCTACTAAGTTGACGCATCCCCTAAAAAAAGAAGTTGACGTGTATGCAAGGCTTTTTCAACTTATTATAGTCAACACACGGTTCTAGCAGCAGTGTCCGTTGGATGTCCATTCAACGGATGTTGTGCTTCTTCTTCAATCTTGGATATTCTAGCTTCACCCGCCCAAAAAATGATTCCTCCCCCTGACATCTGGGGTGCACCGTTTCGGAAGCTGACCTATGGGCCTACTAAGTTGACGCGTACCAAGGGCTTTGTCAACTTAGTCAATATGAACGATTCTAGATGCGGTGACCGTACGATGTCCATCCAACGGCCGTAGTGCTTCTTCAACCTCTGGTCTTCTTGCTCCAGCCGCCCAAAGCACTGCCGGTCATGCCGCATGCTCCTGCCTCCCGTGGTCGGCTGTGCTGTCGCGGAGGCCTCACCGCCCCCTACTAATCCCACCGCTGGATAGGCCATCCCTCCACTCACCCACACCCCCTGTTATTTTGCGGCGACGGCAGCCTCACACCGCAGCCGAACCACTAAACCCTCGTACTCCTCTGCATGCGGGCTTCCACTGCCACGTCTTCCATGGCTCCGCGTCATCCCTTCCTAGGCCTCGCCGCTCGCCGTCGTCCACCTCCCTGTGCTCTCGGCGCGGCGTGGTCAACATGGTCAAGGAACGACTTCCATCGGAAGAGTACTGTACGTGGAGAGGCTGACAGATGGGTCCATGGCGGCCACAAGGAAGTGCCTCTTTATTACATGCAAAATAATTATTCCTCCACCTGACAGCAGGGACCCACCGGATGGGCCACCGTATTTCGTGAAAAAAATGTTCCCCCCTAACTGCTAGGACCCACCAGCTACATATTCGCACGCAAGGAAGTGCGCCCGGGCAAAAAAATGATTTGCCCCCCTGACTGCTGGGACCCACCAGCTACATCTTTGCAGGCAAGGAAGTGCCTAAAATTCGGGACCCACCTGGTCGAAGCGTACGTAGCATTGTCATTCTGGTCGCGAACGTGTACGTACATACTGGTCGATGTAGAGGTGCGCACATGTCGTAGTAGAGGCGCACATGTAGCATGTACACGTACGTACACCAGCCAGTGTGCAAGAAAGAAAATACGGCCACGTACGTACATACGGGCAGGGTCTCGAACGCCTACTTGCACATACGTACGGCCAAGGCTCGTGTACATGGTTGTGTCGGAACGAAGAAACAGCGTCGTCGTCGTGTTCATGGGGAGCCAACCGGCTGGGTTGGAACGAAATGCGTCGTCGTGTTCATCGGGATGGCTTGGACGGAACAGCCGATGGAAACGAGGCCTGGCGTACCGCAGAATGGAGGAAACAGCCCTGTGTTCGACCGACCAAGGTCGAAACAGGATCCTGTTCATCGGGAGGGGTCTGGCGTACCGCAAAACGGAGGAAACGGACCTCCTATGGTCGAAACGGGGGTCCTGTTGATCGAGAGGGGTGTGGTGTACCGCAAAATGGAGGAAAATGGACTTGTGTTGGAGTGCTACGGTCGAAACGGGGGTCCTGTTCATCGGGAGGGGTGTGGCGTACTGCAAAACGGGACTCCACGGGATACTCTTCATCTCTATCGTCGACCCCCTCCAGCCTCCACGGGCTACTGTTCATCCACCATCGACCTCCTCCAGCCTCCACATGTGACTGTTCATCCACGGGCTCTCGTTCATCCAGCCTCCATCGTGCGCTACTCCACCGGCTACTGTTCAACCATCCCTCTTGACGGGCTCCTGTTCAACCACCCCTCCACGGGCTACTGTTCATCCAGCCCTCCACCGTCTACTATTCATCCAGCCCTCCACGGGGTGGTCTTGTTCATCCTACCCTCCACGAGGTCCTGTTCATCCAGCCCCAATCGGCTTGATTGATCGGGGTCCTGTTCATCCAGAGGCAACACCACGGGGTCCTGTTCATCCACCCCTACCGGGAACTGTTTATCCAAACCCCCCCAGCAACGCTCACTGTTCATCTAGAGGCAGCATCGATCGGCTTCAGTTAGCAGCAGTAGCAAAGGAATCGCTCGATCGAGTTTAGTTAACAGCCATCGATCGATCTCTCGGGTTCAGTAACGCGTAGCCCGCAGTGCAATCGCTCGGGTTCAGTTAGAGCCCAACGCCTCGCTCGGGTTCAGTTAAAGCCCTATGCCTCGCACCCGCACGCGTGTGTGTACGAGAGAAACGCGCATCGCTCGGCCCCGACCACCCACCGTAACTGGGAACACGCTGATATTTTCCTCGCCCTTACTTCTACCATGGTTTTTTCCGTCATTAACGGCCCAAAGAATGTCATGCAGCCGTGTCTCCGGCCCACCCAGGACGAAAAGCCCATTTTCTGTCATGATTTTTTTCATAGAAGTAGGATCCCACCACATCTATGATGATACCGGGTTTTGTCACTATTATCATCATAGAAGTGTCATAAGTATGACATAAAAAAATTTCGTTTGGCCCAAAATGTCGCGGATGTGTCTTTTTTGTAGTGAAGGGCCTTGATTGGGGGTCTCAATAGGGTCAAGTAGTACAATATACCTTTTCCGCAGTATGCCTCTTGCGCTGCCCAAGGTATTTTAAGTGCGTAATTATGCACGCACGGTATGTATGCCGCAACCTGATGGGGCGATCGGTGGAGGCTGAACTACTGTTGAAGCACTGGATCCGCCGAGCTGTTGTGCTGCAATGTGGATCAGACTTGCTTGGCGGTATCATGGGTCTTGATGATCGATGAGGTGTTGGGCTTGATGAGGCCGTTCTGTACCTCGGCTGCTAGGGCCGCGGTGTGCTCCTCGGTATGGAGGGAGCGCTCCATATTTCCATTGACTGTGATGACGCCCCGCGGTCTGGGCATTTTGAGCTTTAAATAAGCATAATGTGGGACTGCATTAAAGCGGGTGAAAGCAGTTCGTACAAGCAGCGCGTGATAACCACTACGGAAAGGGACGATATCGAAGATCAATTCTTCACTTTGAAAGTTATCTGGAGAGCTGAATAATACTTCCAGTGTTAAGGAGCCCGTGCAACGGGCCTCCATGCTGGGTATCACTCCTTTAAAGGTGGTGTTACTAGGTTTGATTCTTGATGGCTCAATACCCATCTTACAGACAGTGTCTTGATAGATCAAGTTGAGACTGCTTCCACCATCCATAAGGACTCTATTGATATGGTATCCGTTGATGATGGGATCGAGTACCAGGGACGCCGAGCCTCCGTGATGGATACTGGTTGGGTCATCCCTTCGATCGAAGGTGATCGGATGAGCCGACCATGGGTTGAATTTTGGGGCGACGGGCTCTACGGCGTAGATGTCCCTTAGTGCATGCTTGCGCTCCCTCTTGGGGATGTGTGTGACATATATCATGTTCGCTGTTTTCACCTCGGGGGGAAACTTCTTCTGTCCCCCGGTGTTCGGAGGGCAGTGTTTGTCATTGTCCTCGCTTTGAGGTCCTTTCCCCTTATGTTCGGTATTTAATTTACCAGCCTGTTAGAAAACCCAGCAATTTCTGTTGGTGTGGTTGGTAGGCGTGTTAGGAGTACCGTGAATCTGGCAGAGCCTATCTAATATTCTGTCCAAATTGGAAGGACCGTCTCTATTTCCTTTAAACGGCTTCTTCCGTTTACCGGGTTTTGAGCCGCTGAATCTGGCGTTTACTATCGTATCCTTGGTTTCTTTGTTGTTGTTCCGACGCTTATTTTTGCTGCATCGTGGCCTTCCATTTCCATCCCTGGCCTCGGAGGTGCCTGGGTCGCTGGTACTATTTCTTCTACAAGCCAGCCAGCTACCTTCACCTGCGTAGAAGTGGGTGATACGCCCGATGAAGTGTGAGTAGTTTACCTCAGACCTTCGGGTCCATAGTTATTAGCTAGATGGCTTCTTCTCTCTTTTTGGATCTCAATACAAAGTTCTCCCCTCTCTTGTGGAGATCTATTCGATGTAATCTTCTTTTGTGGTGTGTTTGTTGAGACCGATGAATTGTGGGTTTATGATCAAGTTTATCTATGAACAATATTTGAATCTTCTCTAAATTCTTTTATGTATGATTGGTTATCTTTGCAAGTCTCTTTGAATTATCAGTTTGGTTTGGCCTACTAGATTGATCTTTCTTGCAATGGGATAAGTGCTTAGCTTTGGGTTCAATCTTGCGGTGTCCTTTCCCAGTGACAGTAGGGGCAGCAAGGCACGTATTGTATTGTTGCCGTCAAGGATAACAAGATGGGGTTTTATCATATTGCATGAATTTATCCCTCTACATCATGTCATCTTGCTTAAAGTGTTACTATGTTCTCTTGAACTTAATACTCTAGATGCATGCTGGATAGCGGTCGATGTTTGGAGTAATAGTAGTAGATGCAGGCAGGAGTCGGTCTACTTGTCTTGGACGTAATGCCTATATACATGATCATGCCTAGATATTCTCATAACTATGCTCAATTCTATCAATTGCTCAACAGTAATTTGTTCACCCACCGTAAAATACTTATGCTCTTGAGAGAAGCCACTAGTGAAACCTATGGCCCCCGGGTCTATCTTCCATCATATTAATCTTCCAACACTTAGTTATTTTCATTGCCTTTTATTTTACTTTGCATCTTTATCATAAAAATACCAAAAATATTATCTTATCATATCTATCAGATCTCACTCTCGTAAGTGATCGTGTAGGGATTGACAACCCCTTATCGCGTTGGTTGCGAGGATTTATTTGTTTTGTGTAGGTGCGAGGGACTCGCACGTAGCCTCCTACTGGATTGATACCTTGGTTCTCAAAAACTGAGGGAAATACTGACGCTACTTTGCTGCATCACCCTTTCCTCTTCAAGGGAAAACCAATGCAGTGCTCAAGAGGTAGCAACGGGTCATAAGTGCAGTAAGAGTTGCCATAGTATTTGGCTTTTCCTCACCGAGGTGTCGGGTGAGCTATTCGTGATGGACGCTGTGCTTAAAGCCTGCTAAGGCTTCGACATCTGGACAGTCGACGAATTGGTTCTTTTTAATTAAGAACCAAGTCCAAAGTTTGTGGGCTGACTCTCCGGGTTGCTGGACTATGTGACTCAGGCCATCAATGTCCGGACATAAGTGTCGTGATAGTTGTCTCGAAAAGCATCCTCCGAGTCCTCTCAACTGCAAATGGAATTCTGTGGGAGGTTGTTCAACAAGTGTCGTGCTGGCCCTTTTAGATTTAGGGGGGAGGTATTTGATGGCATGGAGATCATCTCCGTGAGCCATGTGAATGTGGAGAAGAAAATCTTCAATCCATACGGCGGGGTCTGTCGTGCCATCGTAAGGCTCGATGTTTACGGGTTAAAATCCTTCTGAAAACTGGTGCTGCATTACCTCATCGGTAAAGCACATGGGGTGTGCGGCGCCTCTATATCGGGTGACATCGCGACGGAGCTTGGATGACATCTGTGTTTGGGGCTGACCCTAGGTTTGGTTATGTTTGTCGTGCCAGGCCTGATGGTCGTCATCTCGTGCTGGAGCGCGTCCTCTTTATCTGTAGATTGATCCTGTCTGGCCAGCTCTATTGTCCTAGTCCTGACGTAAGTCATACGTGTAGCCCGAAGCCGCTGTCTCTTTGCCTCTACGGCGGGGTGGCGCGGGCTGGTGTTCGGCATAATTAGCCGCTTTGTCCCGTCCACGTGGTGGTCGGTCCTGTTGGTCAGCCTGATTGTATTTTGACGGTATTGGCTTGAGGGCCTCGTCGTCAAATTGTGGCAGTAGCCTGCGTTTTGGGTAACTCTTAGTCGGGCGCTCGAGGCCGTATTCTTCGGTAGCCAGGACGTTGGTCCATCTATCGTTGAGCGTATCCTGTTTGGCTTGAAGCTGCTGTTGTTTCTTTTTCATGCTTCGCGCGGTGGCGATGTGCTTTCGCTTGAAGCATTCTTGTTCGAGGGGTTCCTCTAGGACAATGAAATCTTTGTTGTCGAGGCTGACATCCTCTTCGGAGGCCGGTAAGTAGTTACTATCTTCCAAATCCTCATGATTGATAAGTTCATCGGGGTTGACTTGTCCCTCTTCCCTCTCATCTTGCTTGAACGTAGGCTCAGTGGGGTGGTCGGAGTCTTCGACATTGTCCGGAGTGTCATTATCTCCAGTGCTGGTGTTGCTTTCCCTTGCCCGACGTGATCGTGAGCGGTGCCGCTGACATCGGTGTTTTGGTGGTTCATCAATGGGCTTATCCTCATCTGGGTCTTGAGTGCCATCGTCATGCTTCTTCTCGGGTGTGTCCACCATGTATACATCATAGCTAGAAGTGGTCGTCCAGCGCCCAGTGATAGGCTGGTTTTGACCTGGTTCGGCTCCGGCATCGTCGTCTATACCATCAATGTCTTCGGAAGCGTAGTCTAACATGTCGGTTAGATCCTCGACAGTGGCTATTAAGTGGGTGGTGGGTGGGATGTAAAATTCCCTGCTCTCAGCCCCCAGTTTAGGTGGGGCGTAGTTCGGAGGTGATACTTCCGTGATGGCGAGAGATCACATTAGGTGCAGTGTCTCGTTTAAGAGTGAAAATCGGACGGACGTATGAGGATCTGCGGAGCTAGGTTCGGTAATAACCACTTGTCCAAGCCCGATGGACGCAGACCTCGAGAGTTTGGAGTTGACGCCCAGAGGTGAGTCCGACTCCCCGATGACAGGAAGAGTCACGTTTGACTTTGGGTCTGCTGATGGCATGGTTGCCTCTGGGTCTCCGGTAGGAAGCTCCGTAATGTGAGAGAGCCTGGCGGGGTTTATCCTCCCGTCTTCGGACAGAGTGTTCCGCTCTGGATCTAAGGCCAGGGCAGGCACAAGATTTGATCCTTGAGCGGAACCTGATAATGGATCCAACGGTCCTCCCTCATGTGGATGAAGAGCGGCGGCCAAGGCCAAGAACCCTTTGAAGACCAAGTCTCCTCGGATATCAGCGATGAAGTTCAAGCTTCCAAACCTGATCTGGTGACTAGGGGTGTAGCTGTCGATCTGCTCGAGGTGACCAGTTGAATTGGCATGCAGAGCGAAGCCGCCAAACACAAAGAGTTGACCAGGGAGAAAAGTCTCCCCGGAAACATCATCGTCAGCGATGACAAGTTGAGCCATCAATCCTTCTATCGATGACATAGTGGAACTCTCAATGAAAGCAGCAATGTCGATGTCAAAACTAGAAGATCTCGGGTAGGGGGTCCCGAACTGTGTGTCTGAGGATCGATAGGGATACGATGTTTACCCAAGTTCGGGCCCTCTTAAAGGAGGTAAAACCCTACGTCCTGCTTGATTGTATTCAATGAGTATAGGGGTTACAAGAGTTGATCTACCTCGAGATCGTAATGGCTAAACCCTAGTTGTCCAGCCTATGAGAATTCTGATGATCTCTATGGACTAACCCCTCTGGTTTATATACACACTGGAGAGGCCCAGGGTTGTACAAAAGTTGGTTTGTAAAGGAAGGAAATAACATATCCGGACACCAAACTTTCCTTCCACGCATATAGGAGTCCTACCCGGACACAGGGGAAAGTCTTCTGCTTTTATCTTCACGGCCCATTAGTCCGGCCCATATCAAATAGTCTGGACACCCAAGGACCCCCTAATCCAGAACTCCCTCACCCACTCAACAGTTCCCTACATCGAATGTGCGTGCCCGACATGGACAGCCACAACAACTACAGGGCCATCGACAAGTCAGCACATGATGCTCACTCATATGGATGGCAGCCAGATAAGTTGCACCCTCATCTTACTTGTGTGCAACATTTATGGCTTTATTATTCATCTAAGCATGGAAAATAGATTATCACATTTCACTGTATATTCGTGTTGATCTCTTAAGAGTCTTGTTCAGGAGTTAACGATGTTCCATAGTTCAGATAAGAGACTTGTTCTTTAGGTAACGTTGTTCCATAGTTATCATCCATCAACCAATGTTATCCCACAGGCTGGTGATTATACCACTTCTAGTATTACCTATGTTGTTCTTTAATACTTTTGTGTGCCATCTAGTTAATATTAAGTACAAACAATACATATTCTGTAGCTTTCATCTATGTTCTCCCTTTAGTTTTTGAGACCTGTTGCTGCTAGTTAAGCCTAGTCCTACTATTTATGTCGTCTCCTACAGGCACTCATTACATAAATCTAACTACTAGTTGTCTTCCATGCATGTCAGATATAATTGCACACACTGATATATCCACAAGAACCTCACGGAGCAATGTAATGGCCAACAAACTTGACATCAATGGTACCCAATATGATGGAACATGTAAAGGCAACTCTTCAGAAGACTTGCAGAAAGATGATGAATCCTAATCACCCCACAAGGTCCTTGCTCCAACTCGGCCCGTTATATGGGTACAACATGCATATAATGTCCTGGAGTGCATCTACTCTTTTGCAATGCCATGTGCTTACCTGCTGATCATGCATGTAAATATGTCATGTCTTCCTGTTTTTCAATACCTATTCCATTCATGATAACATGTTTTCAAATTCAAGTACTTCATTCTACTCTGTCGCAATGCCATCTGCTTAGTTTGGACATCATGCTTCTGAATATCTTATGCATTTTATTCATCAGTATGTACTTCATTTGTCTACCATACCATGTTTTTTACATTGAAGTGTTGTTCTAGTGGTCTATTGCAATGCCATCTTCGTTTCTCAATCATACAAGCATATGTTGCCTTGGTGTTTTTCTATATGTATTCCACTATCATACAGTTTTACATTCAACTAGTGTTTTTCTACTCTGTTGTCCTGTCGTATCCCTAGCTCTTACATCATACTCCCTCCGTCTTGATTACATGCCACAAAAATGGATCAAAATGGATGTATCTAGAACTGAAATATGCCTAGACACATCCATTTATTTCCGGATGGAGGGAATACATGTCAATATGTCATGCCATTCTATTCTTCGGTACCTATTCCATCTCTCTGTCGTAGCATGTTTTATAACTGAAACACCATTCTTCCATATAATCCATGCAAGGGGAAGACAGCTATGTTAGAATCTGAAGGGTTACAACAAGGTCTTTGCAAAAGATTGAAACGCCAGGAGATAGTAAACCAACTCCAGTGTTCGTTCATAGATACTTCTCCGGGATAGAGAAACACAATTCCTACTGATAATAAGAAGATTCAAGTGGCCAAAGAACTAGTCCGCTCCAGTCCAGCAAAAATATGTCAACTCCATTCTAAAAAAGTGTGTGCGTATCTTAACATCATGAAATTTTATAGCATTTAGATCATATTTTCTACATGTTTCTTACCCATCTCTCTTTTAGAAAATAAGCTTAAAGGATAGAAGACTTTCTAAACTAGATCGTTTTCGAGGAAAGTATCTTGCGAGAATTCTATGTGCTCCATTGCTGATGTAAGTACTTGTTGTATATCACTAAACTTTTACATCAATGTGTATTTTGTTAATCAACGTGAATCCAACCTTGATCTGATCTAAATTTACTTGTAGCAAAATGTATAATTAAAGGAGACAATGTTGATTTTTGTAAGGAAAACTACCTAGTAGTTTTGCATACTGAGTTGCATGAGTATATCTCATATCATGCACATTACTAAACTGTAGTGATGTTCTGGTTGCCCAATCACTCATTGTGTCAATGTTCCTTTCCTATTACCTTACCTAGATGATGACAGTTGTGCCATATTGTGTTAATTTGGTTTAGGCTGGTGTGGTCAGGTTGCCCAAACGTTCCTTGTGTCAATGTTGCTTTCTTATTATCTGACCTGGCCAATGATAGCAATGCTAGTGTGTTAATTTGGTGCAGGCTGCTGAAGATAAGAAGACAAACTCTAAAAACAACAAGGAACCTCCATTGTTTCTTTGCAATAAATCTAGGCCAGGTAATATGGCAATAACTCTTGATTAATCTATTCGGTTCCCCTCCAAATTTATGTTATGATGCAGTGGTCGAGACGCTCTCCACTATCAATAATACAAGCCTGCCAAAATCGCCATCTGAATCTGTTGAGTTTCCTCTGTCTCGAATCCAACAGAAAAAATGTATGTTTGTGAACGAATTACTGGCTGAAGCAATCATGGAAATCATGGAGGAACCAGAGGTGCACATTCTTGCGCAACAACAACTGATCAATGTCTTTAGAGACACTGTAGCAAAGAAGGAAGAACTTGCTCACATGCTTATGGGCGTCATCCGTGCAGAGGTTGCAGATTGTGAGGTTGTAGATCGTTAAGTTTTGTTCATTTATTTGCACTGGCATAAATCTTCGATTTCCCAGTGGATGTAATTTCCTGTAATATATGCTGGATGTGCAACTTTTTTCCTTGTATGCTGTATGTTTGCTTAGCGCGCCTCGCATTCCAGCTAACTGGTCGCTAGGAAGGCAAAAAAGTAGTGAAATTATTAGTTAGCACGAATAGTCGTGGGCCCAAATGAAGGAAGCAGCTCACTGACCTTAATGTGCTTCCCTAATGGGCTCGTATGGGCCAAAATTCTCATAGGATTTTAATTGATCGGTTTTTATCCTGTCCATAATTGCTCATCATAATGGGATCAAATTATAGCTGCGCCGGAATCAACATTATCTAATTGGACCTATAGACATGTTCGAACTTTACTGGGCCCATTATGTTGATGGGCCATAACCAGGCCAAAAGCTCTATTGGGCCGCTATAATTGAAATGAGCCAATAGTTAATGCTCGCCCCTGTTACCTCCCGGGTCGTTAACAGGCCAACATCGAAGCGGGCAATAAGTAGGCCCATTCGATTTCACGGGCCGTTAACATGCCGATACTAAGGTCGGGCTATATATGGCCCAACTGTATTGTGCGCCTTTAGCAGGCCGAAAGTGACAGCAGGCTCATACTGGACCATGAAGAGCATGGGCCGCTAAGAGGCCGAAAGTCGGGTTGGAATGTATATGGCCCAACTGTGTTGTGGGCCTTTAGCAGACCGAAAAGAGAAACCGGGCTTGTATTGGTCATGAAGAGCATGGGCCGTTAAGAGGCCAAAACTCAGGTCCGGCTGCAAATGGCCCAACTCATTTATGGGCCGTTAACAAGCTGAAAGACACACTAGGCTAGAAATTGGCCCAACACTTAAATGGGTCGCTAAAAGGCCGAAAGACGTACATCATGGAAATTGGCCCATCCCTTGAATGGGCCGTTAACAAGCTGAAACCACATGGGGCCGATATTAAGCCCAAATATATAGTGGGATGTTAATGGGCTGAAACTGACGATGGGCTGCAATGGTGTCAAATAGTTAACATGCCATTGACGGACCAAATTGGCACATCTCGTATGGGCCGTGGGCTTGAATGGACCAAACACCAGTAGGCCCTATATGGGCTGGCCTGCTAATTTTGACTGGGCCGACCACTTTCACCTAAATGGGCCACTGTTGGGCCTTGCCACATGCCAACATATCGTAGGCGCCTCCCATACAATGAGTGGATGACATTTGTCCCAACGCTGAGCCGACACGTGGATACTCCGGCGAATGAGAATTTTACACGTGGAAAATCCACATTGGTCGTGGCTATTAACGGGTTGTCGAATCCAAACCGGAACTCGATAGCTTAACGGCGACCCATTACAATGGATGCCACGTGTCGGTTACCCTTGACGAAAACACTTCCATGACGCGCCATTATCATCATGGAAGTGGACACTTTCGTGATGATAATTTTGGTATGGTCATGGAACACTTCTACAACATCACAAGTATAACTATCTTGATTCTGTCATAAAATTGCCATGGATATACATGCATGATAGAAAACGTGACCTACTGTAACAAACATGTATCATCACGGAAGTGTATTTTTTTGTGTGCATGAACAAAAACCTTTTTGTTCAATGACCGATAGCGGAACCATGGATGCCCATATTGACCCCTACGGTTACACGAATGATATTCGAGTGAAACTTTGGTTATCATGTGCAATTACCTTTGCTTCGCAATACTTTACAAAACCCGAGGTGAGATATATCAGTATCCTCTTAAGTCATACACATGCTCAGTATACCAGTCTCCTCGTTACCAATTTTGTTCTTCTTTCTTGTTGTCATGTTTTGGCATCACCATGACCTAGTCACCTGTGTCTGGCCAGATGATCATGAATGTCATCACACCGATAGGGCACCAATAATATATCTCCATTGCCGAAGGAGAAAATCCCACTCTTGAGGTATCTAGTCCCTTGTCAAACTTTTTGAGAAACCTGTAAATTGTCATTATGATCACCATGTTACAAATGATGTTTGAGCAACCCCAAAGATCATTATACGGTAAGAAGTGACTACAACACTCTCGTGGCCTAAGGAACTAAATCACACATTAACACTCCGTTTTATAACAATTGACTACTGAAGATTGTATCTCAAAGTATAACAAACAAGTTTGGGTCGATTCAATACGATCGTTCTTCTAACATAATATTATCAACGTTTTTTTAGGACTACCGTTACACTTAACTATATCCTAAGATCTCGAAACCATCACTGGTACCGTAAGGTGCTATACAAACGGTTTTTAACCCCTTCCCGTGATGGCATTTGGAACCATCGCCTAGTGAGTGACTATGATAGGGGGTCCTTCCCACACGACCCAGAAACCGTCGGAGATAGGCGAGCGGCTAATGACGATCGCCATAGAATAAATGTACGAGAAGCCGCCCCAGTCCCACATGTTACATCTCGACGTTATGTTTCTGATCAGAGAGACATCCCAAACGATTACGCTGCTATAGTCGTGTGAAAAAGGTGGACATCAACATTTAATCTACCGATATCTTTGTGATAGGTACGTTCTCGCAGACGGTTCAAGAATGTAAAATGTGTGAGGTGTGTCTACTAACGCCAACGTGTCCATTGTCATAACTGTGTGTGATTGGTATTCCTATCACACACTGGTTTGAAACATTTGTCATATTACCATGAATCGCACACGCATATGAGACGAAACCATGTGTGCGTCCATCGACATCGTGAACGTTTCACGTCAAAGAACCATCCGTTCTCTATTTTTCATCACACACACTTTTTTATTTCGAACCGTGTGCACATTATTTTATTCGCTCATGTATAATTTTATTTTTCCCTGTAATTTATTATTTGAATTGGAAATTTTGAAATATGAAACATGAATTCAAATTCTCAGCATAACGGTTCAACAACGAATACATAAATAAAATTGCTAGCACAATATGTTCAGTAATTACTGGATTAGACAACAATTAACTATGATGAACCACAATATTTAGAGGCGGTAAAAGTGAAGAGACAAGTGTAAATCATTTTGATTGTCGATGGTGTTGAAGAGGCGGAATGCTCATAATGTGCCTTCCTGCATGCCATGGGCGTGAACAACTTTTGTCCAACCCCTTGTGACGATCGCCCGCCCATCCTTCACCGCCTTCAGGAAGACTTCTAGAGCATTATCATGGTAGCGTGAATTATATACTTTAACCTTAGTTGCCTCCACTCCGGTCATGTAGTTTGCAAGGTAATCATCAGTAAATAGCTTCGAAAATCACTGAAAAGGGAAAAATATCAGATACTAAGGTCTAATAGAGTAACTTGTTGTGGGCAGGGGGTAAGGCAACACATTACTTAGCATCTTAAAGTTCACTGTTGTCTTGGACAAAGTGTAAATAAAGAGCTTAATTCCCATCACCCATTTCTTTCGCCTAACAATCTTTCTTAGTTCCCTCATTTGATGCTTGTTCATGAATGCCGGGGTTGCTGATCCACGGGCACCTATGGGAACGGCGGACCGGGTCCCTTTTTGGTTCGGCGGGGGACGGAGGTTGCGCAAAGAGCAGATCGAGGCGAAGCACGCGGGCGGTTGTTCGCGCGAGGAGTAAATCGAGGCGAAGCACGCGAGCGATTTACCCAGGTTCGGGCCGCACGGATGCGTAAAACCCTACTCCTGCTTTGTGGTTTGGTATTGATTTCTAGCTCGGGAGCGAGATCGAGCGTGAGTGTGTGGAGTTGCTGAACCCCCTTCTACGTTGCCCCGGGCCTCCTTTTATATGCTCAAGGGGTTACCGACATAGGGCAACGGAGGGCAAAAGTGGAAAAGGTGCCGTGGATAGGCACAACTAGGAGCTGTAGTAGGCACAGCTACCTGCTACAGTGCTATCATACCTAACCCTGACGGCAGGGGACAAGGGCATTAAATGCCCGTCTGTGTCGCCTAAACAGTACCGAAAGGGGCTTGCTAGGGACGCCACCGTCTTGCCCTGATGGTTGTCTTGTCAGCGCCTGCGTGCCACCGCACACCCCTAGCTGCACAGCCTCCTGCCACGTGCGCTTGGGAGGGGCCCCGGAGCGACACGTGGGTGGATGTGCTGGAGCGCGGGCGTGGAGTGGGGGCTTGCCGCGGCAAGCGCCTTGCCGCGGCCGTCGACTTGTCGCTTCCGGGAGCTTGTCGCTCACCGGGCCTTGTCGGGGCGCGTAGCGCGCCGCGGCAAGTTCCTTGGAATGCCTTGGATGGCCTTCCCGGCAAGCGCCTCTTGCCGGGGCCTTGGGACGCTTCTGAAGGCCTTCCCGGCAAGCTCCTCTTGCCGGGGTCTTGCCTTCTTCCAGGCAAGCTCCTCTTGCCGGGGTCTTGTCTTGAGTACTTTGTTCTTGAATGGTCTTCATAGGGACCACGGAGGATCTTGGCGGTGACCTGGCAGGCCTTGCCGCGGGACGCTGCGACTGCCCGTGCACAAGTTCGGGGTACTAAGGGTACCCCTACTTTAGTACACCGACAGGAGCCCCCGGGCCTGGGCCAGACACGGTGCCGAGCGCTGTTGGGCCAGGCCCAGAACAGTGCACGGGCACGCGCGGCCTAGGTCACGCCGCACGTCCCTCCGCTTCCACCACGCCCTCCCCGAACGGCACGCGTCAAATGCGGCGTCGTGGGAGAGGTCGTGGGGTTTCTTCGGAAATGCGGAACATCCGCCCCCCCTTCCCTCTTTATAAGCAGGGGAAACAGGGGCAGTTGGGCCACCCGCCCGTTGCCGTTCCAATCTCAGAAATCTCCGCCACTTCCTCGCCTCCCCAAAGCAGAGAGAAAGAGAGAGCAGCGCTTCGCCCCCCACCGCCGCCAGCGCCACCAACGCCGTCGACCCCCTCCACTGCTTCCGCCATGGCTCCGAAAGCCGATAGGGGGAAGACCGTGAAGATGACCGAGGCGCAGCGGCTCGCGGCGCTGCGGAAGACGCAGGCCGTTTTCCCCCCCAGGCTCGGCGCGAAGGAGCTGAAGGCGGACTATTCTCTGTTCTGGTCGGCGGAGACGCGCAAGCATCCGCGCACAAGGGTTCTCCCCGCCGCCGCCTGTAAGACTGCTCCAAATGGGTACGCCTTCTTCGCGTTGTTCTTCTATTGCGGGCTCTGCCCGCCCTTCTCTTATTTCTTCTGCAACATCATGAAAACCTATGGATTCCACCTCCTCGACTTCACCCCCAACGCCGTTCTGACGATGGCAGTTTTCGCGCATCTCTGCAAAAACTTTGTCGGAGTTCTTCCCAACGTAGCCCTCTTCCGCCATTTCTTCACTCCTCGAGTAGAGAGAGGAGAGCCTCTATCCGGCGGGATCGCCTGGATCTCGAGGACCGGCAAGAAGGAGACCTATCTGGAGGGAGAGTTCCGCGGCAAGTGGGAGGAGTGGAGGGCCAATTGGTGCTGGATTGTCGACGAGAGTCTGCAGCCTTTCACCGCCCGGCGCCAAACCCCGGTGGCGCGCGGCGATGACTGGAGCGACCTGGCCCCGGAGGACGACAGGCTGGGGATCGCCGTCACCAGGATCCTGTGCCTCCGGAATGCCGGGCTCACTGTCGGCACGGTTGGCGCAGACTTCCTCCGCCGCCACATCGCCCCCCTGCAAGAGCGGGGGAGGCCAACTTGGGAGTTCAAGAACGCGGCAGATATTATGAGGCTGCGGCCGGGCCTCAACTACAACTTCACAGTTCTGGAGCTCCATGCGATGCTGCAGGAGCTGTTCAGGTATGACCCCCAGCATCCCGAGGTGTTCAGGTTGCCGGGGGGCGTCGTGCCTTTGTGCAACAACTCCGCGCTCGACCGCATCCGTGCAATGATGCCGGAATGTGACTCGCACGGGATTGTGCCAACTTGGCAGGAGCCTGCCGACGAGGTCGTGCAGCACTTCTTCGACAACTTGGTGGAAGTGGCGGTTCGTGCCGACGAGAAGGACGGCCTTACCCGCGACACCACCGACACGGAGATGGCGCGCATCGCCACCAGGCTGGAGGAGGCGGCGGAAGCCGCAGCCGCGGGCGAGTTTGGATTCACCACCGCGGAAGCAGACGCGGCAGAAGTGGCGAGCTGTGGCGAGCAAGGGGAGCCTGCCGGCAAGGAGGGGCTTGCCGGGCAAGACGCCGAGTCGGGCGAGCCTGCCAAAGATACGGGCAGCTCGCGGCAAATCGACTCCTCTCCCTCTTTGCCCCCGGACAGCCCACCAGAAGCAGAGCCCCCAACGCCGCCCAGAAGGCATCTTGGAAAGGTCGGCGATACGGCGGAGCGGCAAGCGGGTCAACAGTTGCCACGCCGCGTGACGCGCTCGACCATGGCAAACACCGTTGCCGCGGGAGTGCCTCATGCTACGACGGCAACTTGAGCGGGGTCCAGCCGGACCACCGCTTCGGTCCCTGCCGCTTCCCGTGCCGCGCCGACTGTCGGGGCGGGGTCTTCTCAGACCACCACCACTGCTCCCGCTAAGCGGCCAAGGGAAGCTTCTCCTCCGCCTCCTCGCTCTGGGAGCGCGCCGGGCTTCGACTTCTCTGCGCTGAGCTCCGACGAGGAGGATGAAGAAGAGTAAGCTTCTCTTGATGCACTTGCATTTCTTCGGTTTTTGCTGTTGTTCTTGTTTCTCAATTGCTTTTCCCTGAACCTGCTCCTTTTTAGGACTCTGGCCCAGAGAGCGGCAAAGAGAGCTAAGGCCCCAGCGGTCATCATCGAGGACGTGCCCATTGCGACAACAGGTGGCGCGCCCAAGACAACCTTGCCGGACCTGGCGACTTTCCTCCATGGCAGTCCCCAGCGTAAGTGTGTGAACTATTTGCCGCGGTGAGGCGCGCATGGGTACTTGTCTTTGCTGATATCTGATTGTTGACTTGTGTAGGAGCAGAGCAGCCTCACCAGGAGCGTCCGGAGACAGCTCCCGGCATGCCATCTGCTTCAACTATGCCGCCCAGGGAAAATTCTCCGGCAAGAGATTCTCCGGCAGGGGGTGGCTCTCCGGCAAGGGGAAGCTCTCCGCCAAGGGACGGCACCAGCATCCCCCCAGCGGCAGAGACCATGGCCGCCGAGCCTAGCGCAGGTAATCTTCTTGCTTCAAAACTTCCCTTGGGTTCTTCTTCTCCTAATCTTCTCGAGTCCTTGCTGGATTTTGCTTGACTCTTCTTCCCTTTGCCGGCCGTCAGATCCATCCACTGCGGAGCAGATGGAGACAGAGGTCGCCGCCGACGAAGCTGCCGGTGCTGGAGATGCCGCCAGCGCCGAGGCCGCCAAGGCTGGTGCCGCAGCAACTAGCGAGGAATCTGGCGATCATACTGACGGCCCTGGGGCCGCAGGAGCGCCAAGCGCTGCGCCGACCGCCGACCCAACCGTCGAAGCCGCAGCGCCAAGTACCGAGGAGCCCCAGCCGGGCGTTTACTTGAAAGCTGGCGAAGGCGTCTACATCAACCTCCCCTGGGCATCGGGCTCCAGGGCGCCGGTCAAGGGGGAGGTCTTCGACGGGGAAGTGCTTGCAGCCGCGGGTCTGAAGCTGGTCGACGCGCCAAGCGGCAACAGCAACGAGCCCGAGGAAGAGCGGCTGCTGCACAGGTTGATGTCGCTCTACCGCGCGCGACAAGCCAAGCTGGAGTCCTGCGAGGCGCTTGTCGCGAAGGCGGGAGCCGACATTGAGAAGCGTGCAGCCACCGGGAAGCTCTCCGATCCCTGGCGGAGGAGCTGGAGCAGCTCGCTGAGGCGAAGAAGGCCTTTCTCCTCGAGAAGGCCGAAGCCGAAGAGCTGCAGCGACTGGCAGCCGTGAAGCTAGCTGCGGAAGAGGGTGAGCAGGCGCAGCGGAAGGTCAACCTCGACGCTCACGAGGAGGAACTTGCCGCGCGCGAGGAGAAGCTTGGCGGAGCCCTCAAGCAAGCGGAGGACGCTGCCGCCGCTGCCGAGGCCGCCAAAAAGGTGCTGGAGATGAAGGTGGTGCAGCTGGAGGCTGACCGCAAAGCATATGGCGAAGAGCTCAGCGCCGCCAAGGACTCCAACGCCACCCTCGAGTCGAGGCTGGTCGCTTTGACCAAGGCGCTGGACGGCGCCAAGGATCGGGAGGCGGCCCTGAAGAAGGAGATCGATGCCGACAAGGCATTGCTGGAGAGTGCTGCCACCACCCAAAATGCCTTTAGGGATACGGTGGAGCACTGGACGGAGAGCCTCGTGAACGCCGCCGGGGACATCGATAAGGAGCTGGCGCAACTGGGAATGGAGGACTTCGGGTACTCCTCCGACGAGAACCTCCAACCTAGCGCCAAGCTCACTATGTTCTTCCAAGGCGTGGCGACGGCGCTCCAGCGGCTCCGGGATGAGATCCCGAAGCGGCTGGCTGACGAGTCGCGCGAGATCAGTGCGGGAGCCCTTCAGAAGGTGTTGATGAAGGTGGCCTTCCACAATCCAGGCCTCCGCCTCCACAACGTCCTCAGATCCTTGCCGCCTGATATCGATCAGGAAGAGCTCAAGGCCCTTGTCGCACCCATTGTGGACAAGGTGAGCGGAATCAAGAGGGTCGAGGGCGACCGCGTCGACTAGGCCGCCGGTTTCCTTCTTTCCTTGTCGCTGCTAGCTATGTCATAGAAAACATTTATTAGAGCTGCGACAAGCTATCTTGTAATATAACTTTCTTCTGGGTAGCCATTGCAATGTTATTCCCTTTACTTGACTCCCCCCTTTGTATGTTTTTGCCCTACACTTTTAGGGAACTTGCCGGTGCAGGCGTCCGAACCGCGAGCGCTGGGGGCGGAACTGGCGGTGCCGCTACCGGCAAGAAGCCTTGTTGCAGCTAGCTGCAGCTCACTTAAGTTGCTGAGCGGGGCTCGAAGCAAAGTAAGGGCGCGGCTAGTGTAGCAACTAGCTGCAGCTAACTTACGTTGTTGAGCAGGCTCAAAACAATGCAAGGGCGCAGCTAGTGTAGCAACTAGCCGCAGCTCACCTAATGTTGTTGAGCGAGCTCGAAACAACGCAAGGGCGCAGCCAGCTACGAGTTGGCTCCTCCGCGCATAGGTTTTCCATACAAAGTGCAGTCGTTCAAGGGAGATAACTTGAAATTTAAAAAAATTGGCTGCTCAAACTTTGGCAACTTAGCTTTTCTGTCGTTTGCTTCCCGGCAAGACGAAATTCTTGAATGACGCCTGGTCCATACCCTTTTCTTCTCCCTCCCCCCCGGCAAACTTGTGGGCGAGGGAACCTTTCTTTCCTTGGAAGAAAAGAAAGAAGAGAAAATAAAGATATAGAGCCTTGTGGCTCGTTATCGCTTACCGTGGGGTTGGTGCTGCACAAATGTCAGATCATATATGCCAGAAAAATAGAAAGCATAAAATCGACAAAATGTGCGGAGCACGCGAGCTTTACTTGTGCACGGGATCTGCGCCCGGCCTCGTACAAAGGATAACATGCAATAGCGGCAAGACTTCGTACAAGAGGTGGTTGCCGGAATGGGTTCCGACAACCGCGCCTTACGGGTAAAACTTACGAAGATGCTCGATGCTCCAGGAATTACTCACTGGGATGCTATCTTCGGTCCCAAGGCGGACAGCGCCGGGCCCTGTGACTCATTTCACCCGGTAAGGGCCTTCCCACTTCAGCGTCAACTTTGTATGTTTTTACCCCACGCTTTTAGGGAACTTGCCGGCGCAGGCACCAGGGCCGCGAGCGCTGAGTGCGGAACATCAGCAGGCTGCTGGCGGTGCCGCTACCGGCAAGAAACCTCGTCGCAGCTAGCTGCAGCTCACTTAAGTTGCTGAGCGGGGCTCGAAATAAAGTAAGGGCGCGGCCAGTGTAGCAACTAGCCGCAGCTAACTTAGGTTGTTGAGCAGGCTCAAAACAATGCAAGGGCGCGGCTAGTGTAGCAACTAGCCGCAGCTCACCTAATGTTGTTGAGCGAGCTCGAAACAATGCAAGGGCGCAGCCAGCTACGAGTTGGCTCCTCCGCGCACAGGTTTTCCACACAAAGTGCGGCCGTCCAGGGGAGATAACTCAAAAATTAGAGATCTAGTTGCTCAGGCTTTGGGAACTTATCTGTTCTGGGCGTGTTGACGTGCATGGTGGTCTTGGTCGCTCCGGGATCCACCAGCTCGATCTTGATCCAGCGAGCGCATGGTACCGTGAGTACCATGATGCTGTCGGTCCCGCGCCTCCTGAGATGGGCGCGGTGCATGCACGGACGCCGAGGTCTTGGAGTGCGCCCGGTCGTTGTGGGAGCCGGCCACGCCGCCGATGGGCAGCGCAGCCTTGCCCTGGGACCTGGCAGCACCGTGAGTTCCCTCGTCGATGCGTGCCCTTCCGCCGGCGCCTGCCCCACCATCCGTTTGCTCCGGCGGTGGGTGGCTCGGCGCGGACGGAGCAGCTGCCTCCGAAACTTTCTTCTTCGGCGACATGTTGATGAAGATCGTGAAGATCGATGAAGAAGATGAAGATCTAGCCCGAGAGGACGCCGGATCTGATTCGCACAACTTCGACGCCCCCTACCTGGCGTGCCAGAGATGCTGGGGCTGCTGATCCACGGGCACCTATGGGACCGGCGGACTGGGTCCCTTTTTGGTTCGGCGGGGGGCGGAGGTTGCGCAAAGAGCAGATCGAGGCGAAGCACGCGGGCGGTTGGTCGCGCGAGGAGTAAATCGAGGCGAAGCACGCGAGCGATTTACCCAGGTTCGGGCCGCACGGATGCGTAAAACCCTACTCCTGCTTTGTGGTTTGGTATTGATTTCTAGCTCGGGAGCGATATCGAGCGTGAGTGTGTGGAGTTGCTGAACCCCCTTCTACGTTGCCCCGGGCCTCCTTTTATATGCTCAAGGGGTTACCGACATAGGGCAACGGAGGGCAAAAGTGGAAAAGGTGCCGTGGATAGGCACAGCTAGGAGCTGTAGTAGGCACAGCCACCTGCTACAGTGCTATCATACCTAACCCTGACGGCAGGGGACAAGGGCATTAAATGCCCGTCTGTGTCGCCTAAACAGTACCGAAAGGGGCTTGCTAGGGACGCCACCGTCTTGCCACGATGGTTGTCTTGTCAGCGCCTGCATGCCACCGCACGCCCCTAGCTGCACAGCCTCCTACCACGCGCGCTTGGGAGGGGCCCCAGAGCTACACGTGGGTGGATGTGCTGGAGCGCGGGCGTGGAGTGGGGGCTTGCCGCGGCAAGCGCCTTGCCGCGGCCGTCGACTTGTCGCTTTCGGGAGCTTGTCGCTCACCGGGCCTTGTCGGGGCGTGTAGCGCGCCGCGGCAAGTTCCTTGGAATGCCTTGGATGGCCTTCCCGGCAAGCGCCTCTTGCCGGGGCCTTGGGACGCTTCTGAAGGCCTTCCCGGCAAGCTCCTCTTGCCGGGGTCTTGCCTTCTTCCCGGCAAGCTCCTCTTGCCGGGGTCTTGTCTTGAGTACTTTGTTCTTGAATGGTCTTCATAGGGACCACGGAGGATCTTGGCGGTGACCTGGCAGGCCTTGCCGCGGGACGTTGCGACTGCCCGTGCACAAGTTAGGGGTACTAAGGGTACCCCTACTTTAGTACACCGACAATGAATATCTCATTGCCCCATACGCAAAAGGGATCGAAGCGTGGATCGGTACCACTCATATATGTACCTACAAGCAACCAGTAAATGTTAGAAACTATACTGAGATTGCACAAATGATGTAAAATACAACTACCTATGTTCCTAAGTACACATATTTTTAGAGATTTCAATATGAACTACATACGAATGTATATAGAATTATAGATATAGTTTAGATTAGAATCTAGATTCACTCATTTTGCTCCTTATGTAGTCTATATTAGAATCTCTAAAAATACTTATATTTAGGAATAGATGGTGTATAAGACATGGGATGCAGCTAAGCTCGACGGCAAACAACAACATCACCCATTATAGCCCTGTTTAAGTACATGGAAAGCTAATGTTAACTACAACAGGGTTAACATCCACCAAAAATAGCAAATGGTAATAAAACGACAGTGTCTGTAGTGATATCTTCATTGCGAAAAAGTAGCACGGTAGCAAAGGGACGGATTAAAAATGGATACAACTGTTAATTGCAACAGGCTTAACATCATTCTAAGTCATGTTTTGTAAGTTTGTAGCCATTGAAATACAACTGTTAATTGCGACAGGATTAATAGCCATTGAAACCAGTACTGATAAAAATGCAATTGGCAGAGTTAAACATCACAAGGTAGGTGCTGCCAGAGCAGATAATGGCCTAGTTATCTATAAAAAGGTAGGGAAAATAGCTAAAACGTGTTAGGCATGCTTAGTACAACATGCTTGATACATCAACCGTACAAAACATAGCCATTAATTGCAACTGGTATTGGTAAGATTGAGCTGATGAGTTCATACTTGGTAAGTCCTGAGAGGTAGTTGCTGGGGCAATTCATCTTGGCCAGAGCCCACCCAAAGTCAGCGGCGGCAGAGGCTAGCTCTTCCTCCGGGTCGAAGCGTGGATCAATGCCGCCGACATGTGTACCTACAAGAAGCAAGTAAATGTTAGACGCCAAACTGCAATTGCACAAATAATGTAAAATACTGTAAGACATGGGATGCAGCTAACCTCGATGACAAACAACAACATCGCTCGCTATGGCCCTGCATAAGTATGTGGAAAAGGATGTTAACTACAATAGGGTTAGAATCCACCAAAAATAGCAAATGGGCAGCATCTATAGTATATCTTCATTGCGGAGAGTAGCATGGTAGCAAAGGTACAGATTAAAAAATGGATACAACTGTTAATTACAACAGGCTTAACAACATCCTAAGTCATGTTTTGTAAGTTTGTAGCCATTGAAATACAATTGTTTAAAAATGGATACAACTGTTAATTGCAACAGGCTTAATAGCCATTGAAACATGTACTGATAAAAATCAATTGGCAGGGTTACACATCACAAGGTAGGTGCTGCCAGAGCAGAGAATGGCCCAGTTGTCTATAAAAAGGTAGGGAAAATAGCTAAAACGTGTTAGGCATGTTTACTACAACATGCTTAATACATCGACCGTATAAAACATAGCCATTAATTGCAACCTGTATTGATGAGATTGAACTGGTGAGCACATACTTGGTAAGTCCTCAATGGTAGTTGCCGGGGCACTTCATCTTGGCGAGCAGTTCCTCCGGGTCGAAGCGTGGATGAGTGCCACTAACATGTGTACATATAGGCAACCAATAAATGTTAGAAGTTAAACTGCAATTGCACAAATGATGTGAAATACAATAAGACATGGGATGCAGCTAACCTCGACGGCAAACATTAGCATCGGCTGTTATGACCCTGCGTAAGTACATGGACAGGCATGTTAAGTACATCAGGCACTACAAAAATATACACTTCTGTGATGATACGTGTTTATCACAGTAGGCCACATTTTCTGTCATGCATGTACATCCATGACGATTTTATGACATAATCAAGATAGTCATACATGTGCTGTCGTAGAAGTGTTCCATGACATTACCAAAATTATCATCACGGAAGTGTCCACTTCCATGACGATAAATGGCGTGTCATGGAAGTGTTTTCGTCAAGGGTAACTGACATGTGGCATCCACCGTAACGGGTCGCCGTTAAACTATCGGGTCCGGTTTTGGATCTGATAACCTGTTAACAGCCCGGACCAATGAGGATTTTCCACATGTAAAATTCTCATTGGCCGGAGGAAACACGTGTTGGCTCACCGTTGGGACAGATGTCATCCATTCATTGGACAAGAGGCGCCTATGATACGTCGACACGTGGAGCGACCCAACAGAGGCCCATTCTGATGAAAAGGCCGACATGTTTGACTTGGTCAAAAGGTAACGGGCTGGCCCATGGAAAGCCTATTAACGGCATGTTCGTATATAGCCCAATTATGGCCCGCTAACTCACGACCCGTTACGACCTATCGGAATTAAGCCCAGTAGCTTAATCTGGGTTGTCCAATATGATTCCAGCCCGTTGTAACTTCCGTCCCATGTATGGCCCATGATGTCTTTCGGACCATACGAGGCCATTTGTAACTCTTGGCCCATTAACGGCCCGTGGTGAATCTGGCCCGCAATGAACAGTGTACCGCTTTATACCCATTAACGGCCCATGATTCCATTAGCCATTTCCAACATGTGTTATCTTTCGGCCATCTCGGGGCCCATTTATTCTTGGGCTCATTTCCAGCATTCAGTTACTTATGACCCGTTACTGGCCTTTTCTGCTTGTGGGCCAAATTCAGCCTGTGGTTACAATCGGCCCGTTTGCGACCCGTTAATCCATTGGGCCGTTTTCATAGCGTCATCAAATATGGCTGATTAATGACGGCCCATTAGGGTCGGCCCATGAACGGACGATTCCAAATCTAGCATGTTTACGACCCATAATGCGGTCTGTTATTGGCCCATGTTTGGTCGATCGATCATTCAACCTGTAGAAGGCCCATTGATGCTATGGCCAGTAGAAGGCCCGTTGTTTCTACGGCCCTTAGAAGGCCCATTGTTTCTGTCGTGGAATTGTCACGGCAGATGTCCTAGTGCGAGGACTTAATCATGAGGCCAACACATCTATGTGGTATCTTGAGAGGGGTTGAGCAGGATCGAGAGACGCAACACAAGACAAGGACTTAGACAGCTTCGGGCCCCGGGAAACATCATGCTGTTTGTGGCTAGGTCTCATTATCATCGCGAGGGAGTTGTGTTACCTCTTGAGCACTGCGTTGGATTTCCCCGAAGAGGAAGGGATGATGAAGCAAAGTAGCATAAGTATTTCCCTCAGTTTTTGAGAACCAAGGTATCAATCCAGTAGGAGGTTACGCTCGAGTCCCTCGTACCTACACAAAAACAATAGCTCAACGCAACCAACGCGCTTAGGGGTTGTCAATCCCTTCATGGTCACTTACGAAAGTGAGATTTGCTAGAGATGATAAATAATATTTTTGGTATTTTTGGTATAGAGATGCAAAGTAAAAAGTAAAAGCAAAGTAAAAGCAAAGCAATAATAAAGTGATGGAGATTGATATGATGAGAAAGAGACTCGGGGGCCATAGGTTTCACTAGTGGCTTCTCTCAAGAGCATAAGTATTCTACGGTGGGTGAACAAATTACTGTTGAGCAATTGACAGAATTGAGCATAGTTATGAGAATATCTAGGTATGATCATGTATATAGGCATCATGTCCGAGACAAGTAGACCAAAACGATTCTGCATCTACTACAGTTACTCCACTCGTCGACCGCTATCCAGCATGCATCTAGAGTATTAAGTTAAAAACAAAGTAACGCCTTAAGCAAGATGACATGATATAGAGGGATAATTTCATGCAATATGATAAAAAAACCATCTTGTTATCCTCGATGGCAACGATACAATACGTGCCTTGCTGCACCTTCTGTCACTAGGAAAGGACACCGCAAGATCGAACCCAAAGCTAAGAACTTCTCCCATGGCAAGAACAACCAATCTAGTAGGCCAAACCAAACTGATAATTCGAAGAGACTTGCAAAGATAACCAATCATACATAAAAGAATTCAGAGAAGATTCAAATATTATTCATAGATAGACTTGATCATAAACCCACAATCCATCGGTCTCAACAAACACACCGCAAAAAGAAGATTACATCGAATAGATCTCCACAAGAGAGGGGGAGAACATTGTATTGAGATCCAAAAAGAGAGAAGAAGCCATCTAGCTACTAGCTATGGACCCGTAGGTCTGAAGTAAACTACTCACACTTCACCAGAGGGGCTTGGATGATGATGTAGAAGCCCTCCGTGATCGATGCCCCCTCCGGTGGAGCTCCGGAACAGGCCCCAAGATGGGATCTCGTGGATACAGAAAGTTGCGGCAGTGGAATTAGGTTTTTGGCTACGTCCCCGATCGTTTGGGGGTACGTGGATATATATAGGAGGAAGAAGTACGTCGGTGGAGCTTCGAGGGGCCCATGAGGCAGGGGGCGCGCCCTCCACCCTCGTGACCTCCTCGTGGCTTTCTTGATGGAGGGTCCAAGTCTCCTGGATCTTATCTGATGAGAAAATCACGTTTCCGAAGGTTTCATTCAGTTTGGACTCCATTTGATATTCCTTTTCTTCAAAACCCTAAAACAGGCAAAAAAACAGCAATTCTAGGTTGGGCCTCCGGTTAATAGGTTAGTCCCAAAAATAATATAAAAGTGGAAAATAAAGCCCAATAATGTCTAAAACAGTAGATAATATAGCATGGAGCAATCAAAAATTATAGATACGTTAGAGACGTATCAAGCATCCCCAAGCTTAATTCCTGCTCGTCCTCGAGTAGGTAAATGATAAAAACAGAATTTTTGATGCGGAGTGCTACTTGGTATAATTTTAATGTAATTCTTCTTAATTGTGGTATGAATATTCAGATCCGAAAGATTCAAGACAAAAGTTCATATTGACATAAGAATGATAGTACTTCAAGCATACTAACTAAGTAATTATGTCTTCTCAAAATAACATGGCCAAAGAAAGTTCATCCCTACAAAATCATATAGTTTAAGTCATGTTTCATTTTCGTCACACAAGAATGCTCTCATCATGCACAACCCCGATGACAAGCCAAGCAATTGTTTCATGCTTTAGTAATCTCAAACCTATAAACTTTCGCGCAATATATGAGCGCGAGCCATGGACATAGCACTATGGGTGGAATAGAATATAATGAGGGGGTTATGTGGAGAAGACAAAAAAGGAGAAAATCTAACATCAACGAGGCTAATCAATGGGCTATGGAGATGCCCACCGATTGATGTTAATGCAAGGAGTAGGGATTGCCATGCAACGGATGCACTAGAGCTATAAATGTATGAAAGCTCAACAAAACAAACTAGTGGGTGTGCATCCAACTTGCTTGCTCACGAAGACCTAGGGCACTTGAGGAGGCCCATTGTTGGAATATACAAGCCAAGTTCTATAATGAAAAATTCCCACTAGTATATGAAAGTGATAGCATGAGAGACTCTCTACTATGAAGATCATGGTGCTACTTTGAAGCACAAGTGTGGTAAAAGGATAGTAACATTGTCCCTTCTCTCTTTTTCTCTCATTTTTTGGGCCTTTTCTATTTTTATGGCCTTTTTTGGCCTTCTCTTTTTTATGGCCTTTCTCTTTTTTTATTATTCCTCACTTGGGACAATGCTCTAATAATGATGATCATCACACTTCTATTTATTTACAACTCAATGATTACAACTCGATACTAGAACAAAGATGACTCTATATGAATGCCTCTGGCGGTGTACCGGGATATGCAATGAACCAAGAGTGACATGTATGACAGAATTATGAACGGTGGCTTTGCCACAAATACTATGTCAACTACATGATCATGCTAAGTAATATGACAATGATGAATGTGTCATGATAAACAGAATGGTGGAAAGTTGCATGGCAATATATCTCGGAATGGCTATGGAAATGCCATAATAGGTAGGTATGGTGGCTGTTTTGAGGAAGATATAAGGAGGTTTATGTGTGAAAGAGTGTATCATATCATGGGGTTTGGATGTACCGGCGAAGTTTGCGCCAACTCTCAATGTGAGAAAGGGCAATGCACGGTACCGAAGAGGCTAGCAAGGATGGAAGGGTGAGAGTGCGTATAATCCATGGAATCAACATTAGTCATAAAGAACTCACATACTTATTGCAAAAATCTACAAGTCATCAAAAACCTCGGCACTACGCGCATGCTCCTAGGGGGATAGATTGGTAGGAAAAGACCATCGCTCATCCCCGACCGCCACTCATAAGGAAGACAATCAAATAACACCTCATGTTTCAAATTTGTTGGATAACGTTTAGTATATGTGCATGCTACGGGACTTGCAAACCTCAACACAAGTATTTCTCAATTTCACAACTACTCAACTAGCATGACTTTGATATTATTACCTCCATATCTCAAAACAATCATCAAGCATCAAACTTTTCTTAGTATTCAACATACTCATACAGAAGTTTTATTATTAATCTTGCATACCAAGCATATTAGGATTTTAAGCAAATTACCATTGCTATTAAGACTCTCAAAATAATCTAAGTGAAGCATGATAGATCAATAATTTCTATAAAACAAATCCACCACCGTGCTCTAAAAGATATAAGTGAAGCACTAGAACAAAACTATAAAGCTCAAAAGATATAAGTGAAGCACATAGAGTATTCTATCTAATTCCAAATCATGTATGGCTCTCTCAAAAGGTGTGTACAGCAAGGATGATTGTGGTAGATTAACAAGCAAAGACTCAAATCATAAAATACGCTCCAAGCAAAACACATATCATGTGGTGAATAAAAATATAGCTCCAAGTAAAGTTACTGATAGAAGTAGACGAAAGAGGGGATGCCTTCCGGGGAATCCCCAAGCTTTGGCTTTTAGGTGTCCTTAGATTATCTTGGGGGTGCCATGGGCATCCCCAAGCTTAGGCTCTTGCCACTTCTTGTTCCATAATCCATCAAATCTGTACCCAAAACATGAAAACTTCACAACACAAAACTTAAAGTAGAAAATCTCATGAGCTCCGTTAGCGAAAGAAAACAAAAGACCACTTCAAGGTACTGTAATGAACTCATTATTTATTTAGGTGTTAAACCTACTGTATTCCAACTTCTCTATGTATTATAAACTATTTTACTAGCCATAGATTCATCAAAATAAGCAAACAACACACGAAAAACAGAATCTGTCAAAAACAGAACAGTCTGAAGTAATCTGTAGCTAGCGCAAGATCTGGAACCCCAAAAATTCTAAAATAAATTTCTGAACGTGAGGAATTTATATATTAATCATCTGAAAAAATAATTAACTAAATAGCACTTTCCAAATAAAAATGACAGCAGTTCTCGTGAGCGCTAAAGTTTCTGTTTTTTTACAGCAAGATTAACAAGACTTTCCCCAAGTCTTCCCAACGGTTCTACTTGGCACAAACACTAATTAAACACAAAAAACACAACCAAAACAGAGGCTAGATAATTTATTTATTACTAAACAGGGGCAAAAAGCAAGTAATAAAAATAAAATTGGGTTGCCTCCCAACAAGCGCTATCGTTTAACGCCCCTAACTAGGCATAACACGCAAGAATAGATCTAGGTATTGCCATCTTTGGTAGGAAATTCTTCAATGAGGCATCTACCTCCCTTAGGAATTTATTTCTTTCTAGTGATTATCAAACTCTTAGGCACAAGATCGAAAAATTCATTTGTAGCAATTGGTTCTTAATCATAGCAAAAAGATTGGGATGAATACTTATAGATTTAAGATCCGCAGTTTCCTTACTAGATGATTCACCCTTATTTTTAGGAACATACATAAGCTTAGCAATTTTAGTAGGAGGACTTGGAGTATTCTTTACGGAAGAAAAAGCGGTTCCCAAGTTCGTAATGATACCCTCAAGTTTATCGATTCTAGTAGAATCTAAGTTTATTTTCTCATTAACTATGGGTTCCTTTTGCTTCATATTTTTCAAAGTCATTCCTACCTTAGATCCATATTGGGTAATTTGATTGTGGATCTTTTTATCTAGATTTTAAATTAATTCAATAGTAGCAACTTTATTTTCAATAATTTCAAGTCTTTGCATGACATGCTCCAAAGTTAACATAGTTCCATTGACCAAAAGAGGTGGTGAGCCAAATAAATCTAACATAGCATTATAAGAATCAAAAGTATGGCTACCCAAGAAGTTCCCTATGGTAATGGTATCACGGATATATCTATACCAAGGATTAGCACCTACATAAAAATTGCGGAGAAGAACTAAAGTAGATTGCTTCCTGGTAGATCTATTTTGAGCATTGCAAATTCTATACCAATCATCTTTTAGATTTTCTCCGTCCCTTTGTTTAAAATTTAGAACTTCATTCTCGGGAGACAATGGAGAAGATATGAGACTATCCATGACGACAAGAAAACAAACTAACACACGAGCAAACAAACGGGCAAAAGAGGCAAGTAGAGAAAGAGAGGGAGGATAGAGAGAAAGGGCGAATAAAACAGCAAGGGTGAAGTGGGGGAGAGGAAAAAGAGAGGCAAATGGCAAATAATGTAATGAGGGAGATAGGGATTGTGATGGGTACTTGGTATGTTCACTTTTGCGCAGACTCCCCGGCAACGGCGCCAGAAATTCTTCTTGCTACCTCTTGAGCACTGTGTTGGATTTCCCCGAAGAGGAAGTGATGATGCAGCAAAGTAGCATAAGTATTTCCTCAGTTTTTGAGAACCAAGGTATCAATCCCGTAGGAGGCTACGCTCGAGTCCCTCGTACCTACACAAAAACAATAGCTCAACGCAACAAACGCGCTTAGGGGTTGTCAATCCCTTCACGGTCACTTACGAAAGTGAGATATGATAGAGATGATAAATAATATTTTTGGTATTTTTGGTATAGAGATGCAAAGTAAAAAGTAAAAGCAAAGTAAAAGCAAAGCAATAATAAAGTGATGGAGATTGGTATGATGAGAAAGAGACCCGGGGACCATGGATATTGGAAGACGAAATGTATCATGAGACATAAAGTGTTTGCATGGTTGATGTTAAATGACAGGGTCAATACAAGAGATCTGCTGCTGAGAAGACACTTTAATATTGGAGAAGATCATAAATGCCCAATGTGCAACATGGGAGTTGTAGAAACAAATGCACATCTATTTTATGAGTGTTCTTTTGCAACCAAGTGCTGGGATGTCGTGGGCATTGAGTGGGAAAATGATCCAGACATACAACACAGGTATGACAGAGCTAGAGAGAGGTGGCGAGGACCTTTGTTCAAAGAGATAACTATATTAACCTCCTGGAATATTTGGAAGCAACGCAATAGAGAGATCTTTGATGAAGAGGTAGCCACGCATGCTGAGTGGCTGAGGAAGCTCAAGGAAGATTTTGTGATCCTGGGCTATAGGATCAACCCTCAAAGTTTAACTTTTTTGGAAACATTTGCAAGCTCTTTGTCTCTGTGACACCTGTAGGCTAGTTTCACACCTTCTGAATTCTTGTTAAAGCCATGTAAATCAAGAACTATCTGTAATGTTAACCAATGGTTAACATCTTAAAGTAATAAAGAAAAATACAACAGTAGGAGGCTCTCCTGCTGTTTTCACTGGTCAAAAAAAGTGGCTTCTCTCAAGAGCATAAGTATTCTATGGTGGGTGAACAAATTACTGTTGAGTAATTGACAGAATTGAGCATAGTTATGAGAATATCTAGGTATGATCATGTATATAGGCATCACGTCCGAGACAAGTAGACCGAAACAATTCTGCATCTACTACTATTACTCCACTCATCGACCGCTATCTAGCATGCATCTAGAGTATTAAGTTAAAAACAGAGTAACGCCTTAAGCAAGATGACATGATGTAGAGGGATAGTTTCATGCAATATGATAAAAACATCTTGTTATCTTTGATGGCAACGATATAATACGTGCCTTGCTGCCCCTTCTGTCACAGGGAAAGGACACCGCAAGATCGAACCCAAAGCTAAGCACTTTTCCCATGGCAAGAACAACCAATCTAGTAGGCCAAACCAAACTGATAATTCGAAGAGACTTGCAAAGATAACCAATCATACATAAAAGAATTCAGATAAGATTCAAATATTATTCATAGATAGACTTGATCATAAACCCACAATTCATCAGTCTCAACAAACACACCGCAAAAAGAAGATTACATCGAATAGATCTCCACAAGAGAGGGGGAGAACATTGTATTGAGATCCAAAAAGAGAGAATAAGCCATCTAGCTACTAGCTATGGACCCATAGGTCTGAAGTAAACTACTCACACTTCATCGGAGGGGCTTGGATGATGATGTAGAAGCCCTCCATGATCGATGCCCCCTCCGGCGGAGCTCCGGAACAGACCCCAAGATGGGATCTCGTGGATACAGAAAGTTGCGGCGGTGGAATTAGGTTTTTGGCTCCGTCCCCGATCGTTTGGGGGTACGTGGATATATATAGGAGGAAGAAGTACGTCGGTGGAGCTTCGAGGGGCCCACGAGACAGGGGACGCGCCCTAGGGGGGTGCCCTCCATCCTCGTGACCACCTCGTGGCTTTCTTGACGGAGGGTCCAAGTATCCTGGATCTTATCTGATGAGAAAATCATGTTTCCGAAGGTTTCATAATGTTTGGACTCCGTTTGATATTCCTTTTCTTCGAAACCCTAAAACAGGCAAATAACAGCAATTCTGGGCTGGGCCTCCGGTTAATAGGTTAGTCCCAATAATAATATAAAAGAGGAAAATAAAGCCCAATAATGTCTAAAACAGTAGATAATATAGCATGGAGCAATCAAAAATTATAGATATGTTGGAGACGTATCAAGTTGCCGTGAACCGGCTCTCCTAGTTATGTCTAGCCCTAAGATTATTTCTGTTGGAAATATGCCCTAGAGGCAATAATAAAAGCATTATTATTATATTTCCTTGTTCATGATAATTGTCTTTATTCATGCTATAATTGTGTTATCCGGAAATCGTAATACATGTGTGAATACTTAGACACCAACATGTCCCTAGTAAGCCTCTAGTTGACTAGCTCGTTGATCAACGGATAGTCATGGTTTCCTGACTATGGACATTGGATGTCATTGATAACGAGATCACATCATTAGGAGAATGATGTGATGCACAAGACCCAATCCTAAACATAGCACAAGATCGTATAGTTCGTTTGCTAGAGTTTTCCAATGTCAAGTATCTTTTCCTTAGACCATGAGATCGTGTAACTCCCGGATACCGTAGGAGTGCTTTGGGTGTACCAAACGTCACAACGTGACTGGGTGACTATAAAGGTATACTACGGGTATCTCCGAAAGTGTCTGTTGGGTTGACACGGATCAAGACTGGGATTTGTCACTCCGTATGACGGAGAGGTATCACTGGGCCCACTCGGTAATGCATCATCATGAGCTCAAAGTGACCAAGTGTCTGGTCACGGGATCATGCATTACGGTACGAGTAAAGTGACTTGCCGGTAACGAGATTGAACGAGGTATTGGGATACCGACGATCGAATCTCGGGCAAGTAACATACCGATTGACAAAGGGAATTGTATATGGGATTGATTGAATCCTCGACATCGTGGTTCATCCGATGAGATCATCGAGGAACATGTGGGAGCCAACATGGGTATCCAGATCCCCTTGTTGGTTATTGGCCGGAGAGCAATCTCGGTCATGTCTACATGTCTCCCGAACCCGTAGGGTCTACACACTTAAGGTTCGATGACGCTAGGGTTGTAGGGATATGTATATGCAGTAACCCGAATGTTTTTAGGAGTCCCGGATTAGATCCCGAACGTCAAGAGGAGTTCCGGAATGGTCCGGAGGTAAAGAATTATATATAGGAAGTACTATTTCGGGTATCGGGACAAGTTTCGGGGTCACCGGTATTGTACCGGGACCACCGGAAGGGTCCCGGGGGTCCACCGGGTGGGGCCACCTGCCCCGGGGGGCCACATGGGCTGTAGGGGGTGAGCCTTGGCCTATATGGGCCAAGGGCACCAGCCCCAAGAGGCCCATGCGCCTAGGGTTCAAGAAGGGAAGAGTCCCAAAGGGGGAAGGCACCTCCTAGGTGCCTTGGGGAGGAGGGATTCCTCCCCTTGGCCGCACCCCCTAGGAGATTGGATCTCCTAGGGCCGGCGCCCCCCCTTGGCCCTCCTATATATAGTGGGGAGATGGAGGACTTCTCACCCCACGCCTTTGGTGCCTCCCTCTCCCTCTCCAACACCTCCTCCTCCTCCATAGAGCTTGGTGAAGCCCTGCCGGAGTACTGCAGCTCCACCACCACCACGCCGTCGTGCTGCTGCTGGAGCCATCTTCCTCAACCTCTCCTTCCCCTTGCTGGATCAAGAAGGAGACGTTACGCTGACCGTACGTGTGTTGAACGCGGAGGTGCCGTCCGTTCGGCGCTAGGATCTCCGGTGATTTGGATCACGTCGAGTACGACTCCCTCATCCCCGTTCTTTGAACACTTCCGCTCGCGATCTACAAGGTACGTAGATGCATCCAATCACTCATTGCTAGATGAACTCATAGATGGATCTTGGTGAAACCGTAGGAAATTTTTTTGTTTTCTGCAACGTTCCCCAACAGTGGCATCATGAGCTAGGTCTATGTGTAGTTCTCTTGCACGAGTAGAACACAATTTGTTATGGGCGTTGATGTTGTCAACTTTCTTGCTGCTACTAGTCTTATCTTGCTTCAACGGTATTGTGGGATGAAGCGGCCCGGACCAACCTTACACGTACGCTTACGTGAGACCGGTTCCACCGACTAACATGCACAAGTTGCATAAGGTGGCTGGCGGGTGTCTGTCTCTCCCACTTTAGTTGGAGCGGATTCGATGAAAAGGGTCCTTATGAAGGGTAAATAGAAGTTGGCAAATCATGTTGTGGATTTCACGTAGGTAAGAAAACGTTCTTGCTAGAACCCTACTTCAGCCACGTAAAACTTGCAACAACAATTAGAGGACGTCTAACTTGTTTTTGCAGCAAGTGCTTTGTGATATGATATGGCCAAAGTTGTGATGAATGATGAATGATCTATATGTGATGTATGAGATGTTCATGCTATTGTAATAGGAATCACGACTTGCATGTCGATGAGTATGACAACCGGCAGGAGCCATAGGAGTTGTCTTTATTTTTTGTATGACCTGCGTGTCATTGAGAAACGCCATGTAAATTACTTTACTTTATTGCTAAACGTGTTAGCCATAGTAGTAGAAGTAATAGTTGGCGAGCAACTTCATGGAGACACGATGATGGAGATCATGATGATGGAGATCATGGTGTCATGCCGGTGACAAGATGATCATGGAGCCCCAAGATGGAGATCAAAGGAGCTATGTGATATTGGCCATATCATGTCACTATTATTATTTGATTGCATGTGATGTTTATCATGTTTTTGCATCTTGTTTACTTAGAACGACGGTAGTAAATAAGATGATCCCTCATAATAATTTCAAGAAAGTGTTCCCCCTAACTGTGCACCGTTGCGACAGTTCGTTGTTTCGAAGCACCACGTGATGATCGAGTGTTAGATTCTAACGTTCACATACAACGGGTGTAAGACAGATTTACACATGCAAACACTTAGGTTGACTTGATGAGCCTAGCATGTACAGACATGGCCTCGGAACACAGAAGACCGAAAGGTCGAGCATGAGTCGTTAGAAGATACGATCAACATGAAGATGTTCACCGATGTTGACTAGTCCGTCTCAGGTGATGATCGGACACGGCCTAGTTAACTCGGATCATGTTATACTTAGATTACAAGAGGGATGTCTATCTAAGTGGGAGTTCATTGAATAATTTGATTAGATGAACTTAATTATCATGAACTTAGTCTAAATATTTTACAATATGTCTTGTAGATCAAATGGCCAACGTAGTCCTCAACTTCAACGTGTTCCTAGAGAAAACCAAGCTGAAAGACGATGGCAGCAACTACACGGAATGGGTCCGGAACCTGAGGATCATCCTCATAGCTGCCAAGAAAGATTATGTCCTACAAGCACCGCTAGGTGACGCACCTGTTCTCCCTACAGAACAAGACGTTATGAACGCTTGGCAGGCACGTACCGATGACTACTCCCTCGTTCAGTGCGGCATGCTTTACAGCTTAGAACCGGGGCTCCAAAAGCGTTTTGAGAGACACGGAGCATATGAGATGTTCGAGGAGCTGAAAATGGTTTTCCAAGCTCATGCCCGGGTCGAGAGATATCAAGTCTCCGACAAGTTCTTCAGCTGTAAGATGGAGGAAAACAGTTCTGTCAGTGAGCACATACTCACTATGTCTGGGTTGCATAACCGCTTGACTCAGCTGTGAGTTAATCTCCCGGATGACGCGGTCATTGACAGAATCCTTCAGTCGCTTCCACCAAGCTACAAGAGCTTTGTGATGAACTTCAGTATGCAGGGGATGGAAAAGACCATTCCTGAAGTATTTGCAATGCTGAAATCAGCAGAGGTAGAAGTCAAAAAGGAACATCAAGTGTTGATGGTGAATAAAACCACTAAGTTCAAGAAGGGCAAGGGTAAGAAAGCCTTCAAGAAGGACGGCAAGGGAGTTACCGCGCCCGGCAAGCAAGCTGCCGGGAAGAAGCCAAAGAATGGACCCAAGCCCGAGACTGAGTGCTTTTATTGCAAGGAGAGTGGTCACTGGAAGCGGAACTGCCCCAAATACTTAGCGGACAAGAAGGCCGGCAAAACAAAAGGTATATGTGATATACATGTAATTGATGTGTACCTTACCAGTACTCGTAGTAGCTCCTGGGTATTTGATACCGGTGCGGTTGCTCACATTTGTAACTCAAAATAGGAGCTGCGGAATAAGCGGAGACTGGCAAAGGACGAGGTGACGATGCGCGTCGGGAATGGTTTCAAGGTCAATGTGATCGCCGTCAGCACGCTACCTCTACATTTACCTTCGGGATTAGTTTTAAACCTTAATAATTGTTATTTAGTGACAGCTTTGAGCATGAACATTGTATCAGGATCTCATTTAATTCAAGATGGCTACTCATTTAAATCCGAGAATAATGGTTGTTCTATTTATATGAGAGATATGTTTTATGGTCATGCTCCGATGGTGAATGCTTTATTCTTAATGAATCTCGAGCGTAATGCTACACATGTTCATAGTGTGAGTACCAAAAGATGTAAGATTGATACTGATAGTCCCACATACTTGTGGCACTGCCGCCTTGGTCACATAGGTGTCAAACGCATGAAGAAGCTCCATGCTGATGGACTTTTAGAGTCTCTTGATTACGAATCATTTGACACGTGCGAACCATGCCTCATGGGTAAAATGACCAAGACTCCGTTCTCAGGAACAATGGAGCGAGCAACCAACTTATTGGAAATCATACATATTGATGTGTGCAGTCCAATGAGTGTTGAGGCTCGTGGTGGCTATCGTTATGTTCTCACCCTCACTGATGACTTGAGTAGATATGGGTATGTCTACTTAATGAAACACAAGTCTGAGACCTTTGAAAAGTTCAAGGAATTTCAGAGTGAGGTTGAGAATCAATGTGACAAGAAAATCAAGTTCCTGCGATCAGATCGTGGAGGAGAATACTTGAGTCACGAGCTTGGCACACACTTAAGAAAATGTGGAATAGTTTCACAACTCACGCCGCCTGGAACACCTCAGCGTAATGGTGTGTCCGAACGTAGTAATCGCACTCTATTAGATATGGTGCGATCTATGATGTCTCTTACCGATTTACCGCTATCTTTTTGGGGCTTTGCTTTAGAGACTGCTGCATTCACTTTAAATAGGGCTCCGTCGAAATCCGTTGAGACGACACCGTATGAATTATGGTTTGGGAAGAAACCTAAGCTGTCGTTTCTAAAAGTTTGGGGATGCGATGCTTATGTCAAGAAATTTCAACCTGAAAAGCTCGAACCCAAGTCGGAAAAATGCGTCTTCATAGGATACCCTAAAGAAACTATTGGGTATACCTTCTACCTCAGATCCGAAGGCAAGATCTTTGTTGCCAAGAATGGATCCTTTCTAGAGAAGGAGTTTCTCTCGAAAGAAGTAAGTGGGAGGAAACTAGACCTTGATGAAGTATTACCTCTTGAACCGGAAGATGGCGCAACTCAAGAAAATGTTCCTGAGGTGCCTGCACCGACAAGAGAGGAAGTTAATGATAATGATCAAGATACTTCTGATCAAGCTCCTACTGAAATTTGAAGGTCCACAAGGACACGTTCCGCACCAGAGTGGTACGGCAACCCTGTCTTGGAAATCATGTTGTTGGACAACAGTGAACCTTCGAACTATGAAGAAGCGATGGCGGGCCCAAATTCCGACAAATGGCTGGAAGCCATGAAATCCGAGATAGGATCGATGTATGAAAACAAAGTATGGACTTTGACTGACTTGCCTGTTGAGCAGCGAGCCATAGAAAATAAATGGATCTTTAAGAAGAAGACAGACGCGGATGGTAATGTGACCATCTATAAAGCTCGGCTTGTCGCTAAGGGTTATCGACAAGTTCAAGGTGTTGACTACGATGAGACTTTCTCACCGGTAGCGAAGCTGAAGTCCGTCCGAATCATGTTAGCAATTGCCGCATTCTATGATTATGAGATATGGCAAATGGACGTCAAAACGGCATTCCTTAATGGTTTCCTTAAGGAAGAATTGTATATGATGCAGCCAGAAGGTTTTGTCAATCCTAAGAATGCTAACAAGGTGTGCAAGCTCCAACGCTCGATTTATGGGCTGGTGCAAGCATCTCGGAGTTGGAACATTCACTTTGATGAGATGATCAAAGCGTTTGGGTTTATGCAGACTTATGGAGAAGCCTGCGTTTACAAGAAAGTGAGTGGGAGCTCTGTAGCATTTCTCATATTATATGTAGATGACATACTTTTGATGGGAAATGATATAGAACTCTTGGACAACATTAAGGCCTACTTGAATAAGAGTTTTTCAATGAAGGACGTTGGAGAAGCTGCATATATATTAGGCATCAAGATCTATAGAGATAGATCAAGATGCCTCATAGGTCTTTCACAAAGCACATACCTTGATAAGATATTGAAGAAATTCAATATGGATCAGTCTAAGAAGGGGTTCTTGCCTGTGTTACAAGGTGTGAAATTGAGCTCAGCTCAATGTCCGACCACGGCAGAAGATATAGAAGAGATGAGTGTCATCCCCTATGCCTCAGCCATAGGTTCTATTATGTATGCCATGCTGTGTACCAGACCTGATGTAAACCTTGCCGTAAGTTTGGTAGGAAGGTACCAAAGTAATCCCGGCAAGGAACACTGGACAGCGGTCAAGAATATCCTGAAGTACCTGAAAAGGACTAAGGAAATGTTTCTCGTTTATGGAGGTGACGAAGAGCTCGTCGTAAAAGGTTACGTCGACGCTAGCTTCGACACAGATCTGGATGACTCTAAGTCACAAACCGGATACGTGTATATTTTGAATGGTGGGGCAGTAAGTTGGTGCAGTTGCAAGCAAAGCGTCGGGGCGGGATCTACATGTGAAGCAGAATACATGGCAGCCTCGGAGGCAGCGCATGAAGCAATTTGGGTGAAGGAGTTCATCACCGACCTAGGAGTCATACCCAATGCGTCGGGGCCGATCAAGCTCTTCTGTGACAACACTGGAGCTATTGCTCTCGCCAAGGAGCCCAGGTTTCACAAGAAGACAAGGCACATCAAGCGTCGCTTCAACTCCATTCGTGAAAATGTTCAAGATGGAGACATAGATATTTGTAAAGTACATACGGACCTGAATATAGCAGATCCGTTGACTAAATCTCTCCCTAGAGCAAAACATGATCAACACCAGAATTCCATGGGTGTTCGATTCATCACAATGTAACTAGATTATTGACTCTAGTGCAAGTGGGAGACTGTTGGAAATATGCCCTAGAGGCAATAATAAAAGCATTATTATTATATTTCCTTGTTCATGATAATTGTCTTTATTCATGCTATAATTGTGTTATCCGGAAATCGTAGTACATGTGTGAATACTTAGACACCAACATGTCCCTAGTAAGCCTCTACTTGACTAGCTCGTTGATCAACGGATAGTCATGGTTTCCTGACTATGGACATTGGATGTCATTGATAACGAGATCACATCATTAGGAGAATGATGTGATGGACAAGACCCAATCCTAAACATAGCACAAGATCGTATAGTTCGTTTGCTAGAGTTTTCCAATGTCAAGTATCTTTTCCTTAGACCATGAGATCGTGTAACTCCCGGATACCGTAGGAGTGCTTTGGGTGTACCAAACGTCACAACGTAACTGGGTGACTATAAAGGTATACTACGGGTATCTCCGAAAGTGTCTGTTGGGTTGACACGGATCAAGACTGGGATTTGTCACTCCGTATGACGGAGAGGTATCACTGGGCCCACTCGGTAATGCATCATCATGAGCTCAAGTGTCTGGTCACGGGATCATGCATTACGGTACGAGTAAAGTGACTTGCCGGTAACGAGATTGAACGAGGTATTGGGATACCGACGATCGAATCTCGGGCAAGTAACATACCGATGGACAAAGGGAATTGTATACGGGATTGATTGAATCCTCGACATCGTGGTTCATCCGATGAGATCATCGAGGAACATGTGGGAGCCAACATGGGTATCCAGATCCCGCTGTTGGTTATTGGCCGGAGAGCAATCTCGGTCATGTCTACATGTCTCCCGAACCCGTAGGGTCTACACACTTAAGGTTCGGTGACGCTAGGGTTGTAGGGATATGTATATGCAGTAACCCGAATGTTGTTCGGAGTCCAGGATGAGATCCCGGATGTCACGAGGAGTTCCGGAATGGTCCAGAGGTAAAGAATTATATATAGGAAGTACTATTTCGGGTATCAGGACAAGTTTCGGGGTCACCGGTATTGTACCGGGACCACCGGAAGGGTCCCAGGGGTCCACCGGGTGGGGCCACCTGCCCCGGGGGGCCACATGGGCTGTAGGGGGTGCGCCTTGGCCTATATGGGCCAAGGGCACCAGCCCCAAGAGGCCCATGCGCCTAGGGTTCAAGAAGGGAAGAGTCCCAAAGGGGGAAGGCACCTCCTAGGTGCCTTGGGAGCAGGGATTCCTCCCCTTGGCCGCACCCCCCTAGGAGATTGGATCTCCTAGGGCCGATGCCCCCCCTTGGCCCTCCTATATATAGTGGGGAGATGGAGGACTTCTCACCCCACGCCTTTGGTGCCTCCCTCTCCCTCTCCAACACCTCCTCCTCCTCCATAGAGCTTGGCGAAGCCCTGCTGGAGTACTGCAGCTCCACCACCACCACGCCGTCGTGCTGCTGCTGGAGCCATCTTCCTCAACCTCTCCTTCCCCTTGCTGGATCAAGAAGGAGGAGACGTTACGCTGACCGTACGTGTGTTGAATGCGGAGGTGCCGTCCGTTCGGCGCTAGGATCTCCGGTGATTTGGATCACGTCGAGTACGACTCCCTCATCCCCGTTCTTTGAACGCTTCCGCTCGCGGTCTACAAGGTACGTAGATGCATCCAATCACTCGTTGCTAGATGAACTCATAGATGGATCTTGGTGAAACCGTAGGAAAAAAATTTGTTTTCTGCAACGTACCCCAACAATTTCCTCTCCCCTCTTGGGGTGCCCTGCCCCTCCTTATATAAGTTGAAGGGGTGGGTTACATGTAGAGTCCATCTCGGACTAAGACTTAAACTATTCTGACTTCTCTTCATGGTCTTCTTAACATCTTGGGCTACTTAACGTCTTGGGCTTATTAACCCCAGGCGACTCTGTCTGCTGGGTAATGATCTGACTTAACATCTGCCGGGTTAAAATCTGACTTAATATCTGCCGGGTTATGATCATACTTAACATATGCCGGGTTATCATCTGACTTGACATCTGCTGGGTTGTCATCTGGGTTAACTGTCTGCCGGTTTACCACCTGCCGGTTTACTGTCTGGGTTAACTGTCTACGAGTTTACCACCTGCCGGTTTACCATCTGTCTTAGCCATTTGTCTTAACTATCTGTCGGTTTACCAAGTCCCAGCCGGGTTATAACTCCGGCCAGGTCATACTGCGGGGTATATCCCCGAGATTAGCCCCCAGTTTAATTTGGATTTATCCATGTTAAACTCATCCTGATCATCCTTAAGTCCTTGTCATTTCCTTCTTCTAGAAAATTCGGGTCAATAGGCCAGCTTCATAATCAATTTGCTGACATTGGTTTGTCATAGAGAAATATTATGAAGAATAATTCATTTGATTCAGCTCCCAATGCTTAACAAAAATATTGGTCCTTGAAATACTCATCTGATCTTCAGCCGGCTTAAGGATGTAGAACTTCCCTGTTTATTGTTGCCAAAATTGCCGGTTTATAAATATTGATGGCACCAGGTTATAATTGTAGTTAACATCAAGCTTGAAAATATACCTCTTATATGCCTATCACTTGTAGCCCCCAAGTCTTAAGAAGGTAGTGTAGCAACAGCTTAAGACTTGCTTCAATATAAATGTTACCGCCTTGAAGAAAACTGATTTGTTCATCTCAGTCATTAGTCATAAATTGAGTATTCCACATATGTAGCCCCCAAGTGACGGGTTGTCATGCTTGCGGCAACCTGGGACTTGAAATTGCCTTATGCTCATAAAAACTTCAACCAGTGTAGCCCCCAAGGGCCGGGTCATTTTGCAATAATGAACAGGGACTTTGTCAATATAATCATGTAGATTTGAGCAGTGATGTGTAGCCCCCAAGGGTCGGGTCATTAAGGTAATATTGAGCTAGGACTTGATATATACTTCAATGAAAATAACATCTTATAATGTAGCCTCCATCCTAGGGCTTGAACCCACGTCCACAAGGTTAAGAGCTTTGTGCTTTATCAACTGAGCAATGGACCCTTCAATATAATCACTACAAAAAAGACACATCCGTGACATTTTGGGCCGAACGAAATTTTTTTCTATCATACTTATGACACTTCTATGATGATAATTGTGACAAAACCCGGTATCATCATAGATGTGGCGGGGTCCTACTTCTATGACAAAAAATCATGACAGAAAATGGGCTTTTTGTCCTGGGCGGGCCGGAGACGTAGCTGCATGACATTCTTTGGGCCGTCCATGACAGAAAAAACCATGGTAGAAGTGAGGGCGAGGAAAATATCGGGGTGTTCCTGGTTACGGTGGGTGGTCGGGGCCGAGCGATGCGCGTTTCTCTCATACACACACGCGCGTGGGTGCAAGGCGTTGGGCTCTAACTGAACCCGAGCGATTGCACTGCAGGCTATGTGTTACTAAACTCGAGCGATCGATCGATGGCTATTAACTGAACCCGATCAAGCGATTCCTTCGCTACTGCTGCTAACAGAAGCCGATCGATGCTGCCACTAGATGAACAGTGAGCGTTGCTGGGGGGTTTGGATGAAAATTTCCCGATGGGGGTGGATGAACATGACCTTGTGGTGTTGCCTCTGGATGAACAGGACCCTGATCGATCGAGCCGGTTGGGGCTGGATGAACAGGACCCCGTGGAGGGTAGGATGAACAGGACCATGATGTCTACTACACAACCTTCTCTTGTATACGTTGTTGGGCCTCCAAGTGCAGAGGTTTATAGGACAGTAGCAAATTTCCCTCAAGTGGATGACCTAAAGCTTATCAATCCGTAGGAGGCGTATGATGAAGATGGTCTCTCTCAAGCAACCCTGCAACCAAATAACAAAGAGTCTCTTGTGTCCCCAACACACCCAATACAATGGTAAATTGTATAGGTGCACTAGTTCGGCGAAGAGATGGTGATACAAGTGCAATATGGATAGTAGATAAAGGTTTTTGTAATCTGAAAATATAAAAACAACAAGGTAACTAATGATAAAAGTGAGCGTAAACGGTATTGCAATGTGTTGAAACAAGGCCTAGGGTTCATACTTTCACTAGTGCAAGTTCTCTCAACAATAATAACATAATTAGATCACATAACTATCCCTCGACATGCAACAAAGATTCACTCCAAAGTCACTAATAGCAGAGAACGAATGAAGAGATTATGGTAGGGTACGAAACCACCTCAAAGTTATTCTTTCCAATTAATCCATTGGGCTATTCCTATAAGTGTCACAAACAGCCCTAGAGTTCGTACTAGAATAACACCTTAAGACACAAATCAACCAAAACCCTAATGTCACCTAGATACTCCAATGTCACCACAAGTATCCGTGGGTATGACTATATGATATGCATCACACAATCTCAGATTCATCTATTCAACCAACACATAGAACCTCAAAGAGTGTCCCAAAGTTCCTACCGGATAATCACGACGAAAACGTGTGCCAACCCCTATGCGTAGGTTCATGGGCGGAACCCGCAAGTTGGTCACCAAAACATACATCAAGTCAATCATGTGATATCCCATTGTCACCATAGATACGCACGAGAAGACATACATAAAGTGTTCTCAAATCTTTAAAGACTCAATCCGATAAGATAACTTCAAAGGGGAAACTCAATCCATTACAAGAGAGTAGAGGGGGGAGAAAACATCATAAGATCCAACTATAATAGCAAAGCTCGCAATTCATCAAGATCGTATCACCTCAAGAACACGAGAGAGAGAGAGAGATCAAACACATAGCTACTGGTACATACCCTCAGCCCCGAGGGAGAACTACTCCCTCCTCGTCATGGAGAGCACCGGGGCGATGAAGATGGCCACTGGAGAGGGATTGCCCCCTCCGGCAGGATGCCGGAACGGGTCTAGATTGGCTTTCGGTGGCTACGGAGGCTTCTGGCGGCGGAACTCCTGATCTATTGTGCTCCCGGATGTTTTTAGGGTATATGGAGATATATAGGCGGAAGAAGTTCGTCAGGGGAGCCATGAGGGGCCCATGAGGGTGGAGGGCGTGCCCAGGGGGGTGGGCGCGCCCCCTACCTCGTGGCCTCCTTGAAGCTTCCCTTACGTGGACTCCAAGTCTCCCGGTTTGCTTTCCTTCCAAAAATAAGTTCCGTGAAGTTTCAGGTTAATTGGACTCCGTTTGATTTTCCTTTTCTGCGATACTCTAAAACAAGGAAAAAAATAGAAACTGGCACTGGGCTCTGGGTTAATAGGTTAGTCCCAAAAATCATATAAAATAACATATAAATGCATATAAAACATCCAAGGTTGATAATATAATAGCCTGGAACAATCAAAAATTATAGATACGTTGGAGACGTATCAGCATCCCCAAGCTTAATTCCTGCTCGTCCTCGAGTAGGTAAATGATAAACACAGAATTTTTGATGTGGAATGCTACCTAACATATTTATCCATGTAATTATCCTTATTGTGGCAAGAATATTCAGATCCATAAGACTCAAGACAAAATTTTAATATTGACATAAAAATAATAATACTTCAAGCATACTAACAAAGCAATCATGTCTTCTCAAAATAACATGGCCAAAGAGAGTTATCCCTACAAAATCATATAGTCTGGCTATGCTCCATCTTCACCACACAACGTATTTAAATCATGCACAACCCCGATGACAAGCCAAGCAATTGTTTCATACTTTTGATGTTCTCAAACTTTTTCAATCTTCATGCAATATATGAGCGTGAACCATGGGCATAGCACTATAGGTGGAATAGAATGGTGGTTGTGGAGAAGACAAAAAGGAGAAGATAGTCTCACATCAACTAGGCGTATCAACGGACTATGGAGATGCCCATTAATAGATATCAATGTGAGTGAGTAGGGATTGCCATGCAACGGATGCACTAGAGCTATAAGTGTATGAAAGTTCAAAAAGAAACTAAGTGGGTGTGCATCCAACTTGCTTGCTCATGAAGACCTAGGGCATTTTGTGGAAGCCCATCATTGGAATATACAATCCAAGTTCTATAATGAAAGATTCCCACTAGTATATGAAAGTGACAACATAGGACACTCTCTATCATGAAGATCATGGTGCTACATTGAAGCACAAGTGTGGTAAAAGGATAGTAGCATTGTCCCTTATCTCTTTTTCTCTCTATTTTTATTTTTTATTTGGGCCTTTCTCCTCTTTTTTATGGCCTTTTTCTCTTTTTTATTTGGGTTTCTTTGGCCTCTTTTATTTATTTATTTTTCGTACGGAGTCTCATCCCGACTTATGGGGGAATCATAGTCTCCATCATCCTTTCCTCACTGGGACAATGCTCTAATAATGATGATCATCACACTTTTATTTACTTACAACTCAAGAATTACAACTCGATACTTAGAACAAAATATGACTCTATATAAATGCCTCCGACGGTGTACCGAGATGTGCAATGACTCAAGAGTGACATGTATGGAAGAATTATGAACGGTGGCTTTGCCACAAATACGATGCCAACTACATGATCATGCAAAGCAATATGACAATGATGAAGCGTGTCATAATAATGGAACGGTGGAAAGTTGCATGGCAATATATCTCGGAATGGCTATGGAAATGCCATAATAGGCAGGTATGGTGGCTGTTTTGAGGAAATTATATGGTGGGTTTATGGTACCGGCGAAAGTTGCGCGGTACTAGAGAGGCTAGCAATGGTGGAAGGGTGAGAGTGTGTATAATCCATGGACTCAACATTAGTCATAAAGAACTCACATACTTATTGCAAAAATTTATTAGTTATCGAAACAAAGTACTACGCGCATGCTCGGGGGATAGATTGGTAGGAAAAGACCATCGCTCGTCCCCGACCGCCACTCATAAGGAAGACAATCAATAAATAAATCATGCTCCGACTTCATCACATAACGGTTCACCATACGTGCATGCTACGAGAATCACAAACTTCAACACAAGCATTTCTCAAATTCACAACTACTCAACTAGCATGACTCTAATATCACCATCTCCATATCTCAAAACAATTATCAAGTATCAAACTTCTCTTAGTATTCAATGCACTTCATATGAAAGTTTTTATTACATCCCTCTTGGATGTCCATCATATTAGGACTAAATTAGTAACCAAAGAAAATTACCATGATGTTTAGGACTCTCAGAATAATATAAGTGACGCATGAGAGTTTATCTATTTCTATAAAATAAAACCACGACCGTGATCTAAAAAGATATAAGTGAAGCACTAGAGCAAATGACAAACTACTCCGAAAGATATAAGTGAAGATCAATGAGTAGTCGAATAATTATGCAACTATGTGAAGACTCTCTAACATTTAATAATTTCAGATCTTGGTATTTTATTCAAACAGCAAGCAAAAAATTGACGCTCCAAGCAAAACACATATCATGTGGCGAATAAAAATATAGCTCCAAGTAAAGTTACCGATGAACGAAGACGAAAGAGGGGATGCCATCCGGGGGCATCCCCAAGCTTAGGCTCTTGGTTGTCCTTGAATATTACCTTGGGGTGCCTTGGGAATCCCCAAGCTTAGGCTCTTGCCACTCCTTATTCCATAGTCCATCAAATCTTTACCCAAAACATGAAAACTTCACAACACAAAACTTAAAGTAGAAAACTCGTGAGCTCTGTTAGCAAAAGAAAACAAAACACCATTTCTAGGTACCATAATGAACTCATTATTTATTTATACTGGTGTTAAACCTACTTTATTCCAACTTCTCTATGGTTCATAAACTCTTTTACTAGCCATAGATTCATCAAAATAAGCAAACAACACATGAAAAACAGAATCTGTCAAAAACAGAACAGTCTGTAGTAATCTGTAACTAACGCAAACTTCTGGAACCCCAAAAATTCTAAAATAAAATTATGGACGTGAGGAATTTATCTATTAATCATCTTCAAAAAGAATTAACTAAATATCACTCTCCAATAAAAAATGTCAGCAATACTCGTGAGCGCTAAAGTTATTGTTTTTTACAGCAATATTAACAAGACTTTCCCCAAGTCTTCCCAACAGTTCTACTTGGCACAAACACTAATTAAACATAAAAAACTCAATCATAACACAGGATAGATAAATTATTTATTACTAAACAGGAGCAAAAAGCAAGTAACAAAAATAAAATTGGGTTGCCTCCCAACAAGCGCTATCGTTTAACGCCCCTAGCTAAGCATGATGATTTCAATGATGCTCACATAAAAGATAAGAATTGAAACATAAAGAGAGCATCATGAAGAATATTGCTAAAAAATTAAGTCTAACCCACTTCCTATGCATAGGGATTTTGTGAGAAAACAACTTATGGGAACAATAATCAACTAGCATAGGAAGGCAGAACAAGCATAACTTCAAAACTTTAAGCACATAGAGAGGAAACTTGATATTATTGCAATTCCTACAAGCATATATTCCTCCCTCATAATAATTTTCAGTAGCATCACGAATGAATTCAACAATATAACCAGCACCTAAAGCATTCTTTTCATGACCTACAAGCATAGAAATTTTATTACTCTCCACATAAGCAAAATTCTTCTCATGAATAATAGTGGGAGCAAACTCAACAAAATAATTAAGATGTGAGGCATAATCCAATTGAAAACTAAAATCATGATGACAAGTTTCATGGATATCATTATTCTTTATAGCATACAAGTCATCACAATAATCATCATAGATAGCAACTTTGTTCTCATAATCAATTGAAACCTCTTCCAGAATAGTGGAATCATTACTAAATAAAGTCATGACCTCTCCAAATCCACTTTCATAAATATAATCATCATAAATAGGAGGCATGCTTTCATCATAATAAATTTACTCATCAAAACATGGGGGACGAAAAATATCATCTTCATCAAACGTAGCTTCCCCAAGCTTGTGGCTTTGCATATCATTAGCATCATGGATATTCAAGTAATTCATACTAACAACATTGCAATCATGCTCATCATTCAAATATTTAGTGCCAAACATTCTAATGCATTCTTCTTCTAACACTTTGGCACAATTTTACTTTCCATCATACTCACGAAAGATATTAAAAAGATGAAGCGTATGAGGCAAACTCAATTCCATATTTTTTGTAGTTTTATTTTATAAACTAAACTATTGATAAAACAAGAAACTAAAAGACTCGATTGCAAGATCTAAAGATATACCTTCCAGCACTCACCTCCCCGGCAACGGCGCCAGAAAAGAGCTTGATGTCTACTACACAACCTTCTTCTTGTAGACGTTGTTGGGCCTCCAAGTGCAGATGTTTGTAGGACAGTAGCAAATTTCCCTCAAGTGGATGACCTAAGGTTTATCAATCCGTAGGAGGCGTAGGATGAAGATGGTCTCTCTCAAGCAACCCTGAAACCAAATAACAAAGAGTCTCTTGTGTCACCAACACACCCAATACAATGGTAAATTGTATAGGTGCACTAGTTCGGCGAAGAGATGGTGATACAAGTGGCAATATGGATAGTAGATAAAGGTTTTTGTAATCTGAAAATATAAAAACAGCAAGGTAACTAATGATAAAAGTGAGCGTAAACGGTATTGCAATGCGTTGAAACAAGGCCTAGGGTTCATACTTTCACTAGTGCAAGTTCTCTCAACAATAATAACATAATTGGATCACATAACTATCCCTCAACATGCAACAAAGAGTCACTCCAAAGTCACTAATAGCGGAGAATGAACGAAGAGATTATGGTAGGGTACGAAACCACCTCAAAGTTATTCTTTCCAATCAATCCATTGGGCTATTCCTATAAGTGTCACAAACAGCCCTAGAGTTCGTACTAGAATAACACCTTAAGACACAAATCAACCAAAACCCTAATGTCACCTAGATACTCCAATGTCACCACAAGTATCCGTGGGTATGATTATACAATATGCATCACACAATCTCAGATTCATCTATTCAACCAACACATAGAACCTCAAAGAGTGCCCCAAAGTTCCTACCGGAGAATCACGCCGAAAACGTGTGCCAACCCCTATGCATAGGTTCATGGGCGGAACCCGCACGTTGATCACCAAAACATACATCAAGTGAATCACGTGATATCCTATTGTCACCACATATACGCACGGCAAGACATACATCAAGTGTTCTCAAATCTTTAAAGACTCAATCCGATAAGATAACTTCAAAGGGGAAACTCAATCCATTACAAGAGAGTAGAGGGGGGAGAAAACATCATAAGATCCAACTATAATAGCAAAGCTCGCGATACATCAAGATCGTATCACCTCAAGAACACGAGAGAGAGAGAGAGAGAGAGAGATCAAACACATAGTTACTGGTACATAACCTCAGCCCCGAGGGAGAACTACTCCCTCCTCGTCATGGAGAGCACTAGGATGATGAAGATGGCCACCGGAGAGGGATTTCCCCCTCCGACAGGGTGCCAGAACGGGTCTAGATTGGCTTTCGGTGGCTACGGAGGCTTCTGGCGGTGGAACTCCTGATCTATTATGCTCCCGGATGTTTTTAGGGTATATGGAGATATATAGGCGGAAGAAGTACGTCAGGGCAGCCACGAGGGGCCCACGAGGGTGGAGGGCGCGCCCAGGGGGTGGGCGTGCCCCCTATCTCGTGGCCTCCTCGAAGCTTCCCTTACATGGACTCCAAGTCTCTCGGGTTGCTTTCCTTCCAAAAATAAGTTCCGTGAAGTTTCAGGTTAATTGGACTCCGTTTGATTTTCCTTTTCTGCGATACTCTAAAACAAGGAAATACAGAAACTGGCACTGGGCTCTGGGTTAATTGGTTAGTCCCAAAAATCATATAAAATAGCATATAAATGCATATAAAACATCCAAGGTTGATAATATAATAGCATGGAACAATCAAAAATTATAGATACGTTGGAGACATATCAGTCCACCCCGTGGAGGGCTGGATGAACAGTAGACGGTGGAGGACTGGATGAACAGTAGCCCGTGGAGGGGTGGTTGAACATGAGCCCGTGGAGAGGGCTGGTTGAACAGTAGCCGGTGGAGTAGCGCGCGGTGGAGGCTGGATGAACAGGAGCCCGTGGATGAACAGTCGCAGGTGGAGGCTGGAGGAGGTCGACGGTGGATGAACAGTAGCCCGTGGAGGCTGGAGGGGGTCGACGGTGGAGATGAACATTATCCCGTGGAGTCCCGTTCTGCGGTACGCCACACCCCTCCCGATGAACAGGACCCCCGTTTCGACTGTAGCGCTCCAACACAAGTCTGTTTCCTCTGTTTTGCGGTATGCCACACCCCTCCCGATCAACAGGACCCCCGTTTCGACCGTAGGAGGTCTGTTTCCTTTGTTTTGCGATACGCTGCTAGCTCTTGAGCACTTGCATTGGTTTTCCCTTGAAGAGGAAAGGGTGGTGCAGCAAAGTAGCGTTAGTATTTCCCTCGGTTTTTGAGAACCAAGGTATCAATCCACTAGGAGGCTACGCACGAGTCCCTCGCACCTACACAAAACAAATAAATCCTCGCAACCAATGCGATAAGGGGTTGTCAATCCCTACACGGTCACTTACGAGAGTGAGATCTGATAGATATGATAAGATAATATTTTTGGTATTTTTATGATAAAGATGCAAAGTAAAATAAAAGGCAATGAAAATAACTAAGTGTTGGAAGATTAATATGATGAAGATAGACCCGGGGGGCATAGGTTTCCCTAGTGGCTTCTCTCAAGAGCATAAGTATTTTACGGTGGGTGAACAAATTACTGTTGAGCAATTGACAGAATTGAGCATAGTTATGAGAATATCTAGGTATGATCATGTATATAGGCATCACGTCCAAGACAAGTAGACCGACTCCTGCCTGCATCTACTACTATTACTCCACACATCGACCGCTATCCAGCACGCATCTAGAGTATTAAGTTCAAGAGAACATAGTAACGCCTTAAGCAAGATGACATGATGTAGAGGGACAAATTCATGCAATATGATAAAAAAACCATCTTGTTATCCTCGATGGAAACAATACAATACGTGCCTTGCTGCCCCTACTGTCACTGGGAAAGGACACCGCAAGATTGAACCCAAAGCTAAGCACGTCTCCCATTGCAAGAAAGATCAATCTAGTAGGCCAAACCAAACTGATAATTCAAAGAGACTTGCAAAGATAACCAATCATACATAAAAGAATTCAGAGAAGATTCAAATATTGTTCATAGATAAACTTGATCATAAACCCACAATTCATCGGTCTCAACAAACACACCGCAAAAGAAGATTACATCGAATAGATCTCCACAAGAGAGGGGGAGAACTTTGTATTGAGATCCAAAAAGAGAGAAGAAGCCATCTAGCTAATAACTATGGACCCGAAGGTCTGAGGTAAACTACTCACACTTCATCGGAGAGGCTATGGTGTTGATGTAGAAGCCCTCCGTGATCGATGCCCCCTTCGGCGGAGCTCCGAAACAGGCCCCAAGATGGGATCTCGTGGATACAGAAAGTTACGGCGGTGGAATTAGGGTTTTGGCTTTGTATCTGATCGCTTGGGGGTACGTAGGTATATATAGGAGGAAGAAGTACGTCGGTGGAGCAACATGGGGCCCACGAGGGTGGAGGGCGTGCCTGGGGGGTAGGCATGCCCCCCTACCTCGTGGCCTCCCTGTTGGTTGATTGACGTAGGGTCCAAGTCTCCTGGATCTTGTTCATTCCAAAAATCACGTTCCCAAAGGTCTCATTCCGTTTGGACTCCATTTGATATTCCTTTTCTTAGAAACCCTAAAATAGGCAAAAACAACAATTCTGGGCTAGGCCTCCGGTTAATAGGGTAGTCCCAAAAATAATATAAAAGTGGATAATAAAGCCCAATAATGTCCAAAACAGAAGATAATATAGCATGGAGCAATCAAAAATTATAGATACGTTGGAGACGTATCAAGCATCCCCAAGCTTAATTCCTGCTCGTCCTCGAGTAGGTAAATGATAAAAACAGAATTTTTGATGTGGAATGCTACTAGGCATAATTTCAATGTAATTATTCTTAATTGTGGCATGAATATTCATATCCGAAAGATTCAAGATAAAAGTTTAGTATTGACATAGAAATAATAATACTTCAAGCATACTAACTAAGCAATTATGTCTTATAAAAATAGCATGGCCAAAGAAAGATCATCCCTACAAAATTGTATAGTTTTGTCATGCTCCATTTTCTTCACACAAGAATGCTCTCATCATGCACAACCCCGATGACAAGACAAGCAATTGTTTCATACTTTAGTAATCTCAAACTTTATAAACCTTCACGCAATACATGAGCGTGAGCCATGGATATAGCACTATGGGTGGAATAGAGTATAATGATGGGGGTTATGCGGAGAAGACAAAAAGGGAGAAAGTCTCACATCAATGAGGCTAATCAATGAGCTATGGAGATGCTCATCGATTGATGTTAATGCAAGGAGTAGGGATTGCCATGCAACGGATGCACTAGAGCTATAAATGTATGAAAGCTCAACAAAAGAAATTAGTGGGTGTGCATCCAACTTGCTTTCTCACGAAGACCTAGGGAACTTGAGGAGGCCCATTATTGGAATATACAAGCCAAGTTCTATAATGAAATATTCCCACTAGTATATGAAAGTGACAAGACAAGAAACTCTCTATTATGAAGATCATGGTGCTACTTTGAAGCACAATTGTGGAAAAAAGATAGTAGCATTGTCCCTTTTCATTTCTTTTTTGGGGGGGCTTATTTTTTTGGCCTTTCTCCTCTTTTTTTATTGGGACAATGCTCTATTAAATGATGATCATCACACTTCTATCTATTTACAACTCAATCATTACAACTCGATACTAGAACAAGGTATGACTCTATATGAATGCCTCCGGCGGTGTGCCGGGATATGCAATGAATCAAGTGTGACATGTATGAAAGAATTATGAATGGTGGCTTTGCCACAAATACGATGTCAACTACATGATCATGCAAAGCAATATGACAATGATGAACGTGTCATGATAAACAGTATGGTGGAAAGTTGCATGGCAATATATCTCAGAATGGCTATGGAAATGCCATAATAGGTAGGTATGGTGGCTGTTTTGAGGAAGATATAAGGAGGTTTATGTGTGAAAGAGCGTATCATATCATGGGGTTTGGATGCACCGGTGAAGTTTGCACCAACTCTCAATGTGAGAAAGGGCAATGCACTGTACCAAAGAGGCTAGCAATGATGGACGGGTGAGAGTGCGTATAATCCATGGACTCAACATTAGTCATAAAGAACTCACATACTTATTGAAAAAATCTACAAGTCATCAAAAACCAAGCAATGCGCGCATGCTCCTAGGGGGATAGATTGGTAGGAAAAGACCATCGCTCGTCCCCGACCGCCACTCATAAGGAAGACAATCAAAGAACACCTCATGTTTCAAATTTGTTACATAACGTTTACCATACGTGCATGCTACTGGACTTGCAAACTTCAACACAAGTATTTCTCAATTTCACAACTACTCAACTCGCACAACTTTAATATCACTACCTCCATATCTCAAAACAATCATCAAGCATCAAACTTCTCTTAGTATTCAAAACACTCATAAGAAAGTTTTTACTAATCTTGAATACCTAGCATATTAGGATTATTTAAGAAAATTACCATGCTATTTAAGACTCTCAAAATAATCTAAGTGAAGCATGAGAGATCAATAGTTTCTATAAAACAAATCCACCACCGTGCTCTAAAAGATATAAGTGAAGTACTAGAGCAAAACTATATAACTCAAAAGATATAAGTGAAGCACATAGAGTATTCTAATAATTTCCGAATCATGTGTGTCTCTCTCAAAAGGTGTGCACAGAAAAGATGATTATGGTAACTAAAAATAAAATACTCAAATCATACAATACAATCCAAGCAAAACACATATCATGTGGTGAGTAAAAATATAGCTCCAAGTAAAGTTACCGATGGAAGTAGACGAAAGAGGGGATGCCTTCCGGGGCATCCCCAAGCTTTGGCTTTTTGGTGTCCTTAGATTATCTTGGGGTGCCATGGGCATCCCAAAGCTTAGGCTCTTTCCACTCCTTGTTCCATAATCCATCAAATCCTTACCCAAAACTTGAAAACTTCACAACACAAAACTTAAAGTAGAAAATCTCGTGAGCTCCGTTAGCGAAAGAAAACAAAAGACCACTTCAAGGTACTGTAATGAACTCATTATTTATTTATATTGGTGTTAAACCTACTGTATTCCAACTTCTCTATGGTTTATAAACTATTTTACTAGCCATAGATTCATCAAAATAAGCAAACAACACACGAAAAACAGAATCTGTCAAAAACAGAACAGTCTGTAGTAATTTGTAGCTAGCGCAAGATCTGGAACCCCTAAAATTCTAAAATAAATTTATGGACGTGACTAATTTATCTATTAATCATATGCAAAAATAATTAACTAAATAGCTCTTTCCAAATAAAAAATGGCAGCAGTTCTCGTGAGCACTAAAGTTTCTACTTTTTACAGCAAGATTAACAAGACTTTCCCCAAGTCTTCCCAACGGTTCTACTTGGCACAAACACTAATTAAACACAAAAAAACACAACCAAAACAGAGGCTAGATAAATTACTTATTGATAAACAGGAGCAAAAAGCAAGGAATACAAATAAAATTGGGTTGCCTCCCAACAAGCGCTATCGTTTAACGCCCCTAGCTAGGCATAAAAAGCAAGGATAGATCTAGGTATTATCATCTTGATTCTTAATTCTTTTAGTGGAGTTATGCTCGAATCCAGGAGGTTCTTGACGTTTCCCTTCGTATTCGGAAATCTTGAGATCTAAAGAGTCCAACCACTTATTGCAAAGGGTGATCAACATGTTCATGCGGTGGAGATTCCCGCTAACGCTCTTAAGAGGTTCAAGAGACTTTTATAAAATCTTAGTTACTTTGCAAATTTTCTCAAAAACTTGCGTTTCCTCTTGGGTATGATGAGGCCCCTTTTGTTGAGGTAGAGTTCATACTATACCTTCTATAATTTCATGCGCAATGCTGGGATCAATTTTAATAAAATTGCCTTTGGCAACGCAATCCAAGAGTTGTCTATGAGACATATTTAGTCCAACATAAAAGTTGCGAAGAAAAATTATAAAATTCACCTCTAGGGTACAATTACTATAAGATTCCATCATTCTAAACCAAGCATCTTTTAAATTTTCTCCTTGTCTTTGTTTGAAGTGAAGAACCTCAAACTCGGGAGACAAAGGAGCAGATAAGGGACTAGCCATAACGACAAGCAAACGGAAAAGAGGCGAACGGAAAAGAGAGGGAGGATAGAGAGAGAGGGAGAATAAAATGGCAAGGGTGAAGTGTGGGAGAGGAAAATGAGAGGCAAATGGCAAATAATGTAATGCGGGAGATAAGGGTTTGTAATGGGTACTTGGTATGTTGACTTTTGCGTAGACCTCCATGGCAACGGCGCCAGAAATCCTTCTTGCTACCTCTTGAGCACTTGCGTTGGTTTTCCCTTGAAGAGGAAAGGGTGGTGCAGCAAAGTAGCGTAAGTATTTCCCTCAGTTTTGAGAACCAGGGTATCGTTCCAGTACGAGGCTACGCGCGAGTCCCTCGCACCTACACAAAACAAATAAATCCTTGCAACCAACGCGATAAGGGGTTGTCAATCCCTGCACGGTCACTTACGAGAGTGAGATCTTATAGATATGATAAGATAATATTTTTGGTATTTTTATGATAAAGATGCAAAGTAAAATAAAAGGCAATGAAAATAACTAAGTGTTGGAAGATGAATATGATGAAGATAGACCCGGGGGCCATAGGTTTCACTAGTGGCTTCTCTCAAGAGCATAAGTATTTTACGGTGGGTGAACAAATTACTGTTGAGCAATTGACAGAATTGAGCATAGTTATGAGAATATCTAGGTATGATCATGTATATAGGCATCACGTCCGAGACAAGTAGACCGACTCCTGCCTGCATCTACTACTATTACTCCACACATCGACCGCTATCTAGCATGCATCTAGAGTATTAAGTTCAAGAGAACAGAGTAACGTGATGACCCACAAGTATAGGGGATATTTCGTAGTCCTTTCGATAAGTAAGAGTGTCGAACCCAACGAGGAGCAGAAGGAAATGAGAAGCGGTTTTCAGCAAGGTATTCTCTGCAAATACTGAAATAAGTGGTAACAGATAGTTTTGTGATAAGATAGATTGTAACGAGCAACAAGTAACAAAAGTAAATAAAGTGCAGCAAGGTGGCCCAATCCTTTTGTATCAAAGGACAAGCCGGAACAAACTCTTATAATAGGAAAAGCGCTCCCAAGGACACATGGGAATATCGTCAAGCTAGTTTTCATCACGTTCATATGATTCACGTTCGATACTTTGATAATTTGATATGTGGGTGGACCGGTGCTTGGGTGCTGTTCTTACTTGAACAAGCATCCCACTTATGATTAACCTCTATTGCAAGCATCCGCAACTACAACAAAAGTATTAAGGTAAACCTAACCATAGCATGAAACATATGGATCCAAATCAGCCCCTTACGAAGCAACGCATAAACTAGGGTTTAAGCTTCTGTCACTCTAGCAACCCATCATCTACTTATTACTTCCCAATGCCTTCCTCTAGGCCCAAATAATGGTGAAGTGTTATGTAGTTGACGTTCACATAACACCACTAGAGGCTAGACAACATACATCTTATCAAAATATCAAACGGATACCAAATTCACATGACTACTAATAGCAAGACTTCTCCCTTGTCCTTAGGAACGAATGTAATTACTCACAAAGCATATTCATGTTCGTAATCAGAGGGGTAATAATATGCATATAGGATCTGAACATATGATCTTCCACCAAATAAACCAACTAGCATCAACTACAAGGAGTAATCAACACTGCTAGCAACCTACTAGCACCAATCCCGGACTTTGAGACAAGAATTGGATACAAGAGATGAACTAGGGTTTGGAGATGAGATGGTGCTGGTGAAGATGTTGATGGAGATTGCCCTCTCCCGATGAGAGGAGCGTTGGTGATGACGATGGTGATGCTTTCCCCCTCCCGGAGGGAAGTTTCCCCGGCAGAATAGCCCTGCCGGAGCTCTAGATTGGATCCGCCAAGGTTCCGCCTCGTGGCAGCGGAGTCTCGTCCCGAAAAGTTCCTTCTTATTTTTTTCTCATCGAAAGACTTCATATAGGAGAAGATGGGCGTCGGAGAGCCACCAGGGGGCCCACGAGGTAGGGGGCGCGCCCCCACCCTTGTGAGCAGGGTGTGGGCCCCATGGCCTTCATCTTTGGCGAGGATTTTTATTTATTTATTTATTTTAAGACGTTCCGTGGAGTTTCAGGACTTTTGGAGTTGTGCAGAATAGGTCTCTAATATTTGCTCCTTTTCCAGCCCAGAATTCCAGCTGTCGGCATTCTCCCTCCTTATGTAAACCTTGTAAAATAAGAGAGAATAGCCATAAGTATTGTCACATAAAGTGAAATAACAGCCCATAATGCAATAAATATCGATATAAAAGCATGATGCAAAATGGACGTATCAACTCCCCCAAGCTTAGACCTCGCTTGTCCTCAAGCGAAAAGCCGATAACAATAAATATGTCCTCATGTTTAGAGGTAAAGGCGTCGATAAAAAATGAAATACGAACATGAAGGCATCATGATTATTCTCATAACAGCAACATATATAGATTTTGTCATATTATTACTTATGTTCAAGTGATGATCTATTCACAATGCAAAAGTATAAATCATAAACCCTATTGGGCTCCGGCAAACTATAATCTCACTCATTGAAGCAATTGCAATTTATCATAACATCGGAAAGAGTCTATGTCAGAGCTAAAAAGCAAGTCCACATACTCAACTATCATTTAGTCCTCCATAATTGCTAACACTCATGCAATACTTGTGGTTACGGAGTTTTAATCGGACACATAGAGAGATAGGAGCTTATAGTTTTTCCCCACAACCTTTTACCTCAAGGGTAATGTCAACAATAATGGTTCATGCTCCCCTACATCCAATTAGATATATATATCATGTTCTTTCCAACATGCTGAGCTTGCCAAAGGATAAAATGAAAAAGAAAAGGTGAAGATCACCATGACTCTTGCATAAGGCAGAAGATAATAATAAAGGATAGGCCCTTCGCAGAGGGAAGCAGAGGTTGCCATGCACTTTTATGGTTGGATGCATAAAATCTCAATGCGAAAGAACGTCACTTTATATTGCCCCTTGTGATATGAACCTTTATTATGCAGTCCGTCGCTTTTATTACTTCCACATCACAAGATCGTATAAAGCTTATTTCTCCCACACCAATCAATCATACATATTTAAAGTAATTTTTTATTGCTTTGCACCGATGACAACTTACTTGAAGGATCTTACTCAATCCATAGGTAGATATGGTGGACTCTCATGGCAAAACTGGTTTAAGGGTATTTGGAAGCACAAGTAGTATTTCTACTTGGTGCTGAGAATTTGGCTAGCATGAGGGGGAAAGGCAAGCTCAACAAGTTAGAGGATCCATGACAACATACTTTATCTCAGATATAAGAAAAACATAACTCATTACGTTGTCTTCCTTGTCCAACATCAACTCTTTAGCATGTCATATTTTAATGACTGCTCCCAATCATAAAAGATGTCAATGATAATATATCTATATGTGTAAACCTCTCTTTCCTTATTACTTCCTATTAATTGCAACAATGACCAAAGCTATGTCTGCCAACCCCCAACAACTTTTAATCATCATACTCTTTCTATGTGAAGTCATAACTCTTAATAAGATCAATATGAACCCTTTGCTTCTTTTTATTCCTTTTCTCTTTTCTTTTATTCACCCAAGATCATGGCGAAATAATCAAGCCCTTGACTCAACACTAATCTTTATTATATATAGCTCACGGACTCGATTACAAAGAAAGATCATAAAGCAAAACTCAAAACTAGATCATGCCATAAACTTTATTCTACTAGATCAAGATACTACTAATAGGATCAAACTAAGAAAAATGGTAAAGATAGGAGTTGTGATTGTGATACGATACCGGGGCACCTCCCCCAAGCTTGGCAGTTGCCAAGGGGAGTGCCCATACCCATGTGATTATATCTCCTTGATTGGTGAAGAAGGTGGTGGTGATGTTGATGATGCAGGCTTGTCCTCCATCTTCCAAGGCATAGGTTCACCATCATAGAAGGATGATCGAGTCTCCGGAATCCTTGAATCTGCAGCCAAAATCATTCTTTTGAATCTATATTCATACTCACAATTTTGGTTTTGCAGGTCATATATTTGGGCTTGGAGGTGCTCGGTCTTCTCATATAGCTTGAATATGGCCTCCTCAGTGTTCTTGGCATCCGGCTTGTAGTTGTTAGTGAACTTCGCGAGCATCGTGTGGCTGGCGTTGATTCCACACTCCACCATCCCCTGGCACTTGAAAACTTGTTGCTCCATTGCTTCGAGCCTCGTCTCCACGCTTCCGGTTCCCTTTGGTCCCTCAACATCGCGGATGTGCAATAACCCATCACGCATCTCAATGGCTTGAGGGTGTCGCAGCACCTCCGCGAGGTAAGGGTTGATGACCTTCTCGAAGAACTTGTCCTTGGAAGCACTTGGGGATGTCATGATAATCTAGATCTGTCAGAAAAATAGCTCGAAACAAAGATAGGAGATTTTTGCGTGATACGGGAGTCAAAACCCCCGGGAGATTATATAATGAATTTTTACCGACCAAAATACGTAACATGCAAGAAAACGGAGTCCGGAAGGCACACGATGTGCTCATGAGGTAGGGGGCGCGCCCAGGGGGGTAGGACACGCCCACCACCCTCGTGGGGCCCTCGTGTCCTTCCCGGACTGCTGCTTATTTTTCTATTTTTCTAAATATCCCAAAACGGAAAAATACTGCCTTAAAAATTGTTTTGGAGTAGGTTTACTTACCGTACCACATACCTGTTCCTTTTCGGGGTCTGAAACGCTCCGGAAAGTGTCCCTTATGTATTCCTCCGGGGTTACGGTTTCAATAATATTGGTTTCCACATTTATGGCATTACCTGAGATATAATGTTTAATTATTTGACCGTTTACCACCTTTGGATTTGTGCCTTCGAAGTTATTGATTTTTATGGCACCGGAACGATAGACCTCCTCGATAACATAGGGACCTTCCCATTTAGAGAGAAGTTTTCCTGCAAAAAATCTTAAACAAGAGTTTTATAGCAATACATAATCACCTACATTAAACTCATGCTTTTGTATCCTTTTGTCATGCCATCTTTTCACTTTTTCTTTAAACAACTTGGCATTTTCATAAGCTTGGATTCTCCATTCATCAAGTGAGCTAATATCAAATAACCTCTTTTCACCGGCAAGTTTGAAATCATAGTTGAGCTCTTTAATAGCCCAATATGCCTTATGTTCTAGTTCGAGAGGTAAGTGACATGCTTTTCCATAAACCATTTTATACGAAGACATACCCATAGGATTTTTATATGCAATTCTATAAGCCCATAACGCATCATCAAGTTTCTTAGACCAATTCTTTCTAGACCTATTAACAGTCTTTTGCAAAATTAATTTGAGCTCTCTATTGCTCAATTCTACTTGACCACTAGACTGAGGGTGATAAGGAGATGCAATTCTATGATTAACATCATATTTAGCAAGCATTTTACGGAAAGCACCATGAATAAAGTGTGAACCACCATCAGTCATTAAATATCTAGGGACTTCAAATCTCGGAAAAATAACTTCCTTAAGCATTTTAATAGAAGTGTTATGATCAGCACTACTAGTTGGAATAGCTTCTACCCACTTAGTAACGTAATCAACAGCAACTAGAATATGGGTGTATCCATTAGAGGCAGGAAAAGGTCCCATATAATCAAAGCCCCAAACATCAAACGGATCAATATCAAGAGAATAATTCATAGGCATTTCTTGACGTCTACTAATATTACCAATTATTTTACATTGATCACAAGACAAGACAAACTTACGGGCATCCTTGAAGAGAGTAGGCCAATAAAAACCAGATTGCAATACCTTATGTGCAGTTCTGTCTCCAGCGTGGTGTCCTCCATAAGACTCGGAATGACACTTGCATAGGATCTGTTCCTGTTCATGCTCAGGTACACAACGTCTAATAACACCATCTACTCCTTTATAAAGATGTGGGTCATCCCGAAAGTAATGTCTCAAGTCATAGAAGAACTTTTCTTTTGCTGGTATGTGAAACTAGGTGGTATAAACTTAGCAACAATATAATTAGCATAATCAGCATACCATGGAGTACTACGAGAAGTACTTATAACATTTAATTGTTCATTGGGAAAGCTATCATTAATAGGTAGTGGGTCATCAAGAATATTTTCTAACCTAGACAAGTTGTCTGCAACGGGGTTCTCAGATCCCTTTCTATCAACAATATGCAAATCAAATTCTTGTATCAAGAGAACCCATCTAATAAGTCTAGGTTTAGCATCTTTCTTTTCCATAAGGTATTTAATAGCAGCATGATCAGTTTGAATAGTTACTTTAGAATCAACAATATAAGATCTAAACTTATCACAAGCAAATACAACTGCTAAAAGCTCTTTTTCAGTAGTAGCATAATTTCTTTGAGCATTGTCTAGAGTCTTACTAGCATAATGAATAACATTTAATTTCTTATCAACTCTTTGCCCTAGAACAGCACCTACAGCATAATCACTAGCATCACACATAATTTCAAAGGGTAAATTCCAATCAGGTGGCCGAACAACAGGTGCAGAGACTAATGCTTTCTTTAGTATTTCAAATGCTTCCACACAATCATCATCAAAGAAAAATGGTATATCTTTTTGCAATAAATTAGACAGAGGCCGAGAAATTTTTGAGAAGTCCTTAATGAACCTCCTGTAAAATCCAGCGTGACCAAGGAAACTTCTTATACCTTTGATGTCCTTGAGACATGGCATCTTTTCAATAGCATCAACCTTGGCTTTATCAACTTCAATACCTCTTTCAGAAATTTTGTTCCCCAAGACAATACCTTCGTTAACCATAAAGTGGCACTTTTCCCAAGTCAAGACAAGATTAGTTTCTTCACATCTCTGCAAAACTCGATCAAGATTGCTCAAGCAATCATCAAAAGAGGAACCATAGACGGAAAAATCATCCATGAAAACCTCACAAATCTTTTCACAAAAGTCAGAGAATATAGCCATCATGCATCTTTGAAAGGTAGTAGGTGCATTACATAAACCAAAAGGCATACGTCTATAAGCAAAAAGTACCAAAAGGGCATGTAAAAGTAGTCTTTGATTGATATCTAGCTGACACAGGTATTTGAGAGAAACCAGAATATCCATCTAGAAAGCAATAGTGTGTATGTTTGCATAATCTTTCTAGCATTTGATCAATAAAAGGTAAGGGGTAATGATCTTTCTTAGTAGCTTTATTTAATTTGCGGAAATCAATTACCATCCTATAACCTGTGATAATTCTTTGTGGAATTAATTCATCTATATCATTAGGAACAACAGTAATACCTCCCTCCTTAGGGACACAATGGACAGGACTTACCCACTCACTATCAGCAACGGGATAGATTATACCTGCCTCCAGAAGCTTTAGTATTTCTTTTCTTACCACTTCTTTCATTTTAGGATTCAGACGTCGTTGAGGATCATGAACTGGTTTGGCATCTGCTTCCAAATTTATTTTATGTTGACATAGAGTGGGACTAATGCCCTTAAGATCATCAAGAGTATATCCAATAGCAGCACGATGCTTCTTCAGAGTTTTCAATAATCTTTCTTCTTCATGCTCTGAAAGGTTAGCACTAATAATAACAGGATATATCTTCTTTTCATCAAGATAAGCATATTTAAGATTATCAGGCAAAGGTTTAAGCTCAAACACGGGATCACCCTTGGGTGGAGGTGGATCCCCTAAAATTTCAACAGGCAAATTGTGTTGCAGAATAGGTTCATGTTTAAAGAATAATTCATCTATTTCCCTTCTTTCATTCATGAACATATCATTTTCATGGTCTAGCAAATAGTATTCTAAAGGATCACTAGGAGGTGCAGCAATAGAAGCAAGACCAATAATTTCATCCTTACTAGGTAATTCTTCCTCACGATGTTGTTTACTAAATTTAGAGAAATTAAACTCATGAACCATATCATCCAAGCCAACAGTAACAACATTCTTAGTGCAATCTATGGTAGCATTGACAGTATTTAGGAAGGGTCTACCAAATATAATGGGACAAAAGCTATCTTGTGGGCAACCAAGAACAAGAAAATCAGTAGGATATTTAGTTTTTCCACACAAGACTTCAACATCTCTAACAATTCCAATTGGTGAAATAGTATCCCTATTGGCAAGTTTAATTGTGACATCAATACCTTCTAACTCAGCAGGTGCAATTTCATTCTTAATTTCTTTGTATAAAGTATGCGGTATAACACTAGCACTAGCACCCATATCACATAAGCCATGATAACAATGATCTCCTATTTTAACAGAAATAACAGGCACGCCTACCACAGGTCTATGTTTATCTTTATCACAAGGTTTAGCAATTCTAGCAGTTTCACCTTCGAACTGAATAACATGCCCATCAATATTATCAGACAAGAGATCTTTAACAATAGCAATATTAGGTTCTACTTTAACTTGCTCAGGAGGTGTATAAGTTCTGATATTGCTTTTACGAACAACAGTTGAAGCTTTAGCATGATCCTTTGTTCTAACAAGGAAAGGTGGTTTCTCAATATAAGAAGTAGGAACAATTGGATCGTTATAAGTGACAGTATTTTCTTCAACTTTAATAGGTGCAGCTACTTTTACTTCTATGGGATGATGATATTTAAACCATTTCTCCTTAGGGAGATCAACATAAGTAGCAAAAGATTCACAGAAAGAAGCTACTATCTCAGAGTCAAGTCCATATTTAGTGCTAAACTTACGGAAAATATTGGTGTCCATAAAAGATTTAACACAATCAAACTTAGTGTCATACCTGACTCCTTACCTTCGTCGAGGTCCCAATCTTCAGAGTTGCGTTTAATTCTATCCAATAAATTCCATCTGAATTCAATAGTCTTCATCATAAAAGAGCCAGCATAAGAAGTATCGAGCATGGTGCGATTGCTATCAGAAAGCCGAGCATAAAAACATTGCATAATTATTTATCTCGGGAGCTCATGATTGGGGCATGAATATAACATTGATTTAAGCCTCCCCCAAGCTTGAGCGATGCTTTCTCCTTTGTGAGGCCAGAAATTATATATATAATTGCGATCATGATGAACAAGATGCATAGGGTAATACTTTTGATGAAATTCCAATTTCAATCTTTTATAGTCCCATGATCTCATATCATCACATAGCCTATACCATATCAATGCGTCTCCCTTCAAATATAAAGGGAAGACCTTCTTCTTAGCAACATCATCGGGTATACCTGCAAGCTTAAATAATCCACAAACTTCATCCACATATATTAAGTGCTCATCAGGATGCTTTGTTCCATCTCTTGTAAAAGGGTTAGCTAGCAGTCTTTCCATCATACCCGAAGGAAATTCAAAAGGAATTTCATTTTCAATAGGTTCAGTAGGTTGAGGAGCAACTCTTTGCTCTACTGGACGGGGTGAAGATACCCCGAACAAGCCCCTCAGAGAATTACTTTCCATAGTAACAAGTGACAGTAAATTTCAGCACACTATATAAAATTTTCCTTACCAAATTCCACCTACCAAAGGCGCTACACTCCCCGGCAACGGCGCCAGAAAAGAGTCTTGATGACCCACAAGTATAGGGGATATATCGTAGTCCTTTCGATAAGTAAGAGTGTCGAACCCAACGAGTAGCAGAAGGAAATGATAAGCGGTTTTCAGCAAGGTATTGTCTGCAAGTAATGAAATAAGTCGTAACATATAGTATTGTGATAAGATAGATTGTAACGAGCAACAAGTAACAAAAAAGTAAATAAAGTGCAGCAAGGTGGCCCAATCCTTTTGTAGCAAAGGACAAGCCGGAACAAACTCTTATAATAGGAAAAGCGCTCCCAAGGACACATGGGAATATCGTCAAGCTAGTTTTCATCACGTTCATATGATTCGCGTTCGATACTTTGATAATTTTATATGTGGGTGGACCGGTGCTTGGGTGCTGTTCTTACTTGAACAAGCATCCCACTTATGATTAACCTCTATTGCAAGCATCCGCAACTACAACAAAAGTATTAAGGTAAACCTAACCATAGCATGAAACATATGGATCCAAATCAGCCCCTTACGAAGCAATGCATAAACTAGGGTTTAAGCTTCTGTCACTCTAGCAACCCATCATCTACTTATTACTTCCCAATGCCTTCCTCTAGGCCCAAATAATGGTGAAGTGTTATGTAGTCAACGTTCACATAACACCACTAGAGGCTAGACAACATACATCTTATCAAAATATCAAACGAATACCAAATTCACATGACTACTAATAGCAAGACTTCTCCCTTGTCCTCAGGAACGAACGTAATTACTCACAAAGCATATTCATGTTCATAATCAGAGGGGTAATAATATGATCTCCCACCAAATAAACCAACTAGCATCAACTACAAGGAGTAATCAACACTACTAGCAACCTACTAGCACCAATCCCGGATTTGAGACAAGAATTGGATACAAGAGATGAACTAGGGTTTGGAGATGAGATGGTGCTGGTGAAGATGTTGATGGAGATTTCCCTCTCCCGATGAGAGGAGCATTGGTGATGACGATGGTGATGATTTCCCCCTCCCGGAGGGAAGTTTCCCCGGCAGAACAGCTCTACCGGAGCTCTAGATTGGATCCGCCAAGGTTCCGCCTCGTGGCGGCAGAGTCTCGTCCCGAGAAGTTCTTTCTTATTTTTTTCTCATCGAAAGACTTCATATAGGCGAAGATGGGCGTCGGAGAGCCAGGTAGGGGGCGCGCCCTAGGGGGGGCGCCCCCACCCTCGTGAGCAGGGTGTGGGCCCCCTGGCCTTCATATTTGGCGAGGATTTTTCTTTATTTATTTTAAGACGTTCCTTGGAGTTTCAGGACTTTTGGAGTTGCACAGAATAGGTCTCTAATATTTGCTCCTTTTCCAGCCCAGAATTCCAGCTGCCGGCATTCTCCCTCCTTATGTAAACCTTGTAAAATAAGAGAGAATAGCCATAAGTATTGTGACATAAAGTGAAATAACAACCCATAATGCAATAAATATCGATATAAAAGCATGATGCAAAATGGACGTATCATAACGCCTTAAGTAAGATGACATGATGTAGAGGGATAAATTCATGCAATATGATAAAAAAACATCTTGTTATCCTTGATGGCAACAATACAATACATGCCTTGTTGCCCCTACTGTCACTGGGAAAGGACACCACAAAATTGAACCCAAAGCTAAGAACTTCTCCCATTGCAAGAAAGATCAATCTAGTAGGCGAAACCAAACTAATAATTCGAAGAGACTTGCAAAGATAACCAATCATACATAAAAGAATTCAGAGAAGATTCAAATATTGTTCATAGATAAACTTGATCATAAACCCACAATTCATCGGTCTCAACAAACACACCGCAAAAGAAGATTACATCGAATAGATCTCCACAAGAGAGGGGGAAATTTGTATTGAGATCCGAAAAGAGAGAAGAAGCCATCTAGCTAATAACTATGGACCCGAAGAAACTACTCACACTTCATCGGAGAGGCTATGGTGGTTATGTAGAAGCTCTCCGTGATCGATGCCCCCTCCGACGAAGCTCCGGAACAGGCCCCAAGATGGGATCTCGTGGATAGAGAAAGTTACGACGGTGGAATTAGGGTTTTGGCTCCGTATCTGATCGTTTGTGGGTATGTAGGTATATATAGGAGGAAGAAGTACGTCGGTGCAGCAATAGGGGGCCCACGAGGGTGGAGGGCGCGCCTCGGGGGGTAGGCGCGGCCCCCTACCTCGTGGCCTCCCTGTTGGTTGCTTGACGTAGGGTCCAAGTCTCCTGGATCTTGTTCGTTCCAAAAATCACGTTCCCGAAGGTTTCATTCCGTTTGGACTCCGTTTGATATTCCTTTTCTTCAAAACCCTAAAATAGGCAAAAAACAACAATTCTGGGCTGGGCCTCCGGTTAATAGGTTAGTCCAAAAATAATATAAAAGTGGATAATAAAGCCCAATAATGTCCAATACAGAAGATAATGTAGCATGGAGCAATCAAAAATTATAGATACGTTGGAGACGTATCATACGCCAGACCCCTCCCGATGAACAAGATCCCGTTTCAACCGCAGCCGGTTGAACACAAGGCCGTTTCCTCTGTTCTGCGGTATGTCAGGCCTCGTTTCCATGTTGTACGTACGTGTACATGCTACGTGCGCGCCTCTACTACGACACGTGTGCGCCTCTACATCGACCAGTATGTACGTACACGTTCGCGACCAGAATGAAAATGCTATGTACGCTTTGACCAGGTGGGTCCCGACTGTCAGGCACTTCCTTGCGTGCGAAGATGTAGCTGGTAGGTCCCAACAGTTAGGGGGGCAAATCATTTTTTTTGCCCGGACGCACTTCCTTGCATGCGAAGATGTAGCTGGTGGGTCCCAGCAGTCAGGGGGAAATGTTTTTTCCATGAAATACGGTGGCTCGTCCGGTGGGTAACCGCTGTCACGTGGAGGAATAATTATTTTGCACGTAATAAGGACGCACTTCTTTGCTGCGGCCATGGACCCAGCTGTCAGCCTCTCCACGTACAGTCCACGTCCGATGGAAGCCGTTCCTTGACCACGTTGACCACGCCGCGCTGAGAGCACCAGGGCGGTGGACGACGGTGAGGCCTGGGAAGGGAACGACGTGGAGTCGGGGTAGACGCGATAGTGGAACCCCGCGCGAAGAGGAGTACGAGGGTTCACTGGTTCGGCTGCGGTGTGAGGCTGTCGTCACCGCAGGGCATAGCCAGCGGTGGGAATAGTAGGGGGCGGTGAGGCCTCCGTAGCAGCTCAGCCGGCCACGAGAGGCAGGGACCATGCGGCACGACCGGCGGTGCTTTGGGCGGCTGGAGCAAGAAGACCAGAGATTGAACAAGCATTGCGGCCGTTGGATGGACATCGTACTGTCACTGGAGCTAGAATCGTTCATATTGACTAAGTTGACAAAGCACTCTGTCCCCGTCAACTTAGTAGGCCCACAAGTCAGCCACCCACCAAGGTGAGTCCCAACTAGCCGGGGGAGTATTCATTTTTTGTGCGTAATAAGGAGGCACTTCCGGTGGGTCCGAGCTGACAGCGGGGGGAACATTTTCGCGAAATACGGTGGCCTATCTGGTGGGTCCCAGCAGTCAGGGGGGGGAACATTTTTTCGCCAAATACGGTGGCCCGTCCGGTGGGTCCCTGCTGTCAGGTGGAGGAATAATTATTTTCTGCATAATAAGGAGGCACTTCCTTGCGGCTGTCGTGGACCCAGTTGTCAGCCTCTCCACGTACAGTACTCTTCCGATGGAAGTTGTTCCTTGACCACGTTGACCACGCCGCGCCAAGAGCACCAGGGCAGTGGACGACGGCAAGGCCTAGCAAGGGGATGACGCGGAGCCAGGGAAGACGCGTCAATGGATACCCATGCATAGAGGAGTATGAGGGTTCACTGGTTCGCTGCGGTGTGAGGTTGCCGTCGCCGCAGAATAACAGGGGGTGTGGGTGAGTAGAGGGATGGCCTGGCCAGTGGTGGGAGTAGTAGGGGGCGGTGAGGCCTCCACCGCATCGCAGCCAGCCACGGGAGGCAGGAGTACGAGGCACGACCGGCGCTGGTTTGGGCGGCTGGAGCAAGAAGACCAGAGGTTGAAGAAGCACTACGACCGTTGGATGGACATCGTACGGTCACTGGAGCTAGAATTGTGGATATTGACTAAGTTGACAAAGCCCTCCGTCCCCGTCAACTTAGTAGGCCCACAAGTCCGCCTGCCACTATACTGGGTCCCAGCTAGCAGGGGGAGTATTCATTTTTTTGTGCGTAATAAGGAGGCACTTCCTTATGTGCGATGATATAGCTGGTGGGTCCAAGCTGTCAGCGGCGGTAACGTTTTTTTCGCGAAATATAGAGGCCCTTTCGGTGGGTCCCAGATGTCAGGTGGAGGAATCATTATTTTGCGCGTAATAAGGAGGCATTTCCTTGTGTGCGACCATGGACCCAGTTGTCAGCCTCTCCACGTACAGTCCACTTCAGATGCATGTCGGTCGTTGACCACGTTGACCAGGCCGCGCCAAGAGCACCAGGGAGGTGGATAACGGCGAGGCCTAGGAAGGGAACAACATGGAGGCAGGGAAGACTCGACAGTTGTTTCCCACGCGGAGGGGAGTACGACTGTACGAGGGTTTACTGGTTCATCTGCCGTCGCCGGAGAATAATAGCAGGTGTGGGGGAGTAGAGGGATGGCTAGGCCAGAGATGGGAGTACGGTGGGGCGATGAGGCCTGCGGGCAGCACAGCAGGCCGCAGGGAGGAGAGAGCGGGCAATCCCACCAGCACTTGTTTGAGCGGCTGGAGCAGGAAGAGCAAAGATTGAAGAAGCACGACGGCCGTTGGATGGAAATCCAACAGTCACTGCTTGTGCGTCAACCTTTTTTTAGGAAAGCCTCAAATCAGTGGAAAACATCATACAACCCATCTGCCATTATTTCTAATAATTTACAGCCCATTTGCTAATTCTTAAGGTTTTTTGGAGCCCATATTCTTTTTGTTAGCATTACAGCCCATATTGTGGCCACGGTTAAAAAATTATACGAATTTTTTGCATATTTCGGTGCGGTTCGAACTATTTTTAATCCCAAAATTTTGAGTCACATTCAAACTGATTCTAGAAATAAATATATATCAATATAAAATTCAACAAATTGTCCATGCATAAAAATCAATGCAATTTAAAATCTCGAAATGAAAAAAAAAGAAATTTGAAACTAATTGTCGGTTTGATGTGTTTTAAAAATGTACAACCCATTTCTCATTACTGATAGGCCATTTTCTCGGCCAGCCGAATGAAGCTCTCCTCGTCTTGAAAGATTTGCAGCCCAATATGCCTGACAAAGCGACTTACTTGGCAAATAACAAAAAAACTAGGTTCTGGCCATGGACCCGGCTGCGACCGTGGACCCAGTTGTCAGCCTCGCCACGTACAGTACTCTTCCGATGGAAGTCGGTCGTTGACCATATTGACCACGTCGCGCTAAGAGCACCAAGGCAGTGGACGACGGCGAGGCCTAGGAAGGGGACGACGCGGAGCTGGGGAAGACGCGGTAGTGGATACCCATGCGGAGAGGAGTACGAGGGTTCACTGGTTCGGCTGCGGTGTGAGGCTGCCGTCGCCGCAGAATAACAGGGGGTGTGGGTGAGTAGAGGGATGCCCTGGCCAGCGTTGGGAGTAGTAGGGGGCGGTGAGGCCTCCGCGGCATCACAACCGGCCATGGGAGGCAGGAGCACGCGGCACGGCCGGCACTGGTTTGGGCGGCTGGAGCAAGAAGACCAGAGGTTGAAGAAGCACTACTGTCATTGGATGAACATCGTACGGTAACTGGAGCTAGAATCGTTCATATTGACTAAGTTGACAAAGCCCTCCGTCCCCGTCAACTTGGTAGGCCCACAAGTCAGCCTCCCACGATGCTGGGTTCCAGCTGGTAGGGGGAGTATTCATTTTTTTTGCTTAATAAGGAGGCACTTCCTTGCGTGCGAAGATAGCTGGTGGGTCCGACCTGTTAGCGGGGGGTACGTTTTTTTCACGAAATACAGAGGCCCTTTCGGTGGGTCCCATATGTCAGGTGGAGGAATCGAAGACTTGAGAAGGCGTACAGAAGAAGCTACTGTACCAATAAAGAGACGTTGTTGAGTTTTAGAAACAAGAGAGACATGCTCCTGTAGTTGTTTCAAATCCAAATAAGGACTATGACTATATATGGTGCTATGCTACTCTACAAGTAATGAAACTGACATATCCAACGTATGCTTCTCCTCTTCTCTACTTACTCTGCCTAGCATCAGAAGCTCTGGCCGCAGCAACCATGTCCGCTGGCTGCTCATCCACCTGCTCTTCAGCAGGCAAAAACCAAATATGCGCCAAGTCGCACCCGTACCATCGCCTGTGGGTGTCATCACACCTCCGCCGGCACGCGCACCGCAGCCGGTTGCTCATCGCAACCCGCTGTCGTTGGTGTGGTGCCACCGCTGCAAATCACGCAGAGTCATCCATCGCTTCTCAACCACAATCCTCAACCCTGGCCGAGTCTTCTACAAATACCCAAATCATGGGGTAAAAATATGTTTAAGTGTTGTTTTGCTGCTTTCAGTTGCTGATTTTTTTAATAGTTTGGTTGATGATCTTCCAATTTGATTCGTGCGGAAAAGGGAAGATTCGTGTGATTTGTATTTCTGGGAATTTGCTGATGTGGGGGAGTGCAACTATGCTGATTATTTGGTTAGCCGAGGCATCCCAATACCAGCAAGTTGGGGTGTTGGAAAAGTAACTGAAGGAACGTCAGAAGAGGAAGATGCAGTTCCTCTGATCATGGCCAAGCAACAGTTGCTGAACGGCCTTGACAGCAATGAGGAGATAAAGACCTTGTGAAGATAATGGGCAAAATCGATGTGCTCTGTAGGATGATTGTCTCTTTATTTGCAATGTATGTAGCACTCGTGATGTATTCAGTGGCTATGACATGAGAACTTTGCTGAAACTAGTAATGAATGAAACCTATGTAGTAGACTGGGCGTAGTGTTGTAAACATCTAATGATTTCTATTAACGGAAATCAGGGGGTATCCCCTTTTGCTCATAAATAAATAAATAGCAGAGACCCTTTTGGTAATAAATAAATAAATTAGTAGAGGCCCTGTCGGGTCATCTTTGTTCTCATTCGAAGACGTCGAGCAAATTGCAGTCCAACAGCAAACTATGTCATCAAATTCAAGTTTCACAGCCAAATATGAGTACAATTAGACAACAATGTCATCATGTCTTAGTCGTCATACAATCAGCAAACACAAATCAGCATACATAACAAGTGATGTTCTCACAGGAAAATACTAAACAACATGTTCATCAGTTTTCAGTTGTCATAGCAAACACAATTTCACATAGTAGATAAAAATGTCTTCTGATAGGCAAATATGACAAAAGCAATGTAATCATCATCCGCAGCAGCAGCGTCAACATCTTCGCCATGTGTATCAGTCTGAATCGTAATTCCCCATGGTGTCATCTTCTTCTTCGTCCTCAACGTCCTCGAATGTTGGCTTATTCTTGATCAACTCTTGTATGTCCAGAGCATGACAGGCAATCTTTTCGCCGGCGTCATTGATGTGATGGTTCTCAAAGATATTAGGAACATCTGTGTTATCTTGTACATCAGGAGCAGTGTAAGCATCATCTTGTTGTGCAACTTCATTAAACGAATTCCTCTGCTCAAACCTTTGCAATACTCTCCAGTCATCGCTACGTGCAAATGTGTCTTCCAAGAAAAATATCTGTGTTGGTTGATTTGCCAAAATAAAAGGCTCATTGGTCTGGTATGCCACCTTGACATTGATGGATTTGAAATAATCATCATCCCTGGGTTTTGCGATCCTGGAAAACGGGTTATACAAACGACAGCACAACAGAACCACACACCGATGATCCTCGAAACTGGAGATATACTGCAACTGAACAATGTCTGTTATGTTAGCATACATTTCAGTTGTCTCTTTGTCATACGTATCCGTGCTCATGATGGAATTGTTTTGTGTCTTCCTGCCTTCGTCTCGTGCAAGGGTGTTGTAGCGCACATCTCCACCAATGCAAGATTCATAATGTCTTACCCGAGTATCAGGACCCATTGCTAGTGAGTAAAGGGCATCATCAACTGCCTGCCCATCCTCCCGCATCTTCTTAACCTATGGTTAGAAAATAGACAAGCTGATCATCTTATGTACTCAATATATTAAAAAAACTAACAGTACAATTTAAAAGCTTACATGGCTCTCGAACCATTTCGCAAATCCTGCCATAACCAGTTTGTCAATGTTTCTTGGATTTTGCGGCAGTAACTCCTTTTTGTAGATGCTGCACAACATAGTGCTTGCGTCAAACATCTAAATATATAAGAATGTGCTGCAAGTTTAGTAGATTACGATGTATAAGCTGCAGTACTTAGCACTTACTTGATATAAGGTAGTATCTCTGGACAGTTATTCAACACATACCAAACCATTTTTTCCAAATCTTTAGGTTTGTCCTCTTGTCGACTCTTCCCTATAACTCGAACAGAATAATCGAAAACATTGAGCCCAGGATTGTCTTCATCCACCTCTTTGCTAAGCTGATCAGCTGTTTCAATGTATTTTGAGCAGAATGTCAACGCTTTTGTAGCAATGTAGGCCTCTGCACTGGAACCCTCGGGTCTAGCTCTGCTCCTAACATAGCCCTTGAAAGTGCCTAGCCACCTTTCAATAGGGTACATCCAGCCATACTGTACTGGACCTCTAAGTAGTGCCTCATCAGGTAGATGAACAGCCAAATGCACCATGACAATCAAAGAAGGCTGGAGGATATATCTTCTCAAGATCGCATGGGATAGTTGGTATCTTGTCTCTAAGACACTCCAAAGCATATATCCTGATATTTCTACTACAGAGTTCCCTGAAGAATTGTCCCAACTCTGCAACTGCTCTGTATAAGTCAGGGCGGCCCAATCCTCTAAGGATAACAGGTAAAACCCTTTGAAGTAGGATGTGGCAGTCATGAGTTTTTAACCCTTGTACCTCGTTTCCATCCGCACTGACTCTCCTTTCAGGGTTGGAAGCAAATCCATGTGGGAATCTCACACGTGACAGGACCTCGCAGAATTCTTTTCTTTTTACCTTGTCCAAGACGTACACAACTGGTGCCATATCCCGTGGTTTACCTTCATCTTGCACCTGCAAATCCTGTCTGATACCTAGGTGTGTCAAATCAATCCTAGATTTTAAGGTATCTTTCGTCTTGCCTTCAATATTAAGAAGTGTGTCGATAAAGCTGTCACATATATTTTTCTCGATGTGCATCACATCAAGATTATGCCGCAGATCCTAAACTTTCCAATACTCCAAGTCCCACAAAGTGGACCTGCGGGTAAACAATAATCTCTCTCCTGCCATGCCACGCTTCCTTTTCCCGCTACCATTATCAGGATGGTTTCCTGGTGTAATATGCCTGACCTTCTCTAATTCCACTTGCAACTCATCGGCGGTGAGCCTCTTTGGCGCATCACGGTTTTCATGCTTTGCATTGAACACATGTCTTCGGTATTTTCTAGGATGCGGCTTGTCCTTGGCAAGGAAACGGCGGTGTCCAATGTAACAGATCTTGCTAAGTATTGCGTATGACAGCGGATTCCTGTCACAACGAACACATGCATTGTAACCATGTGTTGTTCGCCCTGACATAGTGCCCAAAGCTAGATAATCATGGATGCACCAAATTATAACAGCACGCAGAAAGAAATCAACTGGTGGGCTGCTATATATGTCTCGAGTGAGAACACCCCTCCATAGCTGTTGAAGTTCCTCCACAAGAGGCTCCAAGAACAAATCAAAATCCTTTCCAGGACTTTTTGGACCTGGGATGAGCAAGGCCATCATGTAGTTTGATTCTTTGGTGCAGACATTTGGAGGCATGTTGTAAGGGATAACAAGCACCGGCCACATGCTATATGGGGCGCTCTGGTGGCAAAATGGGTTAAATCCATCTGAAGCTAAGCCAAGTCTAATGTTTCTCGGGTCAGTAGCAAACTTTTTGTGCTTTTGATTGAAGCTTTTCCACTCACTACCATGTGATGGATGGCTCATTACATTCTGATCTCTATACTCCTGGTTCCTAGAATGCCACAGTACATCCTCTCTTGTTTTAGCATCATGAAACAACCTCTGCAATCTTGGTGTAATTAGAAAATGTCTCAGAATATTATGAGGAATCCTCTTCACAGCATCGCCATCTTTCCATCTTGATGATTTGCATTTCGGGCATTCACTTAAGTTGGCATAATCCTTCCAGAACAGAACACAATTATTCTTACAAACATGGATCATATCATATCCAATTCCAATTGCACAAAGGAAATTCTTCATTTTACTGTAGGTGTGTGGCAGCTCAGACACATCTGGGAAAGCTTTGCAGAAAGAAGCCAACATCGCATTGAATGATTTGTTGGTCATCCGCTCAGATGTCGTCACCTGAAGAAAGGTGACCATAGCTGAGAATACTGACAGATTATTTCCTGGGGTGACAGCCACGTTGCATTGTTCCAACATGCGGGCCCACTGTTTTTCTTCTCCAGGTGAAAGTTCACGGAATGCACGAGCATTTCGTAGCATTGTTTCAATGTTGGTCAAACTCACTGGCTCGCCACCACCTCCTCCTCCTCCTCTTCCACCTGAGCATCAGGCAGATCAAGATGGTGATCTGCTGCTTCCACGTAGTCAATAACATTGACGTTCACAGCTTCACCATGATGAACCCACCTAGTATATGTGACCGACATCCCATACAAGTGTAGATGATTTTGCACAGTTGACTGGGGTCTTGTAACTGAATTCATACAACTGCTACACGGGCAGAGCACATCTGATTTTGGACCACCGTACTCAGCTCTGATAAAGTTCATGAAGTTTTCATCCCCCTCAACATATGCAGCGGAGAATCTTTGAGCAGAAGTTATCCAAGTCTTGTCCATCTGTTAGACATACAAATTAGTTCTTCTACTAGATATTACAGGAAAATATATGCTTTTTTATGAAGTCCAGAAGAAAATACCTAGGTTGGTGTCTAAAGCTATGGTAAGATATTTGGACGAGCAGATCTAAGTAACGAAATATATGTAAAGCTAATTCAGCAAACAAATTTGAGTCCTAAATTATGGCAGGTTGTTTCAGCAGTCAATGAGGCCGAGCACACAGCCATCGAACTATCGAAGGCCATCGCAGCAACAAAGATCGAGTATAAAATGGTGTAGAGCTATTTCACCTAACAGATTGGCTACTAGACCATGGCAATCTACGTCACAATAAATATATGGCAGGATATTTTAGTAACTAATCTTCCTTGGCATGCCATCTCAACTAAGCAGATTGAGTGCAGAACAGGGTAAGGAAGCTTCTTAAGCAAAGCATATTGACTATAAACTACTTCGGCAAACAGTGAGATTAACATCGTCTATCAGCTAACATTCAACGCTACACCGACATGCACGGGGCCTCAGCCTAGAATGCGTGTACCGTGGGAGAAGCTGACCGCCGTGTGTCTCCACACGAACGTCGCCAGCGGTGGCGGCGCTGACCGCCGTGCGCCTCCACAAGAACGTCGCTAGCGTTGGCGACGCGGCTAGAGGACGACAGTCTATGAGAGCGTACTGTGGGAGCAAGAGGATCACCATGCGTCCCCTTGACGAACCGCGACACCGACCTATCGGCGTGGCGGGGAGG